>NW_026906967.1:0-325000 GCF_033978795.1 Nerophis ophidion | reverse complement strand
CCAATCCTCTTACAAACAAAACCCGTTAAAGAAAGTAAAAGTAAATATGAGAGACCATTCCAATAAGATTAAAATAAAATATATATAAATAAATGATACACTTAAATTATTTCAGTAAATATAATAAGGGCTTTTTCTATTTTGTACAATCTTCCAAGATTGAATTAATAAATTCAAATCATTAACACAATGTTAGAATTTGGATTTCACTTTAAGAAAGACACTTTTGTGTATGAGAGCAAATGTTTCACACTTTTTAAAAATTGATATAAATTCACGACACGATCGATCCACGCATGCGCGAAGAGTACGTCACTTCCTGGACTTACAATTGGTTTTATGTCAGAGTTCATGCCAGAGGTGGGACCAAGTCATTGTTTTGCAAGTCACAAGTAAGTCTCAAGTCTTTGCCCTCAACTCTCGAGTCAAGACAGGCAAGTCCCGAGTCAAGTCCAAAGTCAAGACTGGAAAGTCTCAAGTCAAGTCCCAAGTCCTGCATTTTGAGTTTCGAGTCCTTTCAGGTCATTTTAATCACAGACTAATACATTTACACAGATTATGTATGTTTTTAAAATGCTGTATTTATTTATTAAAACCAAGTGCATTTGAAATTGCAGGAAAAAAAATAGTGCTGACCTTGCAATTCATAATAACACTATTAACCAGTCATTTTAAACATTTAACTCATTGCTTTACAGAATAAACACATTTGGAAAAACAAGTTGAACTGTACTTATTTGTAAACAAAGTGTTAACATTGTATTTCCATGTCATATTGCATTGTAGCTAGTTAGTTCCACAGCAGTTTCTATCCTGTTCTTACCTTATGTCATTGATCTCATCTCATTCTGTTTGTGTGTTTATGTCTGCGTACACATGAAAAACATAACAAATACATGAAAATAACAATGAACAATGTACTGTTTAGATTTCAGGGCCCTATGCAAAAGCAATCTGTACACATATTCTTAATATAGGGTACATTTTAACTGACCTTTATTTGACTATGTTTGTCTTTTTGTAGGTGGCTAAAATATGCGGTGCTGCTGACCACCGTATAACCTTACGTTACAGTTTGTGATACACTGACTAACGTAACACTATGTGTAGGTACCTCATGCAACCCTGCTTGAAAAAAATCACTTTACAAAAAGTATGAATATGGTAGCAAACTGCAGTGAATGCAACAGATTGTCGTGTTTGCAATGACGTTATAACCAGAGACATCTTATAAGTAGACGCCGCATTGGCTGCTGTGACGCGAGCAATTTGGCCGCCATCTTGAAGTGGTGATGAGGAGCTGGCGAGCAGCTTAAACTGACAGTTGACAGGTAGAAAACAAAGAGGCCGGGCGGTGTTCAGCGTTTTCCTGTTAATATTAGCGGACTGTTGAAAATAGGAATTGGGGGATTACTTTTCACAAGTAAGATTTAACATTAACGTACTATTGCCTTCTGCCTGATTGTAGCTGAGATAGGCACCAGTGCCCCCCGCTACCCAAAGGGAATAAGCAGTAGAAAATGGATGGATGGATGGTTGTATTTTGTGAAAAGAATATTACAACAGAGTTGTGAAGGAGCAAAGATCTTCAATATTTGTATGTGAAAATAACAAAGAAATCTTCTGGAGGAGGATGACGCCCCTACAGGTATTTGCTTTACAAACTTTCAGCCCCACCTAAAACAAAATTCACCAGTTGCCAATGATTATGATGCATTCTCATTTTAGGCAAAATCTAAGACAATACTTTCTTAACAGTATGTATGTAACCAGGAATAAGTTTTCAAGTAACAATATTCAAATACTAACATTGTTGGGTACAACAGAATTTAGTTTTATTCTGAATCCAGTCAAACAGATTGGTGGTTTTAGCTGATATAAAAACTTACAGGTTAAAGTTAAAGTAGCAATGATTGTCACACACACACTAGGTATGGTGAAATCTGTCTTCCGCATTTGACCCATCCCCTTGTTCACCCCCTGGGAGGTTAGGGGTGCAGTGGGCGCCCGGGAAACATTTTGGGCGATTTAACTCCCAATTCCAACCCTTGATGCTGAGTGCCAAGCAGGGAGGTAATGAGTCCCATTTTTATAGTCTTTGGTATGACTCGGCGTGTTAATATATGTTTATGTTGAAGTATTTGGCAGACGCATTTATCCAAAGTGACATACATAAAAAATACATATAAAACAATCACTGAAAACATGATCATTTAAGGGAAGAATATAATAGAATATCAATACAAAATGCCAAGACAGAATAAACTCCCTGCTGCTGCAGCAACAGAGATAGTCTATAGGTCCGTAAGATACATAGATATCTAATGTATTCATACATTTTTTTATGTAGAACATATGCATGTATATACATATGTACATGCATATGTTTTTTTCCCCTTCTCTGGGATTATATTCCCAGTATTGATCTTGGACGTCTGGTCACTTATAGCATATACAAATATTCTGTTACTGTTAAGCAAACTATGAATAATAAAACACACCAAAACATGTGTCCTTTTATCATAGTTACACGTATGACGAAAATCAGTGGTTTTTAGTGAGGTAAGATTAATTAAATGCGCCGACTGTTCATTGCTCCTGCCAAATTAATTGTACTGAGTGGAGCGGATCACCACTCCAAGATGGAGGCCGACTGTTCATTGCTCCTGACAAATTAATTGCACTGAGTGAAGCGGATCACCACTCCAAGATGGCGGCCGCGCGTCTCGTCTCCTCAGCGCCAGTAGCAGAAGTGCTCTATACCGCGTCTACTTATAAGATGACTATGGTTATAACGTTAGCAGTGAGTTTACAGCCTCACTCATTCAACTACACAGCAAATAAAAGTCACATTACTCAGCCAATAAACTTTAGCTTACAATCAAAACTTACCCTTCTTTGTGCATCTTCAAATGTCGAACGAAATTGGAAGTTGTTGCGTCTACATATTCGAACTGCATGTTTTGCATACGGCAATTCGTTTTTTGTTGACCAAGTCGTAGTTTTTTATACCCGGACGAAACCAACGTTGGCATATTTTTTTTCTCAATGGCGCGTTGTTTAAGAATTATTCTTCCTTGGTTTTCCTGCAATTTGATTGGATGAGTGCTGTGGGAGCAAAACAACAGTACTAATGTGATTGGCTTTTGTACTGAGAGCATACAAGCTGACCTGCAATGTGATTGGCTGTTGTACTGAGAGCATACAAGCTGACCTGCAATGTGATTGGCTGTTGTACTGAGAGCATACAAGCTGACTTGCAATGTGATTGGCTGTTGTACTGAGAGCATACAAGCTGACCTGCAATGTGATTGGCTGTTGTACTGAGAGCATACAAGCTGACCTGCAATGTGATTGGCTGTTGTACTGAGAGCATACAAGCTGACTTGCAATGTGATTGGCTGTTGTACTGAGAGCATACAAGCTGACTTGCAATGTGATTGGCTGTTGTACTGAGAGCATACAAGCTGACTTGCAATGTGATTGGCTGTTGTACTGAGAGCATACAAGCTGACCTGCAATGTGATTGGCTGTTGTACTGAGAGCATACAAGCTGACTTGCAATGTGATTGGCTGTTGTACTGAGAGCATACAAGCTGACTTGCAATGTGATTGGCTGTTGTACTGAGAGCATACAAGCTGACTTGCAATGTGATTGGCTGTTGTACTGAGAGCATACAAGCTGACCTGCAATGTGATTGGCTGTTGTACTGAGAGCATACAAGCTGACCTGCAATGTGATTGGAATTGGATGAGTGCTGTGGGAGCAAAACAACAGTACTAATGTGATTGGCTGTTGTACTGAGAGCATACAAGCTGACTTGCAATGTGATTGGCTGTTGTACTGAGAGCATACAAGCTGACCTGCAATGTGATTGGCTGTTGTACTGAGAGCATACAAGCTGACCTGCAATGTGATTGGCTGTTGTACTGAGAGCATGCAAGCTGACCTGCAATGTGATTGGCTGTTGTACTGAGAGCATACAAGCTGACGGGAACAACACGCAGACACACACAAATACTAAATGAAAGATACGGAGCGCTCCTGAATAACTTTTTAATCTTTGGGTTTCGGGGAAAGTAGCAAGTCATGTCAAGTCAAAAGGCTCAAGTCCAAGTCAAGTCACAAGTCATTGATGTTAAAGTCTAAGTCGAGTTGCAAGTCTTTTTAAATGTGGTCAAGTCGAGTCTAAAGTCATCAATTGTATGACTCGAGACTGACTCGAGTCCAAGTCATGTGACTCGAGTCCACACCTCTGGTTCGTGTGACATCATGTTCTGTGATATTTGAATGTTTTATTAATGTGTTGTATGAAAATAGATTATTTAGGAGTAAAAGGGAACCACAATAAAAACACGTGGAATCAGGCAGTAATATCGCTACAATTTCTAGCACTTTCACTCTTGTCATTGCAATAAATGTCGCACGGGGGCGCCACTGAACCCCAACATTAAAGCTTTGTTTGATATACTTTGAATTTATTTTTGAAAAACAAGAAACTCTTTTATGTCACATTGTTGTTCAAATAAATATTACAGGTTATAAAAGCATGGTAACCGTGACAGCAGGCAATATCTTATACAGAGCTACCTCTTCGTCCACTCGGCTGTGACGTCATTCCCAGCTTCCGGTGTAAACGGAAAGCAGCAGAAGAGAGCAGTACTGCCTTGTAACGTCAAGTGTGCAGCACATGGACGGAGAAAGACAGTCTTATTATTTGTTATCCAGTTTGAAATATTTACGTCGTATAAAATACATATTTGATTCTTTCTTTAAGGATAAAGTGGTCTCGATGCGCTAGAAGCACTGTGCCGCTTCTCGTGCTATCTTTGCTTGTTAGTTAGCTTAGCTCGCTAGTTAGCTTAGCTTGTTAGCTGCTAACAAAGAGACGCGGACGCTATCAACACATCGCTAAGTAGAGATCAAATGTGTGAGAAAAGTGTTGTGATTGTGTGAAAATGTGCGAAAGAACTATAACAAAGTATGAGGAGGAACTTTGTCTTACAAAAGAGGAGAAGGAGCGACAACATCAACTACTGGACGCTGTTTTCAAGAAACATCAAGTTGTGTTACACAGAACAGGTTTGTTTACTTCTTACTCTCACATCTTTACTAACTTTACACTTCATTATTAACACTTCTTCAGTAGGAAGATGCTTTGTCTTGTGGGGATGATGCAATGCTTTGATTTAGATCAGGGTTCTCAAACACGGCACGCGAGACGTTATTTTGCGGCCCGCACCCGTTCGGGCTCCAGTACTCTGGAATGCCCTCCCGGTAACAGTTCGAGATGCTACCTCAGTAGAAGCATTTAAGTCTCACCTTAAAACTCATCTGTATACTCTAGCCTTTAAATAGACCTCCTTTTTAGACCAGTTGATCTGCCGCTTCTTTTCTTTCTCCTATGTCCCCCCCTCCCTTGTGGAGGGGGTCCGGTCCGATAACCATGGATGAAGTGCTGGCTGTCCAGAGTCGAGACCCAGGATGGACCGCTCGTCGGGACCCAGGATGGACCGCTCGCCTGTATCGGTTGGGGACATCTCTACGCTGCTGACCCGCCTCCGCTTGAGATGGTTTCCTGAGGACTGGACTCTTGCTGCTGTCTTGGATCCATTTTGAACTGAACTCTCGCGGCTGTGTTGGAGCCACCATGGATTGATCTTTCACAGTATCATGTTAGACCCGCTCGACATCCATTGCTTTTGGTCTCCTAGAGGGGGGGGGGTTGCCCACATCTGAGGTCCTCTCCAAGGTTTCTCATAGTCAGCATTGTCACTGGCGTCCCACTGGATGTGAATTCTCCCTGCCCACTGGGTGTGAGTTTTCCTTGCCCTTTTGTGGGTTCTTCCGAGGATGTTGTAGTCGTAATGATTTGTGCAGTCCTTTGAGACATTTGTGATTTGGGGCTATATAAATAAACATTGATTGATTAATATGAAAAATTAATGTTAGTGCAGCCCGCGTGTTTTATATGAACGGCGCCTAACAGCGGTGTACTTGCATACTCTTGATTCTTCCGGGAGACTCCCAATTCTTCAGTGCCCCTCCTGAGGTAATCATTCTCCCGAATTTCATCCAAAATAACAATATTAAGGGGGCACCATGGAGGAACTGCTTTTAGCATCCTCTACAACCTGTACAAACAGCGTGCCAGCCCAGCCACATGCCGTATTTGGCTTCTGTAGATGCAGTAAACAACTGCAAGACATAGTTGATCAACAGCCATACAGGTCACACTGAGGGTGGCCGTATAAACAACTTTAACACTGTTACTAATGTGCGCCATGGTGGAAAGGCGGACGAGACGGCAGGTTGTAGAGGACGCTAAAGACTGTGACATCGCGACACGCCCTTAATATTGTTGTCCGGGTTAAAACCGGGAGAATGCTTGCCCCGGCGGATTGTCGGGAGGTTCACTGATATTCGGGTGTTTCCCGGAGAGATCGCCACAGTTGGCAAGTATGTTACGAGGGCGGGAAAGCCATTCAAAGAAGGTGAATTCATTAAAAAGTGCATGTTGGATTTTTTAAGAAATATTTTCTTGCAGCCCAGCCTCACCCGGTTTCTGCATCTAGTGGCCCCAAGGTAAATTGAGTTTGAGACCCCTGACTTAGATTCTTCATGAAAAGGGGACAGTTTGAGGTTGATGTTCCTCTCAGTTTGTAACAATGTGTGATTGATTGATTGAAGGAGTTATGAGAAGTTTGCAGAGGAAAGGGTACACTTTCATCACGGTACACATTCACTGCTACAAGAAAGCCTGAGATGCTTTCAGTTGAAATATATATTTGAACTCACACAGTACTATGTAGAAAGTAGCATTTCAAATACAAATATACTGCAAGAAAATACATGCAAATATAATTTCAAATAGATAAAAGGCTTTGTTTATTCCCAGTTACGAGTAGCCGCAAGCAGTAATATGTTTCTTTTTGATAGGGACTTCCACATGTTGGTGGTATGGCAGGCAAACACATTAGAACCTTTTTTGGAGTGAGATCTAGGTTGAATGTGATTTGTACAACTACCTTTGGTGTTATAATGGTGAATATATTTTGAAGTATCTAGACAGGTACATGGGTATTTTAGTGGTATGGTGTATCTTGTACACCAGACCAACTGCAAGAAGATGTACTCTGTCAGATACCAAGAGCCTCCCCACGTTAAGGAAATGGTTGGCTGAAAGGTGAGGCCGAGATGGACGGTTAAGCAGAAGCCCAATCATTTTGTTTTGGGCTGTCTGGAGTTTGTTTTTCAGGGCTTTTAAGGCCTCACGGTACCAAACATGAACTCCGTAGTCAAAGTGGGGTTAAAGGCCTACTGAAATTAGATTTTCTTATTCAAACGGGGATAGCAGGTCCATTCTGTGTCATACTTGATCATTTTGCGATATTGACATATTTTTGCTGAAAGAATTTAGTAGAGAACATCCACGATAAAGTTCGCAACTTTTGGTGCTGACAAAAAAGCCTTGCCTTTACCGGATGTCGCAGACAATGACGTCACAAGTGTGGGGGCTCCTCACAACCTCACACTCTTTTTACTGGGAGCCTCCAGCAGCAAGAGCTATTCGGACTGAGAAAATGACAATTTCCCCATTAATATGAGCGAGGATGAAAGATTCGTGTTTGAGGATATTGATAGCGACGGACTAGAAAAGAAAAAAAAAAAATCAAGTTAAAAAAAAAAAGGTTATTGCATTGGGACTGATTCAGATGTTTTTAGACACATTTACTAGGATAATTCTGGGAAATCCCTTATCTTTCTATTGTGTTGCTAGTGTTTTAGTGAGTTGAGTTTGAGTTTATTTGGAACATGCAAGCATACAACATGATACATCACACATACAACATGATACATCACACATGCATGTATACAACATGATACATCACACATACAACATGATACATCACAATTTCCAGTTTCTCTTTTCAACATGTTCGAAAAGGAGTAGGAAGAAGCAGAGCTTACCCCTTTTCTTTACATAACAGTTGCTAAAACTTTTGTTCACTTCCTGTTCTCAATGTATTCACAATGTATACTCCATAAGTACTAAGTAATCACAATAAAAATAAATAAATAAATAATTGGTGAAGTAAGTTTTATTCCATACGATGAGATAAGTAAGATTATTTTGAGAATGAATGGGTGAATAAAATCAGAATGTTTATTATCATGGTTCTTTTTCTTTCTACTTTGTAAACACTTTAGGTTTGAAGAGTTTCTTGAAGTGGATGATATTAGTACATTGTTTGATTGCTTTGCTTAATCCATTCCATCATTTAATTCTACATACTGATATACTGAAGGTCTTAAGTGTTGTACGTGCATACAAATGTTTTCAATTACATTTTCTCTAAGATTATATTTCTCTTCTTTTGTTGAGAAGAATCGTTGTATATTCTTGGGAAGCAGGTTATAGTTTGCTTTGTGTATAATTTTATCTGTTTGCAATGTCACTATGTGGTGGAATTTCAGTATCTTTGATTCAATAAATAAAGGGTTTGTATGTTCTCTTTATCCAATATTATGTATTATTCTAACAGATATTTTTTGTAACACTGTTAGTGAATGAAGTGTACTTTTGTAATTATGTCCCCATATTTCTACACAGTAACTCAGATATGGTAACACTAGTGAGCAGTAGAGAATATAAACTGATTTTTGGTCCGGAACATTTTTGGCTTTATTCATTATTGACATATTTCTTGCTACTTTATGTTGTATATTTTTTACATGAGATTTCCAGTTCAGTTTATCATCAATCATTATACCTAGAAATTTGGTTTCATTTACTCTTTCAATTTCTATTCCGTCTATTTGTATTTGTGTTTGACACTTCTTTTCTACTGTTACCAAATAGCATTATTTTAGTCTTACTGAGATTCAATGATAGTCTGTTTTTGTCAAACCATTTTTTTAATTTGTTCATTTCTTCTGTTATTATTTGTATTATCCTCTTTGTGTTCTCTCCTCAACCAAACGCTGTTGTTTCATCCGTAAATAATACTAACTTTACATCTCTTGTAACTTTACAAATGTTATTTATATAGAGATTGAATAATTTAGGTTCTAGTATTGATCCCTGAGGTACACCACAGGATATATTTAGTGTTGTAGAAGTGTGTTCGCCTAGTTTCACGTATTGTTTCCTGTTCGTTAGATAACTTCTTATCCAATTGAAGACTAACCCTCTGATGCCATATCGTTCCAGTTTTTTGATTAAAATATTGTGATTAATTGTGTCAAATGCTTTAGTTAGATCCATAAACACTGCTGCCACACATTTTTTACTATCTATTGCATTGGTCATTTCTTTTGTGATTTCAATTAAAGCCATTGAAGTTGAAACATTAGCTCTGTATCCATATTGGTTCTCTTCGAGTATTGTATTTTTATTTATGAAACTCTAATCTGTTATTGGACAGTTTTTCAATGATTTTAGAAAATTGTGAAAGTAAAGAAACAGGTCTATAATTTGTAAATAGATGTTTATCTCCAGTCTTATAAATTGGTGCAACTTTAGCTATTTTCATTTTGTTTGGAGATGTACCTGTTTGAAATGATAGGTTACTAATATACATTAATGGTCCTGAGATCTCATCAATAACCTTTTTTATCGTATCCATATCAATTCCGTTACAATCAGTTGAAGTGTTTGATTTACACTTTTTCACGATTTTAACTATTTCCTCCTGTGTCACATTTCTGAGGAACATGGAGTTGGGATTTCGCTCTATGGTATCATTATAGTCCTCAATTGAAACTGGGTCCGGAATCCTTTCTTCCAATTTTGGTCCAATATTTACAAAGTAGTTATTAAAGCTTTCGACTACTTCCTTTATGTTGTCATTATGTTTATTTCCATCTAAGAAGTATTGGGGGTAATCCCTCTTAGTGCCATTTTTAATAATGCTATTGAGAATGCCCCATGTTGCTCTCATATTATTTTTGTTCCTGTCCAATAATTCACTGTAATATTCTTTTCTACATGATCGTAGTATGTTTGTTAACTTGTTTAATACTTTTTTTTACTTAACTTCTGCCTCTGTAGTTTTTTGTACTATAAATTTTGTATATAGTGTTTTCTTCTTCTTACAAGCATTGTTTAATCCTTTTGTCATCCATGGTTAATTATTCTTTCTATGTTTACTACTGTTCCGCCCGATTGTAGCTGATAGGCGCCAGCGACCCCAAAAGGGAATAAGCGGTAGAAAATGGATGGATGTTTACTACTGAGTTGTCTCCATGGACAATGTTTGTCATAAAGTATTATGAACTTGTTTAAGAAATGTTCGTATGCTTCATCAACCTCTTCTTCATTGTACACATTGTCCCAATCCTGCTTTTGTTGCTCCATTTTGAAAGCAATCATCCTCTTCTCTGTGCACAGTCTTTGAAATGTCCTTTTGTCTTCCATGTTCTTTTTGCAGTTTCCATCATATATTGTAAAAACTGGCAGATGATCACTAACGTCGGTTATAAGTAGACCACTTGTAGTGTTATTATCAAAATCATTGGTAAAGATATGATCAATAAGCGTGGCACAGTGTCCTGTGATGCTGCTTGGCTTTGTGATTTTAGGATATAAACTGATGCTGTACATTGTATCAATGAAGTCATCAATAAACTTTTGCTTGTTAGGGTTCAATAAGTCAATATTAAAGTCACCGCATAAGAAAATTATTTTTTTACCATTGTCCATGTAAGTTGCCTTTATCCATTCTTCAAATGTTTCTATACTTGACTTAGGTGATCTATATATACAACTGATGAGTATGTTTTTGCTATTTTCCTGACATATTTCAATGGTAATACATTCTAAGATATTATCTACAGCAAATGACATGTTTTTTACCACTTTGTAGTTCGGGTTCTTCATCACATACACAGCTACTCCTCCTCCATTTTTGTTGGCTCTGTTGATGTAGTTTAGTTCATATCTTTCCAGATCAAAATCTATTCCTTTTTTATCATCAATCCATGTTTCTGTGACGGCGATCACTTTGAAGGGTTTGTTGATGTGCTCCAAAAAGTTCTTAATGTTGTTGTAGTTTGCATACAAGCGTCTGCTATTAAAATGAATAATTGACAATTTATCACTTTTAATGATGCTATTGTATTGCTCATCCGTGTAATAAAAACAATTGTTACTAATGTGGGGAAAAAAATGTGTATCTGGATCTATATCGTTTTCCAAATCCTGGTTTTTGTGCTCTTTGTTGCAGAAGTTTTGTAGTTCCATATTTCCTTGCTCAACAATCTTTGATGTCGTTTCAATAATGTCTATAAGTGTAGATGGAAGCAGTCCTGAATCTAGGTCTTCTTTTTTAGTCGTCCCTTGCAGCGTAGTAGTGTTGATGTTGAATTTAGGTGCTCGTTTTATGTCAGAGTCCATTATCATCATTGCTGTGGAAGCTGTGTAAACTTCAAATTTGTCCAGGTCTTTGATGTCATTGACAACAATTACTCTTGCTTCTGGACCTCCATTCAGCTTGATGTAGATTTTACAGTTGGCGCTCCAAGTTCCCTGGATTTTTCCCTGCTTTCTCAAGTCGCGTGCTTTCTTGGCGATTCCAGCATTATGTTTAGTGAGATGCTCATTCATGTACACATTTGTTCCCTTCAACTTCTTTCCCTGTCTCAGCAATGCCATTTTAGATGTTCTGTTTACGAGTTTCACGAGCACGACTGGAGTGGCGTTGTTGTGTCTTCTGTTCAGTGGGATGCATGTTTCGATGGTATTAATGTCGATTTCAATTTCCTTTGATTGCAGAAAGTTGACCACTTGCTGTTCTGCCGAGACAAGGTCCATTTCATCTGGTTCACCTTCATTATTCACAGCCTTCGCATAGGATCTTGGTTTAATTCGGTGCCCTGTCACCATGATATCATTCATTCGTTTATCCTGCTCCATTTCATCTATGATATTCCACAGCATGGAGTTGTCTTCTTGAAGGGTCTTCATTTGTTGGCGCATATCTTCTTGAAAGGTCTTCAATTGTTGGCACATATCAGAGACTTCATTTTTTCTGGTGATGATTTGAGTTTGCAGACTTTTCACATCTTGTTTGTGTTCTTCCATTGCTTTTTTCAGATCTTTTTTTATTTCTTTCATTTCTTCTTTCATTTCTTTCCAATCTTCTTTTAATTCATGGAGTATTTTTAGTAGTACTCCTTCTTGATTCCCATCATGTCCAGTCTCAAATCTTGGTCCCAGTTGTGTCCTGTGTCGGCTGACACCGAAGGTTTCGGGCTTTCAGTCTTCTCTTTAACTTTTGGCATCGTGGCAGATCGATGACATCAGTGACTCTTGTGTCTTAAACGGCAGTTACTTTAGCAACTTGCAGCACGTTTAACTTGTTTGTTCCAACAATGTGTTCCTTGCGTTGTTCACAGATCAATTTGAGGTGTTAGTCTGTCAACTTATAACACTCTGCGACGTTGGAAGCACTTTAAAACAGCTGTAAACTCGCCGTAGCTTTTGGTTGCTCGGCAACCGCTTTGAGCTGCGGTAAGGCGCCGATGGCTTGAGGCAAACGTCTCATCCAACTTGCCTTATTTCAGCGTATCAGTGCCTCACAACTGACCAAAATGAGGTGAAGGATGCCAGGTGACTCTCCTGTGGCTGTGATCGCAAATCAGTTGTCAAAATCTTCAAAATAAATAAAAAGTCCGGTAGCAAAAGCGGAGCCTTTTTCTTTTGTGTCCTTTCTCATGAACAGGAAGTGACGTATTAGTGAGTTTAATATTACCTGATAGTCGGAGGTGTGTCTCCACGGGTGTCTTGAGGCCAGTCTCTGAGGGAAGTCGACGGCAGCTGTATGGACGGCACAAGCTCAGCTGATCTCCGGTAAGAAGTGACTTTTTAACCACAATTTTCTCACCGAAACCTGCTGGTTGACATTTGGTCGGGATCCATGTTTGCTTGACCGCTCTGATCCATAGTAAAGTTTCACCTCCGGGAATTTTAAACAAGGAATCACCGTGTGTTTGTGTGGCTAAAAGTTAAAGCTTCCCAACTGCATCTTTCTACTTTAACTTCTCCATTATTAATTGAACAAATTGCAAAAGATTCAGCAACACAGATGTCCAAAATACTGTGTAATAATGCCGTTAAAGCAGACAACTTTTAGCTGTGTGTGGTGCACCGCTAATATTTCCTTACAGTCCGTGACGTCTCGCGCGTGCGTCATCATTCCGTGATGTTTTCAACAATAAACTCCGCGGGAAATTTAAAATTGCAATTTAGTAAACTAAACCGTCCGTATTGGCATGTGTTGCAATGTTAATATTTCATCATTGATATATAAACTATCAGACTGTGTGGTCGCTAGTAGTGGCTTTCAGTAGGCCTTTAAATGAGTGCTTGTGTCAGAGTCTTAAGTGTATTTCTACCCACCAGCGGGGTGATCCTACTATATAAGAAGTAAGGGTGTATGGAATGCCGGTATTGGTAAAGTACCGTGATACTATCCATCCATCCATTTTCTACTGCTTGTCACGTTTGGGGTCGCGGGGGGTGTTGGACCCCATCTCAATTGCATTAATCATATTCGGTACTAAACCGCCTCTAAAAAGTACTACTTCTATGTTTACATCAAAATGTTTTGCCATCACATCTTCTTTCGTTTTTTTATTTGTAATTATTTATATTATGTTTATAAACTCAGGAAATATGTCACTGGACACATGAGGACTTTGAATATGACCAATATATGATCCTGTAACTACTTGGTATCAGATTGATACCCATATTTATGGTATCACCCAAAACTAATGTAGAGTATCCCAACTACAGAAGAATAAGTGATTATTACATTTTAACAGAAGTGTAGGTAGAACATGTTAAAACAGAAAATAAGCAGATATTTACAGTCAATGAACAAGTAAATTAATAATCCATTTTTTACCACTTGTCCTTAATAATTTTGACCTAATAATAATAGAATATAAATGACACAATATGTTACTGCATATGTCAACAGACTAAATTAGGAGCTTTTGTTTGCTTACTTACTACTAAAAGGCAAGTTGTCCAGTATGTTCACAAACTTGCAATAGGAAACATGTTTGATGTACCCCAAAACAAATGTTATTTTAAAAAAGCCAATAAAGCACTTTTCTGTGATCCCTTTTTTTTTAGAAAAGTATCAAAATACATTTTTGTACAGGTCTCGGTACCAAAATATTGGTATCGGGACAACATTAGTAAGAATATAATTTGTCGGTTGATTCTTTCACTACCTGAGTAGTCATTTTTTCACTGGAGAGATTAGTCTTTATGATGCAGCCAAGAAAGTTAATCTAATTTTTGTTTGTTATAATATTGTCACCCACTTTGACTGTGAAGTTATTTACTTTTCTGAGGTTAGGAATTGACCCAAAGACCTGTGTACTTGCAAGTACCGAGGCAAGTCTTATTTCGGCAGTTTGTGATTGAAAGCCTTGCTAGTCTAGGTCTTGAGGATTGTAGCTTCGCTTGTTTTGTGGCTGTCAGCCTCGGTTCTGTTCTTCATGGGTACAGAAAATGTTGGAATGGTCACTTAAGCCTCATACAGTAGTTCCACTTGTGGTGATCTGAGACTGGTCAGAAGTAACAACGAGGTCTATGAAGGTTTAAAAGGACTCACTCACCCTGGTAGTTTGCTTAATGAGCTAAGTGAGACAATGTTTCAGGACATATCTGTGTTCCAGTCCCCAAGAAGATGTAAACATGTGTCAACATTTTTACACTAAACTCATACACTCACCAAATATATTTTATACTGTAATCAAATCTAATTATTTCACGTCATGACTCTGACCTACATGCATCAATAAGTGAAAGTAAACATTTATTTTCAATAACCAAAGTAGTCAACACTTGTTTTATTAAAAGCACATAAAGGTGACTGACTTTCCTTCAGCGTGTCGTAGATGGTCTCCAATTCCTAAAGAGGAATTGTTGATGGAGATACTCCATAAAACAGCACATAGTAAAACATGTTTTGGTAAAAGTTCCTTTTGGCCCAGCCAACAAAATGACCTCAAGAAAGTATGTTGCATGATAACAAAAACATACCATGAATGTTTTTTGTTTTTTTTTAGTGATTTTGGAATCATATTTTTTTTATTTCCATGATATTGAAGTTATGGTAATGACAATGTCATTATAATATTATGATTAAGTTTACAGATAAAGTTTAGGTGTCATAGACCGTATACAGAATTAAATATTTACACACTTTACATCAGTGAAGTTAAGAATGCTTCAATCAATGCTGCCTCACACTTATACAAACTTTTCAAATTGCCCCCCATCAAATTTCCAAGTCTGTTTTTGTACTCACTGTACCACTTTTGAATAATTTTTAGGAAAAAAGTAGGTATTTCCTGTGTTTTTATTGGTTGTTTTGCTACACACTTTTAACACAACACAGGAAAGAACACAAATCATGTCATTGTGTTAACAGTGTCAGTTCTAAACTATTTCTATTCTCTCTTTATCTTATTTACTTATTTACCCAACAGACGTCCAGCAGCCTCCTCACATTAAAGAGGAAGGGGAGGATCCACAGCCCCCCCACATGAAAGAGGAAGAAGAGGATCCACAGCCCCCCCACATTAAAGAGGAAGAGGAGGAAGTGTGGATGAGTCAGGAGGGAGAGTGTCCTGTAGGGCAGGAGGAGGCTGATGTCAGCAAGTTTCCACTGACTGTTGTCTCTGTGAAGACTGAAGAGCATGAAGACAAACCACCTGAGTCCTCACAGCTTCATCACAGTCCAAGTAAGCACAACATTATACAAGATTATACAAGAATGACAAACACATTTCAGGAGGACATTCTCACAGTAACACAACATAAAACAGAACAGAACAAATACCCACAATCCCATGCATCTGTGACTATTCGTGGCTACATTATACACCCCGCTAGCACCAAAACCTGCCCCCCCCAACCCCGCCCACCTCAAGCGACACACGGGGGGGTGGGGGGGGGGGGGAGGGTTGGTGCTAGCGGGGTGTATAATATAGCCAGGAATAGTCACGGATGCCTGGGATTGTGGGTATCTGTTCCGTTCGGTTTATGTTGTGTTACTATCAGGATGTCCTCCCGAAATGTGTTTGTCATTCTTGTTTGGTGTGGGTTCACAGTGTGGCGCATATTAATAAGAGTGTTAAAGTTGTTTATATCACAACCTTCAGTGTAACCTGTGTGGCTGTTGACTATATGCCTTGCAATCTCGTATGTGTGATGACAGAAGCGGCGAAATATATATATATATATATATATATATATATATATATATATATATATATACACACACACACACACACAGGACTGTCTCAGAAAATTATAATATTGTGATAAAGTCCTTTATTTTCTGTAATGAAACTAAAAACATGGAAATGTCAGACATTCTGGATGCATTACACATCAACTGAAATATTGCAAGCCTTTTATTATTTTAATATTGCTGATTATGGCATACAGCTTAAGAAAACTCAAAAATCCTATCTCAAAAAATGTGAACATTTCCTAGGACCAAGTAAAAAAAAAGATTTATAACAGCAAAACAAAATCAAATATTTGAAAATGTCAAATAATGCACTAAGTACTTGGTTGGGAATCCTTTCGCATGGATTACTGCATCAATGCGGCGTGGCATGGAGGCAATCGGCCTGTGGCATTGCTGAGGTGTTATGGATGCTCAGGATGCTTCGCTAGTGGCCTTAAACTCATTAGCATTATTGGGTCTGGTGTTTTACAGCTTCTTCTTCACAATACCCCACAAATTCTCTAAGGGGTTCAGGTCAGGGGAGTTGGCAGGCCAATCGCGGACAGTAATGCCATGGTCAGTACACCAGTTACTGCTGGTTCTGGCAGATCATGCTGGAAGATGAAGTCATCATCTCCATAGAGCTTTACAACAGATGGAAGCATGGAGTGCTCTTGCTACACAGCTGCATTGACTCTAGACTTGATTAAACACAGTGGACCAAAACCAGCAGCTGACATGGCTCCCCAAACCATTGCTGACTGTGGGAACACACTGGAATTCAAGGAACTTGGATTTTGCTCCTCTCCAGCCTTCCTCCAGACTATAGCGCCTTGACTTCCAAATGAAATACAAAATTTGCTTTCTTCTGAAAACAGGACTCTAGACCACTCTGCATAACCGTGTGGTACGCCAGCTGCACTGAAGTAGACAAACGGGCGAATTAGAGGGTCATAAAGTTTGCACAAAAAATCATCGGCTGCCGCCTGCCCTCCCTGAAGCATTTACTTAACTCCCGTTGCCTCAAGAAAGCAAAAACCATCACCAAAGACAGCACACACCCTGGCTACCACCTGTTCCACCTGCTACCATCAGGCAGGTGCTACAGGTGCATCAGAGCCAGAACAAACAGGCTCAGAGACAGCTTCTTCTCCAGAGCTGTCACCATGTTAAAATCTAACTTATAATAATAATAATTCACCCCTGTACAATATCATGCCCTAATACCATACTGTGCAATACTGATTGTTATTTATTACTTCCGTACTCCTGTCTTGTTCTGTATATTGTACAGTATTTTGTATTTCTACAGTGTGCTGTATATTGTACAGGATTGCTTGTTATTTTTATTGGATAGTAGTCTGTTTATTTCAATTGTTAGTTTTTCCTTTATTACCCCTTGTGTTATTTATTTCACCCCATATTTGTTCCCACAACCGCCACTCAAGTTGGAGTCTTTAATCTCGTTATATGCAAATATAATGACAATAAAGTCTATTTTATTCTATTCTATTCTAATTAGGCTTGAACGCTGTCAATTCAGGATATAGGGGGCGCTAAAGGCAGTGCCTTTATGGCACTCCCTGAATATTGTTGATCTGGTAAAAATTGACAGGGGCTTCGAGAGAATTGGTGCCCTGAAATTCAGGGGTCTCCCGGGAAAATTGGGGACGTGGGCAAGCATGACCTATCAAGCGCCGTTCAGATTAAACTCATGGGCCGCACCAACATAAAATTGTCACATCAAAGGGCGCGCCGCATAATAACGTTTCGCGGAACGCAATTTTGCCCGCGGGCTGCATGTTTGAGACCCCTGCTCTAAACCAAAATCATAATGATCAAAGACGTCCAGCACATTAAGGTGAGTTAAAGTTCATGAAAAGTTTTACTGTCAAGCTCTTACAAACTGTTCTCAAACACCACACACATCATTGTTTTTGTTTTTCAAGATATAGATGGATGCTGTCTTTTTAATGTAGGTGGAGAAAATGAATAACTTTATAGGGGTGGGCCAAAGAAAAGGTAAACTAAATAAATGCATAACGTGGAGTGCTGTCTATTTGGCCTAACTCACCTGTGAATAGTTTGAATACTGCAAACTTCAATACTGTAACACCTCATTTGTGTTGTATGTTCTGCAGACGTCCAGCAGGTGTCAGCAGAGAGTCATGAAGAGATTCCCTCCAAGCAGCAGGAGTGGAGCTCCAGTGTGGGACAGAAGAAGCTCGAGCCCACTCATATAGAGGAAGAAGAGGAACTGTGGGAGCAGCTTCCAAGGTTGGAGGAGGTTAATGACGAAGATGATATAAAGTCAGAACCAGACAGCATCTTTGCTCCACTGTCAGACATGGACCACATGATGTCACACTCTTCTGATCACAGTGACCACATCCAAAAACCTTTGAAGAGTAAAAATGACTCTGAAGGTGATACGAGACATCACACTAACAACAAACACTTTGACTGCTCTGAATGTGAAAAATCTTTTAGACATAAGAGTAATTTTACAGTACACATGAGAACACATACTGGAGAGAAACCTTATACTTGCCCTGTGTCACAACCACTGGCTTGTTAGTGGCTGTAACATTAAGGGAGACCACACCGATTTGTACATTTTAGCCAACAGATCTTTTATTTACAACATGTATCAGTGATCAGTAATGTGAATTAACCAAGGAATGTATCAGTAAATGAGTGTTGTCCCAAAAGGGTGTTAGTGTGGTGCTAATCCCGGCCGTCGTTGCCGTGACCATACGGTCACCAAACGAATGTGCCTGTGGGACGAGAGAGAGAAAGAGAGAGAGCATGAGAGAGAGAGCATGCTGATGGGAGGCCTTTCATAGGCCGCCCAATCAGCAGCCCTCTGAGATGTTGCACGTCTTCACAGACCAGCTCCACCTGCGGGTCGGAGGACCAAAGTGCCCCAAACACTAACCGGCAGCAACCGACAGCTCCACCTGCGGGTCGGAGGACCAAAGTGCCCCAAACACTAACCGGCAGAGCCGGGCATGACATCCCCCCCCTTAAAAACAGAGACCCGTGTTAACTGGGTCTCTGAAGCACCATCAAAAAATAGAAAACAAAAAACTACAGTAGCCCCAGTAGCTATATTCTAGTCCCACTGACGCACCTCCCCTCCACCCCAGACCAACCAGAACCCAAACCATCCCAAACACCCTCCTTCCCCTCCGACCTTCCCTGCACCCAGCAAATCCTGGTACCCGGACAGCGACCTTTAAGGGAAACAGAGAAAAACCGCAGGTTAGGAGTGAGTGGAGATGATTAGACCTCCTGGTCCAGAGTCAATGTCATGTTCAATTAGTGTGGTACAGGTTGGAGTGTCGGAAAACAAAGGCAAAAACTCAAAAATCAAATCCGACAACTGTTTACGCTGTACCTCACTTAAATGACCGAGGAGACTATCTAGCTCCTTTAACTGCTGAGTATTATCTAAGCGCCCGTGTAATACTGAATCATCAGGTGCGCGCACTTCATCCCAAGCTGCCACCTCCGGCCAGTTGAGCGGTTCCCCAACCCCAACGGCTAGACCCACTGGACTCGCAGCAATCCCACCCGCCTTGTCGGAACCTGCAGAGTGGTAAGGCTTGAGTAAATTCACATGACACAGTTGCTGTGATCGTTTACGATCAGGAGTTGACAGTAAATAATTGAGATCTGACACTTGGCTCATAACCGTAAATGGACCAGAGTATTTTGCTGTAAATGGTGACCCCGGAATGGGCAGCAAAGCTAAAACTTGATCACCTGGATTGAAAACTCTGATCTTCGCTTTACGGTCATAACGCAGCTTCATTTTCACCTGAGCTTTAGTCAAATGCTCGGTTGCCTCTTTCCATGCAAGCAACAGCCTACGACGAAAACCATCTACATACTCATTGAAACTGACGGGAGTGTTCTGCAGATCCAGATTGGCATTTAAAACAGACAGTGAGGTCCGGACTTTGTGGCCAAAGACTAGGTCATTTGGACTAAAACCAGTGCTTTCTTGAACTACACCACGCGCAGACAACAAGAGCCATGGCAACGCCTCCTCCCAATCTCTCCGCATCTCAACACAGTAAGCGCGCAAGAGAGACTTCAACGTGGCATGCCAGCGCTCCAATGCCCCCTGACTCTGTGCGTGATACGCGCTGCTCAAATTGTGCTTCACCTGCATCGACTTCAACGCTGCAGCAAATGTTCTGGAGGTAAAGTTAGACCCTCTGTCGCTCTGAATTACCTTTGGAATGCCAAAGACAGAAATGAATTTAGACAAACATTTCAATATTGACCTTGTGGTAATTGTTCTCAAGGCATACGCTGCTGGATACCGAGTGGCCTGGCACATGATGGTAAAGAGGTACACACAACCAGATTTCGAAGGGGGTAGTGGACCTACACAATCAATAATGAGATGCTCAAATGGTGTGCCAACAGACGGAATAGGTTGAAGTGGTGCAGGTTTAATGGGAGTACTCTGTTTCGCAACCTGGCAAACATGACATGCTTTGACAAATCTAGATACATGGCGTTTCATCCGTGGCCAGTAAAAATGTTCCAAAAGACGTCGGTAGGTTTTCTTAACTCCAAAATGCCCAGACTCTGCTCCATGGGCTGTTCTCAAAATCAAATCACGGTCTTTGTCAGGTACCATCACTTGAATCACCTGACCTGCCACTTCAGGATCAACACCTGGCAACCACGTATGCAGCAAAACGCCATTCTGAATGAAGTAACCCATCGTTGGATCAGTAGAAGCTAAGGCAAAATATTTCTCAAAGCTCTGATCATTCTTTTGTGCCTCAATTAAATCTTGACATGACAGAGGTTCGGGCAGCTCAGGAACAAAAATAGGCACAGATTTGGACACATCCGACGATTGCGCCTGCGTGCGAGACATTGCCCTAGTCACAGCACAAGCAGTAAACACTTCTGGGAATTCTTGACAACACGCGTCTGGCTCCTCTACAGATAGCGGTACAGGTGTAACAACTGGAGGTGGAGAAACTAAACACCCACCCAAATTGTTCCCCAGAATTACATGGATATCCTGCATAGGCAGAGACGGTCTCACAGCAATAGTCACCTCCCCATTCACAAATCCTGAACACAAGTGAATTTTGTGCAACGGTACAGAAAATGACTGCATGCCTATTCCTCTAATCAAAATACATTTCCCAGTGTCAGATGCTGTGGAAAATGGCAAAACTGCTCCAGAAATGAAACTCTCAGATGCCCCAGTGTCTCTTAAGATTTTAACTGGAACTTTTTGTGTCTCTCCAACCAATGACACCCAGCCATCACTAATGAATGGAGCGAAATCAGACGCAGCTGACTCTACTGATTTCGTCTGCTCGTCTGACACAGATGCACCATCTTCAATCACTTGCTCACAATGAACTTCCAAACGAGGTAACGGTGTTAGATCAGAGACGCCAAAATCAACTGGATGCACAACAGAAACACACCCAGCTACCTTGGCATTAGATTTACGGCCTTTCAACAGCGGGCAGTCCTTTTTCCAATGTCCCTCCTGCAAACAGTAATGACATTTATTCGTCGGGCTTGGGCGAGATTTGCTACTTCCATTATCAAATTTAGGAACATTACTGGAATTGCCATAATTGGATCGATTTGAACTACGACCATAACGAGGAGGAGAACGTTGTGGAGGAGAACGAGCAGGATCATAACGTTGGTGGCTATTATACCGTGGAGGACTGCTGTAAGGCTTACGTTTATGAGTCAACACAAAGGTATCAGCAAGCGAGGCTGCCTCCTCCACTGACTTTGCCTTTTGCTCATTAATGTAGGTTGCAATTCGATCTGGTACAATGTTCTTAAACTGCTCCAAAATCAACAAATCACGCACATTTTCGTAAGTTGAGACAGACTCTGAAGTGAGCCACCGGTTAAAATAAGTACTCAACTCTCTTGCCACTTCAGCATGGGTCTGATTATCACGTTTACGCCAGTTTCTGAAACGTCTGTAAGCTTCTGGATTCAGTTCATAACATTTCAAGACCGCTTTTTTCACCTCAGCATACTTGTGCCTATCAACAGGTGTTAATGCCAAGTATGCCTCCCGTGCGCGTCCTACTAGTACAGTTTGCAAAAGCACCGTTCTATCCTCTTCACTCCACTTTTTGTCAGAGGCCATCTGTTCAAACAGTGAGAAAAACACGTCTGGGTCACGTTCGTCAAACTTTGGAACATACTTTACCATGCTATCCATACTTGACCCGGACAGATTTCCACTAATCTTACCTTCTGACATTAGTTTCAAACGATCCTGTTCAATTTTAATTTTCTCAAGCTGTACTGTAAGGTCCATTTCACCTTTTTTCAAATCCATTTCTTTTTCAAATTTGAGTCTCTCCATATCTGCTTGCTGTTGCAATTCTCGTTCTAATTTGATTTTTTCCAGTTCAAAAAGACGTTCTTTCTCCTTAGCCTGTTGCGCCCACTCAAATTCAAGTGCCTTCATCTCTCTTTGTTGCTCAAAAGTCAGTATGCCTACCCTCTCTGACTGCATAGGCTCTGACATACCCTTCACATGAGCATCACCACCTTTTCCTGAAGGCAAAATGCTCTGCTCACACAAAAACTCGTGAATGGAGTCACGCAAGGGTCCCTTCTTACCAGTTCTAATGGCTGATGACAATTCCATGCCATACTTTTCTGCCAATTGCAACAACTGTTCCTTATTAAGGGCAAACAACAATTTCTCAGATGGTGCTTCCACAAAAGCCTCCATCCTGCTCAACCCAGGCCGTCAGTACCAATCTGGCTACTGTACCAAACCAACAATGAAACTACTGAAAAAACAACCCAACCAAAAACTAGCTCTAATTACGCTAGGCTCTCTCTCTCCAACCAATCCAACCAGGTCTCTAAAACATTACAGTTATGTTAACACAGCAAACTAACCTCGGAGCATCCCCCTAAACATTTTCCCCCCACTAGACTAATCTATTTTCACACAGAGCCCGAGGACGAGGATCATTTACTCACCAATACCTGTGGAGACGTACCATCCCGACAAAGCCGATTCAGCCGTTTCTCCAAGGCGGTGCCCTCGCCCAGGCTCTGTGACAGCAGGAACCTAGAACCCGTACTAGATGGGGATAAAGGCGACAGCTCCTAAGAGGCTGAATGCAATGCTACAAACTGCAATGAAACTAAACCAAGATGGCTGGAACAAACAATTCAGTGTCTACCTAACTTGCACGGTCAAACAAAGCCTCAAGAGTACAAATCAATAGATCCCCCAATTAACTAACTGATAACAGGCCCCAACTGACTATCAGCAGTACACAATTAGTAACTCAGCTCTACTCACCTTCCTACGCTCCAAAAGCCAGTAGAAGGAATACTCAATACAAAGAGCTCTACGCACCTTCCTACGCTGCCATAGCCAGTAGAAGGAATTACCATAGCCTAAAGTTACTACCAAAGATCGGACAAGCCCCCATAAGTCACAACCACTGGCTTGTTAGTGGCTGTAACATTAAGGGAGACCACACCGATTTGTACATTTTAGCCAACAGATCTTTTATTTACAACATGTATCAGTGATCAGTAATGTGAATTAACCAAGGAATGTATCAGTAAATGAGTGTTGTCCCAAAAGGGTGTTAGTGTGGTGCTAATCCCGGCCGTCGTTGCCGTGACCATACGGTCACCAAACGAATGTGCCTGTGGGACGAGAGAGAGAAAGAGAGAGAGCATGAGAGAGAGAGCATGCTGATGGGAGGCCTTTTATAGGCCGCCCAATCAGCAGCCCTCTGAGATGTTGCACGTCTTCACAGACCAGCTCCACCTGCGGGTCGGAGGACCAAAGTGCCCCAAACACTAACCGGCAGCAACCGACAGCTCCACCTGCGGGTCGGAGGACCAAAGTGCCCCAAACACATGACACCTGTTTGTAAGAAGAGTTTCTCCAGAAAGCAATACATGACCACACACATGACAATACATACTGGAGAGAAACCTTTTACTTGCTCTGTTTGTAAGAAGAGTTTCCCCAGAAAGAATGACATGACCACACACATGAGAACACATACTGGAGAGAAACCTTTTGCTTGCTCAATTTGTGCTAAAAGATTCAACGCTAAGAGTGTCATGATATTACACATGAAAACACACACAGGTGAGAAACCTTTCACTTGCTCTGTATGTAAGAAGACTTTCATCAGTAAGCATCACATGACCACACACATGAGAACACACACTGGAGAGAAACCTTTTACTTGCTCCGTCTGTGAGAAGAGTTTCTCCTCAAAGCCAAACATGACCACACACATAAGAACACACACTGGAGAGAAACCTTTTACTTGCTCTGCTTGTTTGAAGAGTTTCTCCAGAAAGATTGTCATGATCACACACATGAGAACACATACTGGAGAGAAACCTTTTATTTGCTCTGTTTGTAAGAAGAGTTTCTCCAGAAAGCAACACATGACCACACACATGAGGACACACACTGGTGAGAAACCTTTTCCTTGCTCTGTTTGTAAGAAGAGTTTCTCCATGAAGCCTGACATGACCACACACATGAGAATACATACTGGAGAGAAACCTTTTACTTGCCCTGTTTGTAAGAAGAGTTTCTCCAGAAAGCAATACATGACCACACACATGAGAACACACAATGGAGAGAAACCGATTGTGTGATAAAACATTCAGGTTTAAGTATCAGGTCAGTAATTACAAGTGTGTAACAGTCAAGGAAGCTGCAGGGATTTAAAAACACTTATAAACAGTGATTGTGCTAAATGTACTTTAAAAACACAGCATGATTAATATGAACGTATATTTTATGTTGAATGTTGTGCTTCTTATCTTCTACTCTTATATGTTGTCCTGGAATGACTTTTTAAGTTGTGTGCATTTATTGAATATTGTAAATGTTTCTAAATTTTTATTCTAATTTCCCATTGTTAAAGAGAGGTCATATTTCTTTATTTATTTTTTTCACACATTTGTTCCATTGCATTTTATTGATGTTATTCTCCAATTAAAAGTACGAATTAATAAAATTGTTAACAAAATTTGGACTCTGAGTTTGGACGCAGATTCATCATCATCATCAGAAGACTGGATGAAACTTTGACATAAATTTTTTAATATAAGTGTGACCTCAATATTCCTCGATAATAAGACTAAAAATAGATATTTAAGTACCATATTAGAGTGCCTCTTGTAGTATTCCACCTCGCCACATTGTGAGAAGTGGGGGCTAGCAGATGCATGTTGCTATCATGTTTTAGCAGCGAGGAAGACAGCATTTGTGTTTACTTTTTTGTCGGATTCAAGTTTTAATGCTCTGCTGAATAAATTAATCACTATGCCTGCCAATATTAAGGATTATTTATAGATATTTAAGAACAAATTCCCTACTTGACAGGTAGCAAAATGACTCCACAAAAAGTGAACTAGCAGCAGGACTCAGTAAATATTTTCTTAATTTTCTAATCAACTATAAAGAGTAACATCCATCCATTTCTACCGCTTATTCCCCTTTGGTGTTGCGAGGGGCGCTGCTGCCTACCTCAGCTACAATCGGGTGGAAGGTGGCATACACCCTGGACAAGTCGCCGTCTCATCGCAGGGCCAACACAGATGGACAGACTAGGGACCATTCAGTGTTGCCAATCAACCTATCCCCAGGTGCATGTCTTTGGAGGTGGGAGGGGCCTATCCCCAGGTGCATGTCTTTGGAGGTGGGAGGAAGCCGGAGTACCTGGAGGGAACCCACACATTCACGGGGAGAACATGCAAACTCCACACAGAAAGATCCTGAGCCCGGGATTGAACCCTGACTACTCAGGACCTTCATATTGTGAGGCAGACACACTAACCCCTCTTCCACCGTGAAGCCTTAAAGAGTAACATGACAGTGGAAATTTCACAATAATTCACCAAAAATCGGAAATTGGGAATGATTTCTTAAGATGCAGATGAACCAGGTGGCACCATGCAGTAAAAAAAATGGATGTTTTTGATAAACGAACAAAAACCGAGAGCAACAGGGAACTGTGAAGACAACAAAACAAACCGCTGAAACCCAGCAAAACACTCACAGGAAATGTGGAGCAGACGGCGTCCACAAAATATGTGCGTACTCGAGCTTGACATCAAAAAGGATAGTCACCCGTGAACA
Organism: Nerophis ophidion; assembly: GCF_033978795.1. Classification (NCBI taxonomy): domain Eukaryota; kingdom Metazoa; phylum Chordata; class Actinopteri; order Syngnathiformes; family Syngnathidae; genus Nerophis; species Nerophis ophidion. The sequence continues at coordinate 298,569 of NW_026906967.1, read as the reverse complement.
AAGAATAATGTCCGGACAACAAAGGTAGCAAGAGGATCAATTGAAATAGTCTTGATTGCAAACAGAAAAAAGGTGAGGGGAAATGCTCGGGGACAGAAGTGAAGCTGCCACGGGAAAACACCAACAAAACTGGGAGAGCCACCAAAATAAAAGCACAGGACAGGAATTCAAACATTAAACAGCGGAAAACACGAACAAAATTTGCCAGATGTGACAAATGGAGTGTCAGAAATGAGCTGAGCCAAGATTGACAGGCTGGATAATGAGGGAGAAGCAATCTAGTGTCATGTCAGCACACTGGGACTGGAAGGCAGGATTCACACAATCTTCTTCTCACTTCTCTCTCATGTGGAGACTACAGTCCGCATGACAGAAGTCACTACTACAACTACTCTTATTTCATTTAAATGTATTTTTTACTTACAAATTATTGTTATTATTGTTTTTTCATGGACATCCATCATCTGACATTGTTATCCATTACATCATATGTGCATACATCATACATCTATTGTCTGCCTGAAAGATCAAAATATTATTTTTTGTTTATTTCCCAACGATGACACCTGCACCCCTCCCCCACAAAAAGAGAAAAAACAGCAAAAAAACAGAGTAATAATAATATTAATAAAATTAATAACGATAATAATAATAAATAGTATAAACAGATAAAACTATATACATATAGGGAGTAATCTTTTTTTTTTTAAAACAGTTTAATCACTAATTAGAAAAAAAATTAGTCTTATGTGGCGTGACATAATCAACCCAGTATTCCCAGTATGAGGTAAATATCTCTAGTTTATAAATAATAAAAGCTGTTATCTCCTGTGTTTTATAAATGTCCATTGTGATTTCCATCCATTTCTTCAAAGTTGGGCTCTCCTGTAATATCCATTTCCTGGTAATGCTCTTTTTACAAACCACTAGTAGGATATTCATGAAGTATTTCTCTTTTTTCAGCCAATCCTGAGGTGCGATGTGTGAAAAACAGAATGTTACTTTCAAGGGGTGATTTGAAAATATCCTGTAGAGCTTGGTGTATCTCTTTCCAATAGTCCTTTATGGCAGAGCAGTCCCAGAAAACATGCTAGTGGTTTGCCTTTAGATTCCCACAATTTGTCCAACAGGCAGGGGAGTTGTTATCATACTGAGACTTCTGAGAAGGTGGAATAAAACTTTCCCAGCCAAACTCTCCACTTGGGTGAGCTGCTACAAGTCCATTGATATCTCCTTTTTATTGTCCATTCTTCCTCAGATGTAGTTATCCCTCCTTCCTTCTCCCATTTTGTTTTAATATACAAAGTTGAAAATGATTTCTTATACAAGCATGAAACACTTCTATTAATAATTTCTGAATTGTAAACAGTTCAATTAAACATATGCTGGTCTTGACTGTGTTACATGTTTCACCTTCATATTAACAAAATGATGCAACTGCAGATATCGATAGAAGTCTGGGTTTTTCTAAAAAAAAAAAAAGTGTCCTTTTAATAGTTTCAAAACTGAGCATTTTTTAATCTTTCATTATACTACATGAAGCTGAATTGTTTTTTGTTGATCTCTATTGGTAGGGTTTGAAATAGGTACAGCAGTCTTGGAAGTGTCAGGCTTGCCCCTGACAGTTTGTCTATGTTTTAGTTTTCTCCTCTGCATTTGTCTGTTTCCTGTGTTTTAGTATTTCCTGTCTTTTAGTTCCTGTCAAGTGCTCTTAATTTGTCAGCTTCCTGTCTTGTTCCCTGAGTGATGTGTTCCCCTTTAGCTGCGGCTGATTGGCATCTGGCCACACCTGTTGCCAATCAGCCGGCTCTTATTTGTAACTCCTTTGTCTTGTGTCAGTTGCTGGATCATTGTATTGTCATTTATATTGTCGTTACCTCATGTCACTCTTGTGTCTTTGCTACCTGTCGTGTCTGGCATCATCTCAGCTATTACCTGTTGTGCTACATCTTTTCCTGGTCGTCGTAGCGGTAAGCTGTTTTTGTTAGCCATAGCTATTTCCAGTTTTTCTGTTTGTTATCCTCTAGCTTCCATGCTAAAGTTCCTTTTTGTTTTTCTAGCTCCCAGTGCTAGCTCTCTTAGTTTGTTATTCCGACCACGTGCGCGCTTTTGGTTTGAACCCTTTGTTTGATTTTGTCTTAGTATCTTTATTAAATCATGTTTGCTCACTCCATGCCTGCCTCCATCTCTGCATCTTGGGGTTCGTCAACAAATAACTCTGACAGGAAGTGCATTCATTTTAATACAATCAATTCTACAGCTAAGGCAAAAAAAAGGAATTGAGTTCCATCGTGCTAAGTCATCTTTTATGTTTTTATGTATGGGTAGATAATTGTGTACTGATAATTTTGTAAGATCTTTTGATAGAATTATGCCCAGGTATTTAAAAGACTGTTTGCCATAACAGGGGGTCACTGCTTCTGATTTCCTATTTTGATTTTATATCCTGATAATAGACCATACTGTTCTAAAGATTGCATTAATTTAGGAAAAGGGTGTGTTGGTTGCCCGAGATAGACTAAAATGTCATCGGCATAGCAAGCTGTGGAGAGGGGCGTGTTCCACGCGTCCCCTGCGGGCGGGGTGTGTGCAGGGGCCGGCCATGAAGCAGCCAACAGGTGAGTGGATACCTCAGCTGGAAGGAGTTATCTAATCACCTGTTCCTTTATTAGCAGCGCTGGAGACCATGAATGGGAGAGGGACGCATGAGGACGCAGGAGAGAGGCAGAGAGACGAACAAGGGACAGCTGAAAAGCTGGAAAGACGGACAGTTGTGTAAAGTAAAAGATGTATTAAATACTGTGTCAAACCTGTATCCTGAGCTGTGTGATACTGTGGTCAGAAGAAGCCGGGCGAGACGCAGGAAACGTCCACAACTGGCACCCAACTTAAGCGAACCACGACGATGTCCACCACATCACCCCTGGAGGCGCTCGGGCAAGTGCTGGCCGAGGTATCGGCAGCAAGCCAGCAACAGACGCAGCTGATCCAGCAGCTGATGGACAGATCCACGGTAGGAGCAGCAGCCAACATGCAGCGAATGGGGGAGGCAGAAGATCCCCACACGTTTCTGGACGTTTTCGAGGCCACAGCGACCTCATGCAGATGGCCGCGAGGAGAGTGGGGAGTGAAGCTGCTGCCGCTGCTGGTGGGGGAGGCGCAGCGGGCGGCGTTGAGTCTCCCGTCAGCCACCCGGAAGCAGTACGCAAACCTGCGCCACGCCATCCTGGATCGGGTCAGCAGCAGCCCGGAGGATTACAGAAGGAAGTTCCGGGCAATGAAGTAGGGCAAAGAGGACCGCCCTTTCGTCCTGGCGCAGCAGATGCGAGACTCGGCGGCCCGGTGGCTCCAGCTGAATGGGCGGGATCCCGGAGAGGTGGAGGGAATACTGCTGGAGCAGTTCGTCGACGCCCTTCCGCTCAAGACAGCCGCGTGGGTGAGGTGCCATTGCCCTGCCGACGTGAAAACAGCGGTGACACTGGCCGAGGACCACCTAGCGGTCCAGAGGGAAGCGACGACGAAAGCAGCCGAAAAGGCCCTCCCAGCACTTCACCGACGACTCACGCCACCAGACGGGATGACACTGGAGCAGCGCCCTCACCTGGCCGGAGGACCTGGAAGCATGGAGCAGGTCCCCTCCTCGAACACGCACACACGCACCCACGCACCCAGTCACACACACACACATCCAACAAGGGGGGTGGGGGGGGACCGGGGATATAATCTGCTTTCTCCTTGTCAGTTTCAGGGTACCAGCGCTGTCCAGAGAGGGCTTCCCTCACAGAGTGCACATCAGACACCTGGGCCGGTGTGCTGGGGTTGCGGTCAACCCGGTCACGTTCGCCGGAAGTGCTCCTTAATGGAGGTGGGGCATGTGATGCGGGTTGTCGGGTGCCCGATCCGGGGGAGACGTACTGTGTCCCAGTAAGAATACAAGGGAGTACATACCGGGCGATGGTGGATTCGGGCTGTAAACAGTCCATGATGCACCAAAACCTGGTTCGACCCGGGGTGTTGAGGCAGGCGACACTGGGAAGAATTAGGTGTATTCATGGGGATGTGCACGAGTACCCGATTGTGCCAGTGGAAATTTGGCATGAAGGTCAAAAGCATAATGTTAAGGTTGCCGCAAGCGCGCACCTTACGCATCCCATAATTTTAGGAACAAATTGGCCGGGGTTTAGCCAGTTAGTGACACAATGTGTGGGGATGTGTTCACGGACTGTAGGACAGGGGAATATCCGCGCAGTACTCGCTGGCGACGCGGATTCATCCGGCACTAACAGGCGGGAACCGGCAGGGGCTTCGCGGGAGGCCCCACCGGCCCTCCGCTGGCGGTCCACGGAGGATTTTCGCCTTGAGCAGTCCCGCGATGAAACTTTGCGCGCGGCCTGGGACCAGGTGGTTTGCACAGACGGTCAGCTGGTGCGCCCGGGGAAAACGCAGGTATTCCCCCACTTTGTGATTATTAGGGATAGGTTATATAGAGTGAGACGTGACACTCAAACAGGTGAGGAGTCCACCCAGTTTTTGGTGCAAAAACCCCGCCGGGAAATGGTTTTCCAGGCGGGGCACTGCAATCCCCTCGCTGGCCACTTGGGGTACGAGAAAACACTCAATCGGGTCACGGTCCGTTTCTATTGGCCAGGCATCCGGGCAGATATACGCCGCTGGTGTGCTGCCTGTCCGGATTGCCAGCTGGTAAACCCGGTGGCCGTCCCGAAGGCCCCTTTGCGCCCATTACCACTCATGGAGGTCCCGTTCGAAAGAATTGGGATGGACCTCATCGGACCATTTAACCCAAGCACACGGGGATATCGCTTTGTGTTAGTTCTGGTGGATTACGCAACGCGGTATCCCGAAGCAGTGCCTCTGCGCTCCATCTCTGCCAAGAGTGTGACGCAAGCACTCTTCACCGTCATCTCCAGCGTCGGAATCCCGAAAGAGATTTTGACGGACCAAGGCACGTCCTTTATGTCACGCACGATACAGGAACTGTACGGGTTATTGGGGGTTAAAGCGATCCGCACCAGTGTATACCACCCACAAACTGACGGGCTGGTGGAACGGTTTAATAAAACGCTGAAAACCATGATCCGTAAGTTCATGCACGAGGACAAACCTAATTGGGATAAATGGCTGGATCCCCTAATGTTTGCGATGCGGGAGGCACCCCAGACCTCTACCGGTTTTGCACCGTTCGAGTTGTTATACAGCAGGAAGGTGCGCGGCGTATTGGACCTAATAAAAGAAAGCTGGGAGGAAGATTCAAGCCGCAGTAAAAACGAAATACAATACGTTATGGACCTGCGGGCAAAACTCCACCAGGTGGGGCACTTGTCACGCGAAAATTTGCTCCGCGCCCAGCAACGGCAACAGCGTACGTACAACAAGGGAACCCGGCTGAGAAAATTTTCACCGGGAGAAAAAATACTTGTACTACTCCCAACTTCCAGCTCAAAATTACTAGCAAAGTGGCAAGGACCCTTTGAGGTCACACGGCAGGTAAATGATGTGGACTACGAGGTTCGGCGCTCGGACAGAGGTGGAGGCTTACAAATTTACCATGTAAACCTACTGAAAGCATGGAGGGAGGCCGAGCCTGTCTCCATGGTGACGGTAGTGAGAGAGGATGAGGAGTTGGGGCCAGAGATCCCGCACTCTGCTTCTTCTTCTCCTCTTCCCTGTGATGACCAGCTCACATTGGCTCAAAGAGCAGAGGTTGCTGAGTTACAGCGGCGCTATGCAGATGTGTTCTCCTCGCAGCCCGGGCGCACGGATCTCATCCAACATCATATTGAGACCAGCCCGGATTACGGTGCGGTCTCGGCCATACAGGCTTCCCGAGTACAAACGCAAAATCGTGCGGGACGAATTAAAAACCATGCTGGAGTTAGGAGTAATAGAAGAATCCCAGAGTGCATGGTGCAGCCCTACTGTTCTTGTAGGGAAGAAGGATGGGTCCGTGCGGTTCTGTGTGGATTACCGCAAGGTGAATGAGGTGTCACGTTTTGACGCGTACCCAATGCCTCGGGTCGACGAGCTTCTGGATCGGCTGGGCACTGCTCGTTTTTTCACGACACTGGATTTAACCAAGGGCTACTGGCAGATTCCCTTATCACCAGAGTCCCGGGAAAAATCGGCCTTCTCCACTCCCGAAGGTTTATACCAGTTTGTGACGCTCCCGTTCGGGTTGTTCGGTGCGCCTGCCACGTTCCAGCGCCTCATGGACCGGGTGCTGCGACCCCACGCTGCATACGCGGCTGCCTACCTGGATGATGTTATCATCCAGAGTATCAGCTGGGAAGATCACCTACGGCGGGTGGGGGCAATGTTCGAGTCCATGAGGCGGGCAGGGCTCACCGCCAACCCGGCGAAGTGCGCGGTTGGCCGGAGGGAGGTATAGTATCTGGGGTACCACTTGGGGGGGGGAAGGCTGCAGCCACAGGTTGACAAGACGGCAGCAATTGCGGCCTGTCCACCCCCCAAGACTAAAAAAGAGGTGAGGCAGTTTTTGGAACTGGCGGGCTACTACCCCGGTTTGCGGACCTGACCAGCCCACTGACAGACCTCACCCGAAAGGGTGCTCCAGACCAGGTCCAGTGGACGGAGCGGTGCCAGCAGGTGTTTGAGGAGGTAAAGAAAGCACTCTGTGAGGAGCCGGTACTGCGCATGCCAAATTTTAACATTCCCTTCTGTCTGCAGGCGGACGCGTCGGGCCGGGGACTGGGGGCCGTTTTGACCCAGCGGGTGGAGGGTGTCGATCGCCCCATACTTTACATCAGCCGGAAATTGTCGGACCGGGAGGCGAGGTACAGTACGGTGGAGAGGGAGTGCCTCGCCATCCGGTGGGCGGTCGGGGCCCTCTGCTACTACCTGCTGGGACGGGCCTTCAGTCTCTGCTCAGATCACAAACCTCTCCAGTGGCTCCACCGTATGAAGGACGCCAATACGCTTATCACCCGGTGGTATCTCGCATTACAACCCTACAACTTCCGGGTGGTCCATAGGCCGGGAGCGCAGATGGCCGTGGCCAACTTCCTCTCTCGCTCCGCTATTGGAAGGGAGGGTGAGGGGGAGTGGGCACGGCCGGACAGGTGCCCGGCCTGTGTCTGGCGGTGGAGGCATGTGGAGAGGGGCGTGTTCCACGCGTCCCCTGCGGGCGGGGTGTGTGCAGGGGCCGGCTATGAAGCAGCCAACAGGTGAGTGGATACCTCAGCTGGAAGGAGTTATCTAATCACCTGTTCCCTTTATTAGCAGCGCTGGAGACCATGAACGGGAGAGGGACGCATGAGGACGCAGGAGAGAGGCAGAGAGACGAACAAGGGACAGCTGAAAAGCTGGAAAGATGGACAATTGTGTAAAGTAAAAGATGTATTAAATACTGTGTCAAACCTGTATCCTGAGCTGTGTGATACTGTGGTCAGAAGTAGCCGGGCGAGACGCAGGAAACGTCCACACAAGCCAATTTATACTCGCTCCAATTAATAATAACTCCCTTATTATTTTCATTGTGTTATTGTCAGGTCAGGTCTTATCCCTGCTACTGGTCAAATGTAACCCAATACAACCTGCTGCATGGATAGATGGGACCCGTCAGCCCAGTAAGGCGACCCATCTAGGAAAAGGAAAACTCAGATCCAAACCGCCCCTGCCTTGTGGTATACCTTTCTTGGGGAAGGCTTCGGGAGTAAACCCTGAGGGAAAAAATCAGGAGACGGAGACCCTAAGGTGGTCCACTGCTGACTACAGCGGTGCACTGGCAACTCCTGCGACACTGTTGGTGCCAAATTGTACCAGCTCTTGCTGCTCCTTTGGATCCATCATCAGTGTGAAGAGGGGGGGTCCTGCTGCACAGGCAACAGCATGACCTCCATACTACTCTGCCCTGGCTTGCGCCCTGTAGAGGTCACTCCAGCCTCGTGTCATAGCGTGGAAACAACGGGAAACAACGGGAAGCAACAGTCTGCCGGTTATAAATTACAATGCTCCGACGGAAGGAGAGATCCTTGAATTTCATTGGACAGCTCCTGCCCGAATTAAGCTGGGCAGCCCCCAGCCTATTAGGTCCTGTCCCGCCACATTAGGTGCATGGTGATTAGGAAAAAAAATGACAAGCAGACTGCAAGACCTGCACCAAGCATGAAACAATGTATGAAAACCAGGTGCCCAGTCCTAAAACTGGGAAGCTGGAATGTCCGAACTTTGACATCCGGACACTCAAACGATCTCCAATACATCAGTGATGCTAGAAAAAAAAAAAAAAAAAAACGGCTGTCATTAACAATGAGCTACTGAGACTCCAGGTAGACATAGCTGCATTGCAAGAGACCCGCCTAGCCGACTCGGGAACCCTCAAGGAGAAATACTTTAGCTTCTTCTGGCAAGGAAAGAGTACCGGAGACCGCAGAGAACATGGAGTTGGATTCGCTGTCAGGAACACCTTGTTAAAGATGGTTGAACCAGGAGACTGTCACACCGCGGTGAAGGAAGTCTTGTCTTGGTTTTTCTGTCTTGTGATTTACGTGTTTTATTTTGAAACGCTATCCTCCTGTTTCAGATCACGAGCCATTCCTCTTGTGTCACCAGTCTGACGTCATCCCTGACCCCTGATTGTTTCCACCTGTTTCCCAGTATCCCCATACAGTATCCTATTTAAGCTCACGCCTCCTCTTGTCCTGTGCCAAATCGTCTCGTCTTATGTGCCTTTCTAGCATCCATGCCCATGTCCATGATTATCTCCTTGTCTTGCCCTTTTTTTCTGGTTTTCTTTTTTGGATCAAGCAGTCATGTTGCTGTAATTTTGAGTTTACCTTGTTCCTCCTTCAAGCACCCTTTGTTATCCTTCAACCACCTAATTAGTGATTGTTTGTGTTTTGATTGAGTCTTTTTTGTTTATTCCTATTTAGTGTATGTATATATGTAAATCATTTTTGTTTTTTCCTCCTGTTGGAGCGCTTTTGGTTATTTCTTATATTTATTCTACTTTTGTTAGTTTTTTTCTTAGATTAGAGATTCCTCCTATTTTTTGGAGTGATTTTGATTTACATTTTTCTCTGAATTATATTCCGCGTATTTTGATTATTCGTGTGAAATACTATTTGCTCTGGAGGTAAAAAGTCATTTCAAAATAAAAGCTTTATTTTTTGAACTTCCTCTCTGCATCTAGGTCCTCTCCTTATTCCGAGTCGTAACGGAGACAAATGATCCAAACGCCTGATGACACTCCATCTCCACACCTCTAATGTCCCAGTGACCCTAGCCTGCGAATATGGCCCCACTCTAACGTCTACAGCAGAAGTGAAGGATACATTTTATGCCAACCTGAATGATGTCATCAAGAACATTCCCCCCAAGGAACATCTCATCATCCTTGGTGACTTCTATTCGAGAGTGGGAGCTGACCATGACTCATGGCCTTCCTGTCTTGGACACTTCGGAGTTAGCAAGGTCATAGAGAACGGGCAACGGCTACTGGAGTTCTGTTCCTACCATAACCCTTGCGTGACCAACTCCTACTTTCAGATGAAACCACAGCACAAGGTGACATGGCGCCATCCCCGCTCAAAGCATTGGCATCAACCAAACATGATCCTGATCCAACAAGCGAACCTCAAGTTTGTGCTTGTTATTCATAGTTACCCCAGCGCAGACTGCGAACCCAACCATGCAATTGTCTGTTGCAAGATCAAGCTACAACCAAAAATGTTTCACAACTCCAAACAGAAAGGCAAGCCCCACATTGAGTCCACCAGCATGCATCTTCCAGAGTAAGTACAAGAGTTTGCCATGTCCCTCAACAACATCCTGTCTGAAGAACAACATCACTACTCCGCCTCCGAGAAATGGGGCCACCTCACGGAGGTCGTTCAGAAAACAGCCCTTGCAACCTTGGAGAGGAGGATCTTCAAAAACAGCAACTGGTTTGTTGCCAAGTCCAACGAGATGACCTTGTCATTGAAGCAAAGCGTGCTGCCCTCACTGAATACAAACACTTCCCAAATGAGAAGTCTCTGCAAGCACTGAGAACTACAAGAAGCAAAGTGCAACAGACTGCAAGACATTGTGCCAATGAATACTGGCAACAACTCAGTGAATCCATCCAGTCTGCAGCTACCTCAGGTAACATCAGAGGGATGTACGAGGGCATAAAGGCTGCTCTGGGCCCAACACAGAGCAAAACAGCCCCCCTAAAGACCACCAGCGGGGAAGTTATGACTGACAAGGGCAAGCAGATGGACAGATGGGTAGAGCACTATTCAGAACTCTACTCCAGGGAAAACACTGTAGTCGCCTCAGCCCTTGATGCCATTGAACAGCTGCCCATCATTGAAGAATTAGATGCTAAACCAACACTTTCTGAACTTAACAAAGCGATTGACAGCTTAGCGACTGGCAAAGCACCTGGTACTGATGGCATCCCCCCAGACCTCATCAAGAGCTGTAAAGACACCCTCCTGCAGCCTTTGCATGATTTCCTCTGCCAGTGCTGGAAAGAGGGAGCCGTGTCGCAGGACATGAGAGATGCCAAGATTGTCACCCTTTACAAAAATAAGGGCGGCAGGAGCGACTGTAACAATTACAGGGGCATCTCCCTCCTGAATATGGTAGGAAAACTCTATGCCCGTGTTATACTTGTGCGCCTTCAGAAACTTGCTGAGCGCGTTTACCTGGAATCTCAATGCGGGACATGGTATTCTCCCTACGCCAACTACAGGAGAAATGCAGGGAACAACAGAAGCCCCTGTGCATATCCTTCATTGACCTGACCAAGGCTTTCGACCTGGTTAGCAGAGAAGGGCTCTTCAGCAACTACCGAAAATTGGATGCCCTCCAAAGGTCCATAGTCTCATTAGATATTTCCATGACGACATGAAGGCAACCATCCAGTATGAGGGTAGCATACTGGATGGTTCATTTCACATTACGAGAGGAGTCAAGCAAGTTTGCGTCCTTGCTCCTACCCTTTTCGGCATCTTCTTTGCCCTGCTTATCAAACATGCTTTTAAGACTGCAACAGAAGGGGTGTATCTACGTACAAGATCTGACGGCCAACTTTTCAACCTAGCCTGTCTTAAAGCAAGATCCACAGTCCGTGAGACAATCATCCGGGACATGCTCTTTGCTGATGATGCTGCCGTCATTTCGCACACTGAATCTGTCCTTATGGACAGATTCTTCCAGGCCTGCAAAGACTTTGGGTTTTCCATCAGCCTAAACAAGACCAATGTGCTGAGTCAGGAAGTGGACACTCCACCAGCCATCACAATCGATAAGCACCAACTCGAAATCGTACACCAACTCACTTACCTGGGATCCACCATCAGTGACAATCTGTCCCTTGATGTTGAGATCAACAAACGTATCGGCAAAGCTGCCACAACCCTAGGGCGCCTCACACCCCGCGTCTGGGAAAACCGGAAGCTGACAACTCCTACCAAGATGGCAGTGTACAACGCCTGGATTGTCCGTACTCTTCTGTACGGCAGCAAAACATGGACTACATACTTCAAACAGGAGCGCAAACTGAACACCTTCCACATGCGCTGCCTTCGCCGCATCCTCGGCATCCATTGGAGTGACAAGGTGACGAATGCCCAAGTCCTGCAACGCACTGGTCTTGCTACCATGTTCACGCTGCTCACATAACGCAGGCTGCGTTGGCTCGGCCACGTGTGCGGTATGGAGGATGGACGTACCCCAAAGGAGATCCTGTATGGCGAACTTGCCTCTGGCAAGAGAGCTGTTCGCCGGCCGAAAGTACGCTTCAAAGATGTCTGCAAGCGGGACATGAAAGCCCTGGACATAAACACTGAACATTGGGAAGATGTAGCGGCTGACCGCAGCAAATGGCGCAGTGTCCTTCACAAACAGCTGAAGACTGGCGAGGAAAAGATCCATGCCACAGCCAATGAAAAAAGAACCAAGCGGAAGACAAGCACTCCTGCAGTTGCGCCTTCCAGCTACATCTGCAGTAAATGCGGCCGTGTTTGCCTCTCCCACATCGGACTCATCAGCCACAGCAGGCGTTGTCGCTGAGTTTAAACTTCACCTCTGGACTGGCGCAGTATCCATAGTCGTTACGACTGACGGAGGCCTAGGGAATTTTTTTTTTGAATTTTTTTTTTACAAAAGTTATGTTTTTAATACACCTATATTCATACACTAAATATGTATTCAATATTCATATTCTAAACAAATATTTAATATTCATACTCTAATCATATGTTTATTATTCCTACTATAAATATGTTTTAAATATTTATACACTAAACATTTATTTATTTTCATACACTAAACATGTTATTAATATTTATACATTAAACATGTATTTAATATTTATACACTAAACATGTATTTAATATTTATACACTAAACATGTATTTAATATTCATACACTAAACGTGTATTTAATATTTATACATTAAATGTTGCGATCTGCTGCTCAGATCTTCACGTGTTTGTTTTTTCATTCTCTGTCTCGCCCCGCACACCTGCTAATAATTATCACCCTCCTATTTAAGCTCACCTTTTCTGTTCACTCATTCTCGGATCCTAATTTGCCCACGCGCATCAGTGACGACTCTCATCATTCGTATGTATTTTCTCGCTAGCTCTCACGCCAAGCCACTTTATTGTCTAGCTTTCATGCTAAATGTTTTGTTTACTCTTTTGTGTCCTCGTACCAAGTTCTAGTTTTCCTTGTTTTATCCTAGCTTTCACGCTAGCGTCTTTTGTTTACTTTTTTCTCTTTACACCAGTATTTTTGTTCATAGACTTTTGTTATTAAATACCCTTTATCTTACCTATGCTGTGTTCTGCTTCGACGCATCCACGGGAAAACCACACCGGCATTACAATGCCGAAGAAGAGTCACCACAGTAGGATCCGAGCATTAAAAAGTTTTTCCGCGTCTGGCAACCACGAGGAGACCTTCGACGAAGGCACATGGAGGGTATTCCGAGCGATGGAGGCTGAAACTCTCCGATGCAATCCAGACGAAAGCATGATGTGGGACCTGGAGGGAAGACTGGTTCCGATCGATGCTTCCGGGAGCGGTGAGTTTCCCTCCCGCAGCGCTCGCGCTCGTCCGCGTAGGCGGAAGCCGCGAAGTATGGCTTCGTCGGGCGACAGAGACTTGCCCACTCCATGTCTCCCTCCTCACGAACACAGCAACCTACAGTCAGCACACAAGACCCCTACACCATTGTTTGGGGACCCAATAACACACTTTGCTAACAGTTTTACCGACTGGGCAAATTCCCAACTTGTGTCCCGCGCAGATGACGTCATTTCGTCGACGCCCCCCGGTAACGCAAGCCCGTCCTCCAATGATGACGTCATCAACAAGGAATTTTTGGGGAAGATTCGTTTTCTCAGCCATTTTCAAATGACAATAACATTAATAATAATATACAAAAGTATCAGGATATTTTTTCTTATTATTCTAGTCAACCTCAGTCACCTAGTTTTTCTTCTAACCCACCGTTTAAACCTCATTCTCTGCCCAAGTCCAAAGTTTTTTCTCCCTTTTCAAAGGGACACTCTGGACAATATAGAGGGGAGGGGTCTGCCTGCCTCCAAACCTCCCACCACCCTCCCTTATGGTCAGTCCCTGACCACAGGGAACGGGTCTGGGATTCCCGTCTGGAGGGGGGGGCTACGGCCTATAGCTGTGTTGCGGAGGTAGGGCAGACGCTACCTCTTCTTAAAACTACTAAGCCTCCTAGCCCTCCACCTGTTTTTCCCCTGGCCAAGTCTCAACGGCCTTGTAGACCTCCTCCACCTGTTTTTTCCCCGGCCAAGTCTCAACGGCCTTGTAGACCTCCTCCACCTGTGTTCCGTCCGAACCCTAGTCCTTACCCAAGTTCTTGTCCGAGCCCCAGTGTTACTGTAAGTCCTAGTCTTTGTCCTAGTCCTTGCCCGAGCACCAGTTTGATTGTTAGTCCCAGTCCTTGCCCAAGCCCTAGTTTGACCGTTCGTCCTAGTTCTTGCCCAAGCCCTGGTATGACTGTAAGTCCTGGTCGTTGCCCAAGCCCTTCTCAAAGCACTAGTGTGATTGTAAGTCCTGGTCCTCTCTCAAGTCCTTGCCCGAGTCCTAGTGTTTGTCTTATCACTCATCATAGTCCTAGTCCTGCTCACAGCCAGTCCCCTAGTTCTCCTCGGCAGACCCCTGTGCCTGCTCCTCGGCTGAAGCCGACACCTGCTCCTCGGCTGAAGCCGACACCTGCTCCTCGGCTGAAGCCGACACCTGCTCCTCGGCTGAAGCCGACACCTGCTCCCAGTCTGGTTCTCACACCAGCACATGACACTAACCTGGTTTTCACGCCAGAATTCGACTCTCGCCTGGTTCACACACCAGCAGCTTTTTCGGGCCTGGTTCTCACACCAGTTTTGAACTCTAGTCTGGTTCTCACACCAGTTTTGAACTCTAGCCTGGTTCTCAAACCAGCACTAGACTCCCACCTGGTTCTCACACCAGCCTCCGACCCAGAACTGGTTCTCATACCAGTTACAGACTTTAGCCTGGATCTCACTCCAGCAACAGCTCCAAAGCTGGAGCCCACTCCAGTACCAGCTCCAGAGCTGGAGCCTACTCCAGCACCAGTGTCGACGACGGGGCTGGAGCCCACACCAACGTCGACAACAGGGCTGGAGCCTACAACTGTGTCGACAGGGCTGGAGCCTACTCCAGTACCAGCTCCACGCCGCCAAGCGCCGGTACCAGCTCCACGCCGCCAAGCGCCGGTACCAGCTCCACGCCGCCAAGCACTGCCGACGACTAATACGCCTGCCTCTACGACGTCGCCGTTTGCTTCTACGCTGATGACTCCTGCGGCTCCCAGGCCGCCTCCGACGACTCCTGCGGCTCCCAGGCCGCCTCCGACGACTCCTGCGGCTCCCAGGCCGCCTCCGACGACTCCTGCGGCTCCCAGGCCGCCTCCGACGACTCCTGCGGCTCCCAGGCCGCCTCCGACGACTCCTGCGGCTCCCAGGCCGCCTCCGACGACTCCTGCGGCTCCCAGGCCGCCTCCGACGACTCCTGCGGCTCCCAGGCCGCCTCCGACGACTCCTGCGGCTCCCAGGCCGCCTCCGACGACTCCTGCGGCTCCCAGGCCGCCTCCGACGACTCCTGCGGCTCCCAGGCCGCCTCCGACGACTCCTGCGGCTGCAGCACCCGCATCATCCTCGCCAGCTGCACTCGGGCCTGCTTTGGCTGCAGTCCCCGCACCCTCGTCTGCTGCTTCCAAGCCTGCTGGGATTTCGGTGCTGAGGCGTCGTCCACCACGTCGATCACGGGCGTGGCCTCTGCGAGGTCATCCTCCTCGCCAGACACTCCCTCCTCCATGTCGGCCACGGATGTGGCCGTGCCCGGGTCGTCCGCCTCGCCGGGCACCTCATCCTGCGATGCGGCCACTAATGTGGCCTTTTCGAGGTCGCCCGCCAAAACTTTTTCGGCAGCAGCGTTCCACCCGCCGCCGCCACATGATGTGTCCTCGGTGGATTCGGGGACATGCGATCTGGCGACCCTCCACCGTGGCCTCCCTCCGCCCTCCCTTCGTTTGTGAACTTTTCTGGTTTTGGGGAGGGGGTTCAAGTTTTTGTTTGTTTTTTAAGACATCTGGTATCTGTCTTTTGTTGGGGGGGAATACTGTTGCGATCTGCTGCTCAGATCTTCACGTGTTTGTTTTTTCATTCTCTGTCTCGCCCCGCACACCTGCTAATAATTATCACCCTCCTATTTAAGCTCACCTTTTCTGTTCACTCATTCTCGGATCCTAATTTGCCCACGCGCATCAGTGACGACTCTCATCATTCGTATGTATTTTCTCGCTAGCTCTCACGCCAAGCCACTTTATTGTCTAGCTTTCATGCTAAATGTTTTGTTTACTCTTTTGTGTCCTCGTACCAAGTTCTAGTTTTCCTTGTTTTATCCTAGCTTTCACGCTAGCGTCTTTTGTTTACTTTTTTCTCTTTACACCAGTATTTTTGTTCATAGACTTTTGTTATTAAATACCCTTTATCTTACCTATGCTGTGTTCTGCTTCGACGCATCCACGGGAAAACCACACCGGCATTACAATGCCGAAGAAGAGTCACCACATTAAACATGTATTTAATATTCATAGATTGAACATGTATTTAATATTCATACACTAAACATGTATTTAATATTTTTACACTAAACATGTATTTAATATTCATACACTAAACATGTATTTAATATTAATACACTAAACATGTATTTAATATCCGTACATTAAACATGTATTTAATATTTGTACACATACATGTATTATTCATACACTAAACATGTATTTAATATTCATACGCTAAACAAATTTTTACTATTTATACACTAAATATGTATTATTCATACACTACACATGAATTTGATATTCATCCAACAAACATGTATTAAATAATCATACACGAAACATATATTTAATTTATACACCAAACATGTATTTAATAATCATCCAGCAAACATTTATTACATATTCACACACCAAAAATGTATTAAATATTCATACACTAAACATGTATTTAATATTGATACACTAAACATGTATTTAATATTAATACACAAAACATGTATTTAATATTAATACACTAAACATGTATTTAATATTGATACACTAAACATGTTAACAAACCACCCCCCTCTAAATAAGGCACACTTGGAAATATTGGATTTCTTTGTGTGCAGTTGCGGCAGAAGTCCACAGGAGGGCGCACGTTCCCTCTTAATAAGTCTGGTTCTCTCTCTCTCTCTCTCTCTCTCTCTCTTTCTCTCTCTCTATATATATATATATATATATTTTTTTTTTTGATACACTAAACATGTATTTAATATTTACACACTAAACATTTATTTATTATTTATACACTAAACATGTATTTAATATTTATACATTAAACATTTACCGTATTTTCTTGAATTGCCGCCAGGGCGCTATTTAATTTAAAAGCTCTCCTCACTCCTGCGCTTACCAAAGGCATGCGGTAAAAGTAAGCATGCGCTAATTTTTTTAAAAACTCTCACTCCGGCACTTAGCAAAGGCATGCAGTAAACATTTGAGTGTGATGTAAGGATACCATCATGAAAACTACTTTTAATTGAAAAAAAAACGTAGTTATGGTCTTACCTTTATTTATGAATATAGTCCATGCCAGCTCCTTCTGATCAAAAGCATCGATAATTTGTTTAAAGAAGTCTTCCTTATCTTTCTTCAGTTTTAAAAGTCTCGATGGGGAACTTCCTTTATTACCTCCTGCTTCGACTGAAATTCCAGTTTCGAAAACTGTTTTATTTGAATAAACACACGCTGCTCACTCTTGCTGGTCCAGTTCATGGTCGGTCGGTGTGTAGCCATACCGCGCTCTCGTTTGGGTTGTTCGCGACGTGCAGGCCGCTGCTATCAGTTAGCTCGGCTCCTCCTGGGCGACGAAAGAATTATCGTCAGACAACTCCCCCTCCCGTTCTGCTCCGTGGGTGATCTCTTTATCCCACCACTGCCACCATGAAGTGTTATTGTATAAATAATACACTGGGTATTTAGGACTGGAACATGCTTTATTTCAGCCCGGTTGTTTACATAACCAGCATAGGAGTGTTACATCCTAAAAAGTTCCGTCATATCCGTCCCAGCACATATCACGTCACTCATTTCACTTCTTCTGCAGCCGAGTAGTCGCAAGAAGGATCACTAGCGCCCTCTACCACCAGGAGGCGGGAGTCATTTAATGACTCATGTTCGACACACGCTGCACGCAGCTATGGTATTGTGACGGTCTCAAGCTGTCGTCTTGCGGGTTGCAAGGACCACCAAGGAAGGAAATGGCTTGAGCAGTTTGACTTTGTTTATTTTTCAATAAAACCTCAGTCCAGGTCGCTCTTCCGCTCATCCTCTCCACTCGCTCGCCGTCTGCTCTTGAGCCGGGCTCCAGCGTGCCCTGCCTGTCTGTCGGACCGTCGGCTACACCTCTCCACAGGTACCGGTATATTAATAAAACATAGCTGCTAACTGTTCTTTTTAGCATATTCAATAGCTTGGACCTTAAATCCTACGGAATAAGCTCCTAATCTTCTTCCCTTTATGCGATTTCAAATTATTGAAATCAGCCTCCTCCATTTTGAAAATGATGACAAGGGAAGTGTCATTCGTGACATGACGAGTTTGACCAGGCGGTAATACTAAGCATGAGCTAATTATTTTGTGAAGCGAGTTTGACCCGACAGTAATTCAAGGCAGGCGCATACTATATGCCCTGCGGCAATTCAAGGAAATACGGTATTTAATATTTATGCACTAAACAGGTATTTAATATTCATACATTAAACAGCTGTTTAATTAAAATGTATACACTAAACATGTGAAGTCTGGGACACTAAATAAGGTACACTTGGAAGTAATGAATTTCTTTGAGTGTGCAGTTGCAGCAGAAGTCCACAGGAGGGCGCACGTTCCCTCTTAATAAGTCTCTCTCTCTCTCTCTCTCTCTCTGTCTCTCGCTCTCTGTATATATATATATATATATATATATATATATATTAAATTTATACACCAAACATGTATTTAATATTTAAACACTAAACTAGTTTTTAATGTGCTTGTATTAAACAGTTGTTTAGTTAATACTTCTACACTAAACATGTAAAGGAGGAATTGGAAGTCTGGGACACTAAATAAGGCACACTTGGAAGTAATGAAGTTCTTTGTGTGTGCAGTTGCAGCAGAAGTCCACAGGAGGGCGCACGTTCCCTCTTAATAAGTCTGGTCTCTCTCTCTCTCTCTCTCTCTCTCTCTCTCTCTCTCTCTCTCTCTCTCTCTCTCTCTCTCTCTCTCTCTCTCTCTCGCTCTCTCTCTCTATATATATATATATATATATATATATATATATATATATATATATATATATACATGTATATATATACATATATATATATATATATAATTTATACGCTAAACATGTATTTAATATTTATGCACTTGATACGTTTTTAATATTCATATATTAAACAGTTGTTTAGTTAATACTTATACACTAAACATGTAAAGGAGGATTCGGAAGTCTGGTCTCTCTCTCTCTCTCTCTCTCTCTCTCTATATATATATATATATATTTAATTTATACGCCAAATATATATTTAATATATATGCACTAATTAAGTTTTTAATATTCATATATTAAACAGTTGTTTAATTAATACTTATACACTAAACATGTAAAGGAGGAATTGGAAGTCTGGGACACTAAATAAGGCACACTTGGAAGTAATGAAGTTCTTTGTGTGTGCAGTTGCAACAGAAGTCCACAGGGGGGCGCACGTTCCCTCTTCATAAATCTGGTCTCTCTCTCTCTCTCTCTCTCTCTCTCTCTCTCTCTCTCTCTCTCTCTCTATATATATATATATACATATATATATATATATATATACATATATATATATATATATATATATATACATATATATACATATATATATACATATATACATATATATATATATATATATTTGATTTATACGCCAAATATATATTTAATATATATGCACTAATTAAGTTTTTAATATTCATATATTAAACAGTTAAAAGCGCTTGGGAGATCAATCTAGATACAACATTTCAAAGGCACGGTCCAAATTGATCTAATCCTAAAATGGCAGTCTCTCCCTCCTCACTCACTCTCACCCGCCCCTTCTTCTCCTCCCTACCTCGGACAGTTTAGATAACAGATTGTTATGTCTTCATTCCAACATTCCAAATTCAAGGTCTATGTAAAAGGCTCACACTTTAGCTGTTCTAAAATCTAACTAGGAAATAAAAAGACAACCATATCCAACCAAATCCAGTAGGCAAACAAAGTTCCCAGGCCAAGGAACAGAAAACAAATTACTTAAATAGTGACTATGATGATTAGAACTAGGTGTGAGGCTGAGGACAGGGGCGTGATTTGGAGACCAGGTGGAAACTAATGAGTATCTATGGAAACAAACAAAACCAGGAAGTGCAAAACGGGAAACAAGAGTCCAAAAACAAAACATAAACATGATCAAACATAAACCTGATTAATAGGCATGACAAACAGTTGTAATGAAGAAAGGTTAGCATGTCTACATGCTCTGGGGTGAGGCTGGTTCTTTTCTTGTTTACAATATTCCCAGCAGCTGAAAATAGGCGCTCAGAAGAGGTCGATGTGGCCGGACCTGGGAAGGGCTGATCTGTGTGCAGTTCATAGGGTGAAAGACCCGTTTTGTTCATGGACATTTGAGTGGTCATTAAAGTCAATGGTAATGCATCAACCCACTTCAATTTGGTCTGTGCACAGATTTTAGCCAATTTGTTTTCATTCTTGTTCATTCTCTCAACCTTAACTAAAAATGTTGAGAGAATATCACATTAGTGCATGAATATAAGTGTATGAGAAACCGAACTTATGTAAAAAAAATATAATTACAAAAAAATTGAATTAAAAAAGGAAAAAGGCCAATAGGGCTGAGCGATGAAACGATATCAATAATTATCGAAAAAGATCAATTAAAAAAATATTATTTCTGAAAAAAATCCCTAAAGGGCTGGGCCGTTAAACTCAATCAATCAATCAATCAATCAATGTTTACTTATATAGCCCTAAATCACTAGTGTCTCAAAGGGCTGCACAAACCACCACGACATCCTCGGTAGGCCCACATAAGGGCAAGGAAAACTCACACCCAGTGGGACGTCGGTGACAATAATGATTATGAGAACCTTAGAGAGGAGGAAAGCAATGGATGTCGAGCGGGTCTAACATGATACTGTGAAAGTTCAATCCACAATGGATCCAACACAGTCGCGAGAGTCCAGTCCAAAGCGGATCCAACACAGCAGCGAGAGTCCCGTTCACAGCGGAGCCAGCAGGAAACCATCCCAAGCGGAGGCGGATCAGCAGCGCAGAGATGTCCCCAGCCGATACACAGGCGAGCAGTACATGGCCACCGGATCGGACCGGACCCCCTCCACAAGGGAGAGTGGGACATAGGAGAAAAAGAAAAGAAACGGCAGATCAACTGGTCTAAAAAGGGAGTCTATTTAAAGGCCAGAGTATACAAATGAGTTTTAAGGTGAGACTTAAATGCTTCTACTGAGGTGGCATCTCGAACTTTTACCGGGAGGGCATTCCAGAGTACTGGAGCCTGAATGGAAAACCTTCTCTAGCCCGCAGACTTTTTTTGGGCTTTGGGAATCACTAATAAACCGGAGTCCTTTGAATGCAGATTTCTTGCCGGGACATATGGTACAATACAATCGGCAAGATAGGATGGAGCTAAACCGTGTAGTATTTTATACGTAAGTAGTAAAACCTTAAAGTCACATCTTAAGTGCACAGGAAGCCAGTGCAGGTGAGCCATTATTGGTATATATGTATGTATATATGTATATAAAGGTATATACAGTATAGGTATATATGTATGTATATATGTATATAAAGGTATATACAGTACAGGTATATATGTATGTATATATGTATATAAAGGTATATACAGTACAGGTATATATGTATGTATATATGTATATAAAGGTATATACAGTATAGGTATATATGTATGTATATATGTATATAAAGGTATATACAGTACAGGCGTAATGTGATCAAACTTTCTTGTTTTTGTCAAAAGTCTAGCAGCCGCATTTTGTACCAACTGTAATCTTTTAATGCTAGACATGGGGAGACCCGAAAATAATACGTTACAGTAGTCGAGGCGAGACGTAACAAACGCATGGATAATGATCTCAGCGTCTTTAGTGGACAGAATGGAGCGAATTTTAGCGATATTACGGAGATGAAAGAAGGCCGTTTTAGTAATGCTTTTAATGTGTGCCTCAAAGGAGAGAGTTGGGTCGAAGATAACACCCAGATTCTTTACCGAGTCGCCTTGTTTAATTGTTTGGTTGTCAAATGTTAGAGTTGTATTATTAAATAGAGGTCGGTGTCTAGCAGGACCGATAATCAGCATTTCCGTTTTTTTGGCGTTGAGTTGCAAAAAGTTAGCGGACATCCATTGTTTAATTTCCTTAAGACACGCCTCCAGCTGACTACAATCCGGCGTGTTGGTCAGCTTTAGGGGCATGTAGAGTTGGGTGTCATCAGCATAACAGTGAAAGCTAACACCGTATTTGTTCCGGGTCAACGTGAATGACTGCTCGCTGACTGCTCTTGTTGCAAAAAAGCTAAGTATCGTTCTATCTGTGTGATTTTAACTGTTTTGCAGCTTTATTTACAACTTATCGAACATATTTAATAGTTCAATTTAACTTGCAAATCACCCGATCTCTGTCTCACCACTTCGCCCTCAGCTAGCTAGCTGCTAAGCTAACGAGGCTAGCGGAGAAAGGCAGCGCCGGTCTGAAGGAAGCTACTCCCCCGCCACCGTGACCTTCACTTCCCGAAGACAGCTGGCACTCCACTCGGCGACGGAAAGTTTCTGTGAGTATGGCTTCCTGCGCTTCATGCACTTTACTCATGGATAGGTTGGCTTTGCTAGAGAGCCGTGTCCGCCAGTTAGAGCAGTGTAATTTCGTAACTTTAGATGTTGCGGACACATCTGCTAGCGTTAGCTGTAGCGAGCTAACTAGCCCAGCTTGTAGCAGCCCTAAGCGGCCTACAAGCTACGGTGTACCGGTTGAGACGCATAATAGATTTAGCCCTTTAGCTAGTCCTACACCCCAGTCTACCGGGCACCACACTTTAGTTATAGGGGACTCCATCACCCGAAACATAAAGCTTAGCAAACCAGCCACAATTAAGTGTATTCCCGGGGGCAGAGCACCTGACATTGAAGCTAATCTTAGGGAGCTAACTCGCAACAGGTCTAGTAAACACGTACGGCAGGCTAACCGCACCACTAGTTATGCGAATATAGTAATACACGTTGGCTCCAATGACGTTAGGATGAGACAATCAGAGATTACAAAGAGAAACATAGCCAGGGCTTGTAATCTCGCCAGAAAGATGTCCAGGCATCGAGTAATTGTCTCTGGCCCCCTGCCTGGGAGAGGCAATGATGAGAGATATAGCAGATTAGTCTCTCTTAACAGGTGGCTGGATAGCTTCAGCAGACAACAGGGATTTACGTTTATTGATAATTGGCCCTCTTTCTGGGGCAAACCTGGCTTGCTGAGGAGAGACGGCCTTCACCCTAACCAGGAAGGCGCTATCCTCTTGTCTCGGAACATAGACTTCGCATTGAGCCACATTTGACTAACTGCACTAGAGCAAGCCCGGTCACAGGCAATTACAGAGCCTGCTAGCCTGGGTATGGAGTCAGTTAAGTTAGAACTAGCCAGCGCCAGGCTGGATGATCCCTGTACACATAGCAATTTTCGTAGAATAATACACAACTCACAAAATGTTTTTTCTATTGTGTCTATGACCACGTCAGAGTTAAACATGCGTTCTACTGAGGTGGCAAATTATGATGCGTTCAGTTTATCGCAGCGCCAAGTAGACAATCTGAAAATTCCCGTCATATCAATTCCTAGATATGGTCGTAATTATTTTAAGTACACTGCGCATAATAAACGCAACATTATTAATATTGCTACTACGGATAATTTTATCAACAACTCCTTAAAACAGCCCACTACCTATAATATGGGCTTTCTAAACATCAGATCTTTGTCTCCCAAAACGTTATTAGTCAATGAGGTCATTAGAGACAACAACCTTAACGTCATCGGTCTTAGCGAAACCTGGCTTAAACCAGACGACTTTTTTGCGATAAATGAGGCATCCCCTCCTAACTATACGAATGCGCATATTGCCCGTCACCTCAAAAGGGGAGGGGGGGTCGCACTAATATACAACGAAAACTTTAACTTTAGTCCTAACTTAAATAATAAATATAAATCGTTTGAGGTGCTTTCTATGAAGTCTGCCACACCTCTGCCTCTGTGCCTGGCCGTTATCTACCGCCCCCCAGGGCCCTATTCGGACTTTATTAGTGAATTCTCAGAGTTTGTTGCTGATCTAGTGACGCACGCCGATAATATAATTATAATGGGGGACTTTAATATCCATATGAATACCCCATTGGACCCACCGTGCGTGGCGCTCCAGACTATAATTGATAGCTGTGGTCTTACACAAATAATAAATGAACCGACGCATCGCAGCGGTAATACGATAGACCTAGTGCTTGTCAGAGGTATCACCGTCTCCAAAGTTATGATACTCCCGTATACTAAAGTAATGTCCGATCATTACCTTATAAAATTCGAAGTTCAGACTCATGTTCGGCAAGCTAATAATAATAATAACTGCTATAGCAGCCGCAACATTAATGCTGCCACAACGACGACTCTTGCGGACCTACTGCCCTCGGTAATGGCACCGTTCCCAAAGTATGTGGGCTCTATTGATAACCTCACTAACAACTTTAACAACGCCCTGCGCGAAACCATTGATAGTATAGCACCGCTGAAGTTAAAAAAGGCTCCAAATAGGCGTACGCCATGGTTTACTGAAGAAACTAGAGCTCAGAAATTATTATGTAGAAAGCTGGAACGCAAATGGCGCACGACTAAACTTGAGGTGCACCATCAAGCATGGAGTGATAGTTTAATAACTTATAAACGCATGCTTACCTTAGCTAAAACTAATTATTACTCAAATCTCATCCGCATTAATAAAAACGATCCAAAATTTTTGTTTAGTACAGTAGCATCGCTAACCCAACAAGGGACTCCTTCCAGTAGCTCCACCCATTCGGCAGATGACTTTATGAAGTTCTTTAATAAGAAAATTGAACTTATTAGAAAGGAGATTAAAGACAATGCGTCCCAGCTACAACGGGGTTATAGTAACACAGATACGATTGTATATACGGCGGATACTGCAAATATCCAAAATAGTTTCTCTCGTTTTGATGAAATAACATTAGAAGGATTGTTACAACGTGTAAATGGAATAAAACAAACAACATGTTTACTTGACCCACTTCCTGGGAAACTTATCAAGGAGCTTTTTGTATTATTAGGTCCATCAGTGCTAAATATTATAAACTTATCACTTTCCTCGGGCACTGTTCCCGTTGCATTCAAAAAAGCGGTTATTCATCCTCTCCTTAAAAGACCTAACCTCGATCCAGACCTCATGGTAAACTACCGACCGGTGTCTCACCTTCCCTTTATTTCGAAAATCCTCGAAAAAATTGTTGCAGAGCAGCTAAATGACCACTTAGCGTTTAACAATCTATGTGAAACCTTTCAATCCGGTTTCAGGGCAAATCACTCGACTGAGACAGCCCTCGCAAAACTGACTAATGATCTATTGCTAACGATGGACTCTGATGCGTCATCTATGTTGCTGCTCCTCGATCTTAGCGCTGCTTTCGATACCGTCGATCATAATATTTTATTAGAGCGTATCAAAATACGAATTGGTATTTCAGACTCAGCCCTGTCATGGTTTAACTCTTATCTTACTGATAGGATGCAGTGCGTCTCCTATAACAGTGTGACCTCGGACTATGTTAAGGTAACGTGTGGAGTTCCCCAGGGTTCGGTCCTTGGCCCTGCACTCTTTAGCATGTACATGCTGCCGCTAGGTGACATCATACGCAAATACGGTATTAGCTTTCACTGTTATGCTGATGACACCCAACTTTACATGCCCCTAAAGCTGACCAACACGCCGGATTGTAGTCAGTTGGAAGCGTGTCTTAATGAAATCAAACAATGGATGTCCGCTAACTTTTTGCAACTTAATGCCAAAAAAACGGAAATGCTGATTATCGGTCCTGCTAGACACCGACCTCTATTTAATAATACAACTTTAACATTTGACAACCAAATAATAAAACAAGGTGACTCTGTAAAAAATCTGGGTATTATCTTCGACCCAACTCTCTCCTTTGAGTCACACATTAAAAGCGTTACTAAAACGGCCTTCTTTCATCTCCGTAATATCGCTAAAATTCGCTCCATTTTGTCCACTAAAGACGCCGAGATCATTATCCATGCGTTTGTTACGTCTCGTCTCGATTACTGTAACGTATTATTTTCGGGTCTCCCAATGTCTAGCATTAAAAGATTACAGTTGGTACAAAATGCGGCTGCTAGACTTTTGACAAGAACAAGAAAGTTTGATCATATTACGCCTGTACTGTATATACCTTTATATACATATATACATACATATATACCTATACTGTATATACCTTTATATACATATATACATACATATATACCTGTACTGGCTCACCTGCACTGGCTTCCTGTGCACTTAAGATGTGACTTTAAGGTTTTACTACTTACGTATAAAATACTACACGGTCTAGCTCCAGCCTATCTTGCCGATTGTATTGTACCGTATGTCCCGGCAAGAAATCTGCGTTCAAAAGACTCCGGCTTATTAGTGATTCCTAGAGCTCAAAAAAAGTCTGCGGGCTATAGAGCGTTTTCCGTTCGGGCTCCAGTACTCTGGAATGCCCTCCCGGTAACAGTTCGAGATGCTACCTCAGTAGAAGCATTTAAGTCTCATCTTAAAACTCATCTGTATACTCTAGCCTTTAAATAGACCTTTTTAGACCAGTTGATCTGCCGCTTCTTTTCTTTCTCCTATGTCCCCCCCTCCCTTGTGGAGGGGGTCCGGTCCGATGACCATGGATGAAGTACTGACTGTCCAGAGTCGAGACCCAGGATGGACCGCTCGTCGGGACCCAGGATGGACCGCTCGCCTGTATCGGTTGGGGACATCTCTACGCTGCTGATCCGCTTGAGATGGTTTCCTGTGGACGGGACTCTCACTGCTGTCTTGGAGCCACTATGGATTGAACTTTCACAGTATCATGTTAGACCCGCTCGACATCCATTGCTTTCGGTCCCCTAGAGGGGGGGGGTTGCCCACATCTGAGGTCCTCTCCAAGGTTTCTCATAGTCAGCATTGTCGCTGGCGTCCCACTGAATGTGAATTCTCCCTGCCCACTGGGTGTGAGTTTTCCTTGCCCTTTTGTGGGTTCTTCCGAGGATGTTGTAGTCGTAATGATTTGTGCAGTCCTTTGAGACATTTGTGATTTGGGGCTATATAAATAAACATTGATTGATTGATTGATTGATGTCACCTAGCGGCAGCATGTAGATGCTAAGATCGAGGAGCAGCAACATAGATGACGCATCAGAATCCATCGTTAGCAATAGATCATTAGTCAATTTTGCGAGGGCTGTCTCCGTGGAGTGATTTGCCCTGAAACCGGATTGAAAGGTTTCACATAGATTGTTAGACGCTAAGTGTTCATTTAACTGCTCCGCATATACATATATATATATATATATATATATATATATATATATATATACATATAGAGAGAGAGAGAGAGAGAGAGAGAGAGAGAGAGAGAGAATCAGACTTATGAAGAGGGAACGTGTGCCCTCCTGTGGACTTCTGCTGCAACTGCACACACAAAGAACTTCATTACTTCCAAGTGTGCCTTATTTAGTGTCCCAGACTTCCAATTCCTCCTTTACATGTTTAGTATATAAGTATTAATTAAACAACTGTTTAATATATGAATATTAAAAAGTCGTTTAGTGTATAAATATTAAATACATGTTTAGCATATAAATTAAATATATATATATAAATAAATATATAAATATATATATATATTTATATATATATATATATATATATATATATATATATATATATATATATATATAAAAAATCTCCTGATGATTGAGGGAACCCCTCATGAAACAGTTCTGTAGAGATGAAGTAGTCTTGTGATTTTTCCCACACCTACATATATATATATATATATATATATATATATCCATCCATCCATCCATTTTCTACCGCTTATTCCCTTTTGGGGTCACGTGGGGCGCTGGCGCCCATCTCAGCTACATATATATATATATATATATATATATATATATATATATATATATAATATAAATATGTATATATAAATAGAGAGAGAGAGAGAAAGAGAGAGAGAGAGAGAGAGAGACCAGACTTATGAAGAAGGAATGTGCGCCCTCCTGTGGACTTCTGCTGCAACTGCACACACAAAGAACTTCATTACTTCCAAGTGTGCCTTATTTAGTGTCCCAGACTTCCAATTCCTCCTTTACATGTTTAGTGTATAAGTATTAACTAAACAACTGTTTAATATATGAATATTAAAAACTTGTTTAGTGTATAAATTTTAAATACATGTTTACGTATAAATTATATATATATATATATATATATATATATATATATATATATACAGAGAGAGAGAGAGAGAGAGAGAGAGAGAGAGAGAGAGAGAGAGAGAGAGAGAGAGAGAGAGAGAGAGAGAGAGAGAACCAGACTTATGAAGTTAACATTTGCCCTCCTGTGGACTTCTGCTGCAACTGCACACAGAAATAAATTCATTACTTCCAAGTGTGCCTTATTTAGTGTCCCAGACTTCCAATTCCTCCTTTACATGTTTAGTGTATAAGTATTAATTAAACAACTGTTTAATATATGAATATTAAAAAGTTGTTTATTGTATAAATATTAAATACATGTTTAGCGTATAAATTATATATATATATATATAGAGAGAGAGAGAGAGAGAGAGAGAGAGAGAGCCAGACTTAATAAGAGGGAACGTGCGCCCTCCTGTGGACTTCTGCTGCAACTGCACACACAAAGAACTTCATTACTTCCAAGTGTGCCTTATTTAGTGTCCCAGACTTCCAATTCCTCCTTTACATGTTTAGTGTATAAGTATTAATTAAACAACTGTTTAATATATGAATATTAAAAAGTTGTTTATTGTATAAATATTAAATACATGTTTAGCGTATAAATTATATATATATATATATATATAGAGAGAGAGAGAGAGAGAGAGAGAGAGAGCCAGACTTAATAAGAGGGAACGTGCGCCCTCCTGTGGACTTCTGCTGCAACTGCACACACAAAGAACTTCATTACTTCCAAGTGTGCCTTATTTAGTGTCCCAGACTTCCAATTCCTCCTTTACATGTTTAGTGTATAAGTATGTATTAAACAACTGTTTAATATATGAATATTAAAAACTTAATTAGTGCATATATATTAAATATATATTTGGCGTATAAATTAAATATATATATATATATATATATATATATATATATATAGAGAGAGAGAGAGAGAGAGAGAGAGAGAGAGAGAGAGAGAGAGAGAGAGACCAGACTTCCGAATCCTCCTTTACATGTTTAGTGTATAAGTATTAACTAAACAACTGTTTAATATATGAATATTAAAATCTTAATTAGTGCATAAATATTAAATACATGTTTAGCGTATAAATTAAATATTTTAATTGAATTGAAATATTTATTTCAAATCAGCACAGTACAACTAAACACAGTTTTTTTGGAGTTTTTTTTTTACATTTTGGCAGAGATATTTATGCAAGGCTTGAAAAAGGGGTTGGATGAAGCAGATGCTTATAATAGTCCAACCCCTCTCACTCATTCCACATTTAACATAAACAATATAATACAAGAACAATACTCTATAAACAAAAACAAGAAAAACTCCTGTAAAACAACAATACTATGAGACAAGACAAGACGAGACAAGACATACACACACACACACACACACACACACACACACACATACACCTCTCTCCCATCACTCTGTGCTGAGGGCATCACTCTCTTTCCTCCTCGTACTTGTGAAGAGAATTATATTCATATAGCGCTTTTCTCTAGTGACTCAAAGCGCTTTACATAGTGAAACCCAATATCTAAGTTACATTTAAACCAGTGTGGGTGGCACTGGGAGCACGTGGGTAAAGTGTCTTGCCCAAGGACACAACGGCAGTGACTAGGATGGCGGAAGCGGGAATCGAAGCTGCAACCCTCAAGTTGCTGTTACAGCCACTCTACCAACCGAGCTGTACCGCCCCACTTCTTCAGTACTTCTTTTTGAAACAGTGTTTTAAATTGAATCATGTTAAAACACATTTTTAAGTTGTCCCCTAAGTTGTTCCACAGAGTGACTCCACACTCTGAAATGCACATTGATTTGAAAGTGGTTCTACATTTAGGCAAATATAATTAGTTGTTTCCTCTTAAACTGTAACTATGGTGATCATCTCCATCATGGAATAGGTTCTGTATATTGGATGGTAGAGAGTTTTGGGATGCCCTAAACATCATTTGAGCAGTTTTAATGTTGATCACATGGTTCAGTTTAAGTCCATAAATAGTGGATTTGATTGATGTCTGTAGTGAACATTGGACACAATCCTGATGGCCTTTTTCTGCAGAGTGACTAAAGGTTGTAGATGTGATTTATAACAATTTCCCCAGACTCCAACACAATAGTTTAAATATGACATAATAAATGAATGAAACAATAACAGCAGAGCATTGGTGTTCAATAAATGACATGATCTCCTCATCATTCCAACACATTTAGCAACTTTTGCTTATATGAGGCTTCCATGAGATATTTTCATCTATCATTACTCCTAAGAAAGAATTTTGTTGAACATATTCTATTGGTGTCGGGTGTAATGTGAGCTGGGCGGCAGCCGAAGGCAGGGCACTTGGCGGTCCGATCCTCTGCTACAGAAGCTAGCTCTTGGGACGTGGAACGTCACCTCACTGGGGGAAAAGAGCCTGAGCTAGTGCGCGAAGTCGAGAAATTCCGGCTGGATATAGTCGGACTCACTTCGACGCACAGCAAGGGCTCTGGAACCACTTCTCTCGAAAGGGACTGGACCCTCTTCCACTCTGGCGTTGCCGGCAGTGAGAGGCGACGGGCTGGGGTGGCTATTCTTGTTGCCCCCCCGGCTCAAAGCCTGTACGTTGGAGTTCAACCCGGTGGACGAAAGGGTAGCCTCCCTCCGCCTTCGGGTGGGGGGACGGGTCCTGACTGTTGTTTGTGCTTACGCACCAAACAGCAGTTCAGAGTACCCACCCGTTTTGGGAACACTCGAGGGAGTACTGGAAAGTGCTCCCCCGGGTGATTCCCTTGTCCTACTGGGGGACTTCAACGCTCACGTTGGCAACGACAGTGAAACCTGGAGAGGCGTGATTGGGAGGAATGGCCGCCCGGATTTGAACCTGAGTGGTGTTTTGTTATTGGACTTCTGTGCTCGTCACAGTTTGTCCATAACAAACACCATGTTCAAACATAAGGGTGTCCATATGTGCACTTGGCACCAGGACACCCTAGGCCGCAGTTCCATGATCGACTTTGTAGTTGTGTCATCGGATTTGCGGCCTCATGTTATGGACACTCGAGTGAAGAGAGGGGCGGAGCTTTCTACCGATCACCACCTGGTGGTGAGTTGGCTGCGATGGTGGGGGAGGATGCCGGACAGACCTGGCAGGCCCAAACGCATTGTGAGGGTCTGCTGGGAACATCTGGCAGAGTCTCCTGTCAGACAAAGTTTCAATTCCCACCTCCGGAAGAACTTTGAACATGTCACGAAGGAGGTGCTGGACATTGAGTCCAAGTGGACCATGTTCCGCACCTCTATTGTCGAGGCGGCAGATCGGAGCTGTGGCCGCAAGGTAGTTGGTGCCTGTCGGGGCGGCAATCCTAAAACCCCTTGGTGGACACCAGCGGTGAGGGATGCCGTCAAGCTGAAGAAGGAGTCCTATCGGGTCCTTTTAGCTCATAGGACTCCGGAGGCAGTGGACAGGTACCGACAGGCCAAGCGGTGTGCAGCTTCAGCGGTCGCGGAGGCAAAAATTCGGACATGGGAGGAGTTCGGGGAAGCCATGGAAAACGACTTCCGGACAGCTTCGAAGCGATTCTGGACCACCGTCCGCCGCCTCAGGAAGGGGAAGCAGTGCACTATCAACACCGTGTATGGTGCGGATGGTGTTCTGCTGACCTCGACTGCGGATGTTGTGGATAGGTGGAAGGAATACTTCGAAGACCTCCTCAATCCCACCAACACGTCTTCCTAGAAGGAAGCAGTGCCTGGGGGATCTGTGGTGGACTCTCCTATTTCTGGGACTGAGGTCGCTGAGGTAGTTAAAAAGCTCCTCGGTGGCAAGGCCCCGTGGGTGGATGAGATCCGCCCGGAGTTCCTTAAGGCTCCGGATGCTGTGGGGCTGTCTTGGTTGACAAGACTTTGCAGCATCGCCTGGACATCGGGGGCGGTACCTCTGGATTGGCAGACCGGGGTGGTGGTTCATCTCTTTAAGAAGGGGGACCGGAGGGTGTGTTCCAACTATCGTGGGATCACACTCCTCAGCCTTCCCGGTAAGGTTTATTCAGGTGTACTGGAGAGGAGGCTACGCCGGATAGTCGAACCTCGGATTCAAGAGGAACAGTCTGGTTTTCGTCCTGGTCGTGGAACTGTGGACCAGCTCTATACTCTCGGCAGGGTTCTTGAGGGTGCATGGGAGTTTGCCCAACCAGTCTACATGTGCTTCGTGGACTTGGAGAAGGCCTTCGACCGTGTCCCTCGGGAAGTCCTGTGGGGAGTGCTCAGAGAGTATGGGGTATCGGACTGTCTTATTGTGGCGGTCCGTTCCCTGTACGATCAGTGCCAGAGCTTGGTCCGCATTGCCGGCAGTAAGTCGAACACATTTCCAGTGAGGGTTGGACTCCGCCAAGGCTGTCCTTTGTCACCCATTCTGTTCATAACTTTTATGGACAGAATTTCTAGGCGCAGTCAAGGCGTTGAGGGGTTCCGGTTTGGTAACCGCAGGATTAGGTCTCTGCTTTTTGCAGATGATGTGGTCCTGATGGCTTCATCTGACCGGGATCTTCAGCTCTCGCTGGATCGGTTCGCAGCCGAGTGTGAAGCGACCGGAATGAGAATCAGCACCTCCAAGTCCGAGTCCATGGTTTTCGCCCGGAAAAGGGTGGAATGCCATCTCCGGGTTGGGGAGGAGACCCTGCCCCA
This sequence comes from Nerophis ophidion, assembly GCF_033978795.1. Classification (NCBI taxonomy): domain Eukaryota; kingdom Metazoa; phylum Chordata; class Actinopteri; order Syngnathiformes; family Syngnathidae; genus Nerophis; species Nerophis ophidion. The sequence goes on along the minus strand of NW_026906967.1, from coordinate 265,673 downwards.
AGTGGAGGAGTTCAAGTACCTAGGAGTCTTGTTCACGAGTGGGGGAAGAGTGGATGGTGAGATCGACAGGCGGATCGGTGCGGCGTCTTCAGTAATGCGGACGTTGTACCGATCCGTTGTGGTGAAGAAGGAGCTGAGCCGGAAGGCAAAGCTCTCAATTTACCGGTCGATCTACGTTCCCATCCTCACTTATGGTCATGAGCTTTGGGTCATGACCGAAAGGATAAGATCACGGGTACAAGCGGCCGAAATGAGTTTCCTCCGCCGTGTGGTGGGTCTCTCCCTTAGAGATAGGGTGAGAAGCTCTGCCATCCGGGAGGAACTCAAAGTAAAGCCGCTGCTCCTTCACATCGAGAGGAGCCAGATGAGGTGGTTCGGGCATCTGGTCAGGATGCCACCCGAACGCCTCCCTAGGGAGGTGTTTAGGGCACGTCCAACCGGTAGGAGGCCACGGGGAAGACCCAGGACACGTTGGGAAGACTATGTCTCCCGGCTGGCCTGGGAACGCCTCGGGATCCCCCGGGAAGAGCTGGACGAAGTGGCTGGGGAGAGGGAAGTCTGGGCTTCCCTGCTTAGGCTGTTGCCCCCGCGACCCGACCTCGGATAAGCGGAAGATGATGGATGGATGGATGGATATTCTATTGGTGTATCATCAATAACAATCCTAATTGGTATATTACTTTTGCAATTGCTAAAGAGCATTATTTTGGTCTTCTTTAAATTCAGAGACAATTTGTTTGTATTAAACCAAGTTTTTAGCTTCATCATCTCCTCAGTTACAGAAGTCAGAAGTTGCTTCACGTGGTCACCTGCACATGTAATTGTTGTATCGTCAGCAAAGAGGATGAACTCCAGCAGTGTTGATACTTGACATATTTTGTTGATATATATAATGAATAGTGTGGGTCCCAGTATGGACCCCTGGGGGACTCCACAGTTATGTTCATGAGTGTAGATTGATGTTGGTCCATCTGAACAATCTGCTGTCTCTCATTTAAGTAGCTCTCCAGCCATTTCCCTGCCAATCCCCCTATGCCGTAGTTTTCCAGTTTATTTACCAAAATCTGGTGGTCAATGGTATCGAAAGCCTTTTGCAGGTCAATAAAAATTCCTATAACAAATTTGTTCTTCTCCATGCCATTAGTAATGTACTCTATTAAGTCAATTAGCGCTAATGAAGTTGAGCTATTTGGTCGCAACCCATATTGACAATCGGATAATAATTTGTGCTTTTCAATGAAGCCACGAAGTCTATTATCGAATAATTTTTCCAATATGTTTGATAACTGTGGCAGAAGGGAGACGTGCCGGTAATTTGTGAAGTGGTGTTTGTCTCCAGATTTGACGATGGGGATGACTTTTCAGAGTTTCATTGGTGAAGGAAATTGTCCAAGTCGAAAAGATGAATTGCAGATGTGTGTGAATGGTTTGATGATTTCTTCTGCTACGTTCCAGACCGTCCTCATGTCGAGGTCATGGATGTCACGTGATGTTTTGTTCTTGTTTTTCTGAATAACCTCCAAGACTTCCTTTTCTACAGTCGGAGTAAGGAACATCGAATAAGGATTTTTTTCAATAAATTCCATGGGCTGTTCATCATTAATTGGGATTTTTTTTGCCAGCTTAGGCCGAATATTAACAAAAAACATATTGAAGCCGTCAGCAATCATCTTCTTGTCACTTATGATTTGGTCGTTCTCAACAAAAAACTCGGGATAACAAGGACTGTTTGAACCATGCCCAATAATTGTATTTAATACCTTCCAAATTCCCTTTATATCATTTTTCTTTTGGATTAATAGTTTGCTGGTGTATTCTTTCCTGCTTGCTCTTAATATGCTAGTTAATTTATTTTTATATGTTTTGTACTTTTCTTCAGTTTCTATGGTTTGATGCCTATAGAAAAGTCCTATATAAATAATTTTTCCTTTTGCAAGTGTTCGCAAGCCCTTTGGTTATCCATGGAGTTTTTTTGGAGTTAATTATAGTGCATTTTTTGATGGGGCAGTGTGTATCATAAAGTCAGAAAAAAATGTCATGAAATAAATTACAAGCTGCATTTATATCTGACGTTTGAAAAACAGAATCCAAGTTTTGTTTCGCTAAATCATTTTTAAGTGCTGGTAATGATCGTTCAGTTGTGGCTCTTCGATAATATTCACTATTTCCAGGTTTGGATGTTTTGCAGTTATTATTGTACACCATGAACACTGGTAAATGATGACTGAGGTCACTCACTAACAAGCCTCCAGTTACAGTCTGATCCACAATGTTACAGAATATGTTGTCAATAAGTGTGGTGCTGTGTGTTGGGATTCCTGTGGCTGGTGTAATCAGTGGGAATAAGCCCATGCAGAACATGCTGTCAATAAATTCTGCGCTGTGTTTGTGTTTATTAGGATTCAAAAGGTTGATATTTAAGTCACCGCATACTATATATTTTTTGTTCCTTTTAAATAATTTTTCCATCCATTAATTAAATATTTTCAAGTCGGATTCTGGTGTTCTATAAACGCAGCTTACAATAATGTGTTTCCTATTTGAAAATGATAATTCCACAGTGACGCATTCAAAGAGTTCCTCAACAGCTAAACACATATCATTTACAATACTACAGTTGATATTTTTGTCCACATACAGAGCCACACCTCCTCCTCTCTTAGTTTTACGGTTGGTGCAAAACATTTCATACCCATTTAATTCAAACTCATTACATGTCTTCTCATTCATCCATGTCTCTGAAATACCTATAATATTAAATGGAGATTTGAATTGACTCAAGTAGTCCTGGATATCATCAAAATGAGAGTATAGACTCCTGCTATTAAAATGTACTAGAGATATGTTATCATCTTGCATAAATGTTTTATCAAATGTGACATCAGTATAATATAAACAATAATTGATGGTGTTTTGATGAGCATTGTCCATTTCGCTCATAAATCTTTGTGATTTGTATTTGAGAAATGGATTGATTCCAAATTTTGGTAGTTTATCAAATCTTCATTCTCCTCTATTTCAGAGGAGAATTCACTATCAGAACTATACATATCGAGTTATTTCAGGAACATGAAAAAAGGAAGAGGGTGTGTGATCAAGGTCAGATAAATGATTCCTTTGTTCATGAAACATGAACAAGAGAAGAGGGCATATGGTCAAGGACTGTGGGCCACAGACACACAACACAAACATGCACACAACAACTGGACCATTCAAACAAACACATAAACAAAAACTCATCTACACACACAGAAACATACAATCACACATTGCAGGCAATAAAATAAACATGGAAAAACAAAAAAGCTCCCCCCAAGAGCTTCTAAATATCCGATCGCAAAAGTAAAAAAAACTAAAGAAGTAATATTAACAAATAAATTATATATATATATATATATGTATGAGGCATGGTAAGTATCACATATTAAATATAGAACAACTTCAAAATGCAAAAATAGTTTCCTAACTAATTCCCCATTCATCACACCATTTTTGTCGTTAGGTTCGGATAACAAACAAACAAACAAAAAAACTCATATATCTTCCATGCCTGTTTCCAGCACAGAAGCACAACGACAAAAAAGTCTCACTGAAGAAAAATCTAACAAAAATGGTCTTGTTGGGAGCCTTTAGAGAGTTTGATAGTTGCTGGATAGATGAGAAAGGCTTCAAAGAAAGCCTTTCAAGCGCGGTAAATCGTGGAGTAGCAGGGTCGTCTCAGCTTGGCTGTCGCGTCACTGTAGTCAATGTAGTCACTTTAGTCACTGTAGTCACTGTGGTCACTGTAGTCACTGTAATCACTGTGGTCACTGTAGTCACTGTAATCACTGTAGTCACTGTAGTCACTGTAGTCACTGTAGTCACTGTAGTCACTGTATTCACTGTAGTCACTGTAGTCATTGTAGTCACTGTAGTCACTGTAGTCACTGTAGTCACTGTAGTCACTGTAGTCACTGTAGTCACTGTAGTCACTGTAGTCATTGTAGTCATTGTAGTCACTGTAATCACTGTAGTCACTGTAATCACTGTAGTCACTGTAGTCACTGTAGTCACTGCAGTCACTGTAGTCACTGTAGTCACTGTAATCACTGTAGTCACTGTAGTCATTGTAGTCACTGTAGTCACTGTAGTCACTGTAGTCACTGCGATCACTGTAGTCACTGTAGTCACTGTAGTCACTGTAGTCACTGTAATCACTGTAATCACTGTAGTCACTGTAGTCACTGTAGTCACTGTAATCACTGTAGTCACTGTAGTCACTGTAGTCACTGTAGTCACTGTGGTCACTGTAATCACTGTAATCACTGTAGTCACTGTAGTCACTGTAGTCACTGTAGTCACTGTAGTCACTGTAATCACTGTAGTCACTGTAGTCACTGTAGTCACTGTAGTCACTGTGGTCACTGTAATCACTGTAGTCACTGTAGTCATTGTAGTCACTGTAGTCACTGTAGTCACTGTAGTCACTGCGATCACTGTAGTCACTGTAGTCACTGTAATCACTGTAATCACTGTAGTCACTATAGTCACTGTAATCACTGTAGTCACTGTAGTCACTGTAGTCACTGTAGTCACTGTAGTCACTGTAATCACTGTAGTCACTGTAATCACTGTAGTCACTGTGGTCACTGTAGTCACTGTAGTCACTGTACTCACTGTAGTCACTGTAGTCACTGTAGTCACTGTAGTCACTGTAGTCACTGTAATCACTGTAGTCACTGTAGTCACTGTAGTCACTGTAGTCACTGTGGTCACTGTAGTCACTGTAGTCACTGTAGTCACTGTAGTCCGGGGCAAAGCCAACGGAGTTCCCGGAGAGCTGAAGAGGATGTTTTTCTAGCCTGGTTGAGGATGCGGTCCTTATCCATGTACCGTAGACACCTGACAATCATGGTCCTGGGACGGGCAGATTGGAGCGGGGGGGCCCTCATGAGCTCCGGAGGACGAGCAGCCAAGGCAGGGAACCACTTGGGGATGTTGGCGGGCAGGTAAGACAGCGTGTTATTTCCTTCTTCGCCTTCCTTCATGTCAATTATTCTAATGCTTCTGTCCTCCAGATCTGTCATTTTTTTCTCAATGTGTGTGAGCCTTCTGGTGAACTTGAGCATAGTGTCCTCATTGCTATGGACTGGTGTTTCAATAGAAGACACTTCATTGCGGACAGTTTCTATGTCGGCAGCGTGCTTGGATGAAGTATCTTGAATTGACCCAAGTTGATCCTCCAATCGCTGGAATCGCTTTTGGGATCTAACCTCAGCGTCATTGAAACATTTCCTGAGTAGAGTCTCAAGGTAGGCCTCAGTGACGACGGATGTTTGAGACGAGGACGATCCTGATTCCATTGTTGCCTTTTTCATTGAAATTTGTAGCATGTGTGCGAAAAATGAGGAAAGTGTTGTTCATAAAAGAAAAAAAAAAAGTTATGGCAGAAATCCAAGTAGCTTAGAGTTTTTTTAGAGCATGCACAGGGGAGCTTCAGTTTTCAACTTGCTCTACTCCGCCATCTATTAAATATTCCAAATATCATTTTCTTCTTATTAGTCAAATATAAAGTTAGTAAAGATGTGAGAGTAATAAGTAAACAAACCTGTTTTGTGTAACACAACTTGATGTTTCGTGAAAACAGCGTCCAGTAGTTGATTGTTCTCCTCTTTTGTTCTAGAAAGTTCCGCCTCGTATTCTGTTATCGTTCTTCCTAACACTACAAATATTTCTTCAACGGCAGCAGTTAGTCGCTGATCCACCAACGCTCTCAACATTTGTAATGTAGACATTTTCACACAATCACAACACTTTACTCTCACACTTGATCTCTACTTAGCGATGTGTTGATAACTTCTGTGTCTTCTGTTAGCAGCTAACAAGCTAAGCTAACTAGCCAGCTAAGCTAACTAACAAGCAAAGTTAGCACGAGAAGCGGCACAGTGCTTCGAGCGCATCGAGACAAATATATTCTTGAATAAAGAATCAAAGATGTATTTTATATGACATAAATATTTAAAACTGGAAAATAAATAGTAAGACTGACTTATTAGCGTCCTGCTCACGTCTTTCTGCGTCGTTGTGCTTTCACGACAGTTAGCACACTTGACGTTACAAGGCAGGACTGCTCTATAATATTTTATTTAAATACTTGTACCTCTTCTATATTTTCTCCATATATTTTAATTTGGAGCTTGTTTTGTACTTTCCTCTTCGTAAAATGTATGACTTTTGTCTTTCCAACAGAGAATCTTAAACCCCAAGCCGTCCCCCAGTCTTGAACATTATTTACCGCTTTTTGAATCTTCTTTTCTACATGATGTGTATTTCTACCTCTCTTCCACATCACTCCATCATCACAAACAATGCCACCTCCACTAACCCTTCCACTTCACTAAAAACTTCATTTATCATGATGGAAAATAGTACTGGACTTATTATACTCCCTTGTGGGGTCCCATTTTCCACTTTGTATTCTCTGCTATATTCATTCTCTATTTTTACTAATAATGTTCTACTTGTTAAAAAGTCTTTTATCCATCTGTACATTCTTCCTCTAATCCCAATTTTATTTAGTTTCATCAGCAACCCCTGTTTCCACAACATATCATACGCTTTCTCTATGTCAAAAAATGCTGCAATTATACTTTCTTTATTTATTTGTCCTTTTCTAATTTCCTCTTCCAGCTGCACTGCTGGGTCATTTGTGCTTCTTGCTTTTCAAAATACACTTTGGTAGTTTGTTATTATTTCTTTTGACTCTAAATAATATACAAGCATTAATCATTTTTTTCCATTACTTTGCCCAAATTTGAGGTCAATGCTATCGGCCTATAATTTCCTGCCTCTTCCGGATCTTTCCCTGGTTTGCATGTTGGAATTATTACAGCTTCTTTCCACTCAGCTGCTCATTTTCCTTCTTCATATATCCTATTATATCATTTCAAGACCACTTCTTTGCCGATGCTACCTACGTTTTTGATCATTTGATAACTCACCAGGTCTTTCCCTGGCGTCGTATTTTTAACTTTTTTTAAAATTGGAACCATTTCATCCAAAGAAAATGTCATATCCATAGTGTTGATAAAACTATTATCGTTGTCTTCCTTCATATCCTCAATATTTAAACTAATTGTTTCTTCTCTCTTCTTGTTTTTCTACATTTCTCAAATGATCATTACTGTGCACTTTAACAAAGGTTTTTGCTAAAAGTTCTGCTTTTTCTTTATTTCCTACCACACTCCGCGTTCCATCTTTCATCACATGATTTTTATGTTCTTTTCTGAGCCCTGACATTCTCTTGATCATTCCCCACACTTGGCTTAAAGGAGTAGTTCTATTTAGTGTTTCACAAAATGTTCTCCATTAGTGTTTTTTTGTTATTTTAATAACATACCTTACTCTAGCTTGATGCCTTTTATATTGGATCATGTCTTGGAAATGATGTGTTCTTCTCAATATTCTAAATGCTCTATTCCGTTCTTGTATTGCATCTGTGCACTCTTGTGTCCACCACGGCACTATCTTCCTTCTTCTCCCTATACTATTTCTTGGTATGCTCTGTTCGGCTGCTTCTATTATGCACCCCGTAATATCTGTATTTAATTGTTCAATATCTTGATTTATATCTACTTCCTTTAAAGTTATGTCGGTAATTTCCCTAAATTGTTTCCAGTCACCATTATATTGATCTTCTCAGTCTAATTTTATGCCTGTTCTGTACAGTTTATTACATACGCTCCTCTCATTTGCTGTACTTCAGTTTCCTAATGACACAGCCCACATAAGCTGCTGTGTGATTCCCCCACAGTTACAACACTTCATCTGTCCATGACTTCCACATTGTCCATATTCATGCTCCCCTCCACACCTTCCACATCTCATCTTAACATGACACACACTACTATGTGCCCAGAGTGTTGGCACTTGAAACAAGGTACTGGGGGTGGAAACGACATACTGGGGGTGGCATGCAAGCTCCAATTTAAAAACTTAAAAACCAGAAAACATGATTCTTTCCGGGAGGACTTCCTGGACAAACTGCAGTAGCACAGATTCGCTCTCCATCTTTTTTCCGTTTCTATATGCCATCAATCTTTTCATCATTGTGACAGTTCCCCCTTTTATTTCTCTTTTCAGATCATCTAAATGTTCTCCTCTTGGGATTCCTGTCACCACTCCTCTGGCCCCCTTTCATTCTCCCACTTCCATGCTTTCCTTTAGTATCTTATTGCACAGCTTTTGCAATCGCATTGCTTTTGTTCTTTTGCTCTTTATTTTTACATTTAGTCCAAAGACTTCCGTCCTTTAGCACTTTGGCCATCTCCACCTCTCAAATGTCCTTTTTTAATCCCTTAACCTATGTCATCAAACTAATATCCTTCATGTCTTGATCTGACTTCAATCTTGCAATTGTCCACCACTATCTTTTTCCTCCTTTCTACTCTTTTAGTGCGCTACTTTCCTTCATGACCTCCTGTCCCCTTCTTTCCTCTCTCCCCTCTAGTCCTATCCATGTCCATACCTTCCTCATACATCTCTTCCTTATCCCCTTCCATCTCTTTTTTACCAGCTACCAGAAATACAAAGCTGGATAAGGGAGAGGTTTTTGAAATAATAAAAATAAGAATCACCTATAACCAAAAATAGAAATGAACTAAATCTCCTCTGTTCTGTACATCATTGTCCAAGTGACATTATATTGTCATCTTCCTCTTTATGCCATTTCCTCAAGGTGACAGAAAAACATGATACAACCTGCCTATCATGTGATTCTACCATGTTGGCAAAATACAAACACACAATATATTGACATATATAACACATACAACATGGAATTAGAAGTGAACAGTACCCATCCCTACCAGCAAGTGTTGTTGTACTGGAAACTAATTTACAAACACAACTTCATCACACACAATACTCCACTATGGAATTGTTCTTATATTAAAATGAGAAACAAATCCATCTTTGTACAGCAATGGTTTGAAAAAGGTATTTGGTCACTGATGCAATTATTGACTGATAAAAATATTTTAATATTTCAAGATTTAATTAAGTATGACCTGCAAATAAGAAATATTAAAAAATTTAAATAGGCTTTTATTTAAAATATTCTAGTTACTGCATCTTTTTTAATTGTTTTCTATTTCTTCTTATTATTATTTTTTTATATCTGGAACAAAAAAATACTCATAACTTAAAGTTTCCATTCTTTCCAAGACGGAATTGACCACTTAAAATATTTTGGATGTTGTTTTGCAATTAGATACAACATTTGTTGGTTATGTGACTGGGAATCACAATAAACAGTTTATTTTAAGAATGTATGCAAAGTAAATCTCTGTGGGATGATGTACAATATTGGCTTTTGTCTGACACTCCAAACTTTGACTGATATTGATGTTGTTTTGGGGATGTTGAAAAAGAAAAAAAAAACATTGAAAAAAAAGTTTAAAACACAATACTGGATTTATTTGATTTATCCACAAATGTAAGTTTGTAAAAACAAAGCCATCCTTCCACAAAAACTCAGCCATTTTCTCTCACATTTATATTGCATAAAGGTCTGGGGACATACATATAAAACAATCACAACACAATCATCATAATACAGAGTAATAACAATAATGAATAAAATAGATTATAGAGACCCAACAAATGATTCAAAAAGACACACATTTTAAAATTGTATAAAAGACAACTGTTCAAATGATGTATAAAGTAAATAATAATATGCTTCCTGAAGTGGTCCAGAAGATGTTTCAGATGTGAACCAGTACATATGTATATCATATAAAGGTGATAATCTATGGGATTATTAACAATTACAAATACAAATATGTAATATTTCAATATTTCATATAAATAGGTCTAAAATTGTATGATGAATATACAGTATATATATATATATATATATATATATGAGTGTGTGTGTGTATGTGTATACATACACACATGTTTATTGCATGTAAAATATGTATTTTACTGTTTACTCTCACTTGTTTACTCAAATTGTTCTGTCCAAAAGTACACAATGTTGCATATTAATGCATGTGCTTGACTGAAAAAAGCATTAATATAAAATGTTTAATCTATAAATGTAGAATCATATAAAAAATATTGTTAGACAAACAACAATGTCACACATGTTATATGTGCTGATGTTGTTAGAAAGTCAAAATGAAAGTCTGGACAGTTTATTTCAAATCCTGCAGTTTCATTTGCTGCTGCTGTTCTCACCAGCACACTTGTGTTTCTTACACTGGTACTTAGAAGACAATCTTTCACCACACACACTGCAACTCAACACTTTCTCTCCTGGGTGTCTTCTCATGTGTGCTTCAAGGGTTGATCAGTCACTAAAGCTTTTGTTGCAGACTGAACAGGAATGTGATTTTTCACCAGAGTGTGTTCTCATGTGTCTTTTCAAATCCTGACTTTGTGTAAAACATTTACCACAGATTGAACAGGAGAAAGGTTTTTCACCGGTGTGTGTTCTCATGTGTACTTTCAAACCCTGACTTTTAACAAAACCTTTACCACAGATTGAACAGATAAAAAGGTTTTCTCCAGTGTGTGTTCTCATGTGTCTTTTCAAACTCTGATTTTGTGCAAAACCTTTACCACAGATTGAACAAGAAAAAGGTTTTTCACCATTGTGTGTTCTCATGTGTACTTTCAAACTCTGACTTTCAACAAAACCTTTACCACAGGTAGAACAGGAAAAGGGTTTTTCACCAGTGTGTGTTCTCATGTGTCTTTTCAAATGTTGACTTTCTCTAAAACCTTTACCACAGATTGAACAGGAAAAAGGTTTTTCACCGGTGTGTGTTCTCATGTGTACCTTCAAATTGATACTTTGTGTAAAACCTTTACTACAGAGTGAACAAGAAAAAGGTTTTTCTCTAGTGTGTGTTCTAATATGTCTTTTCAAACTCTGACTTTGTGTAAAACCTTTACCACAGGTTGAACAGGAAAAACGTTTTTCACCAGTGTGTGTTCTCATGTGTACTTTCAAATTGATACTTTGTGTAAAACCTTTACTGCAGAGTGAACAAGAAAAAGGTTTTTCTCCAGTGTGTGTTCTCATGTGTCTTTTCAGACGACTTTGGTATTTAAAAGTTTTGTGAGAGTGAGAAGATGTGAAGTGAGTGTTGTCAGTGTGACATGTCTTATCATCTTTAGAGTCTTCATCATCAGTGTCAGGAGAGTGTGACGTTGTGTCCTCACTATCTGATAGTGGAGCTAAGAGCTTGTCTGCTTGTGATCCTCCACAGTGGTCTCCATCAGCTTCTGTTGTCATGTGTTGTGTTGAGCTGCTGCTTGGAGGCTCCCCCCCTCCCCTCTCCTCACTTTCACCTTTCACCTCATCATCTTCACTCTTCACAGGGACACCAGTCACTGGGAACTCCTCCAACCATTTAGGCTGACTGATGCCCTCTTCCTCCTCTTCCTCTTTAATGTGCGGCGGCTCTTGCTCCTCCTCTTCCTCTTTAATGTAGGGGGTTAGTGGGTCCTCCTCTTCCTTTTTATAGTAGGGGGTCAGCGGGTTCTCTTGCTCCTTAAAGTAAGGGGTCAGTAGGTCCTCCTCTTCATTTTTGATGTGTAAGATCAGTGGGTCGTCCGCTTGCCCTTTAATGTGAAGGGTCAGTTTAACATTATGGGTCTGTGGCGTCTCGTCTTCCTCTTTAATGTGGGGGGGATGTGGCTCCTCTCCTCCCTCTTTGATGTGTTGGGAATGTGGTACCTCTTCTTCCTCGTGTATATGGGGGGACTGTGGTTCCTCCTCCTGCTCACGAGGACGATGTGCTTCATTGAGGTCTGTGGGACAGGAAAAACAAACATTCTTTAGAAAAGTCCAGCTTTGCTCAGTCACATGAGACATTGTCTTGCACCAACATATGATCTCACAATCTCATCAGTTTCCCCTCACAGCAGTCAGGGTACTTCCAGCTGACACATGAAGAAGACCTTCAGGGGAATGCCTTCCCAGGCCAACGGCCAATCCACCTTATTTATATAAAAACATCCTAAAAGTCATTCCTGCAATCCTTAATGGTAGACGCCATACATGAAAGTGTGCTGTTCTCCCTCTGAATAAGTCATACACACACAGGAAATAATGTACCACATGCCAGCCTCCACGCAGTAGTACTAGTAATGAGCTCCCCCTGCTGGTGGACAATAATTACTTTAATTTTCACATTCATCTTTAGAGACATGTCTGTTATAAAAGAAGCATGAGCACAGTCAACATGTTGGCCAAGAAAGAAGACATCTGTTTTGCTTTCATTTAGATAGTGTCACCACAGTTAAACCGGGATGAAGTTTTTAGATTACTGACTACACCTTCAAAATATAACTGTTTACCTTATTAATATTAGTAATGATGGATTAAATTAATTTAGTGCGTTTCCAGACACTCAAATTGCGTTAGAGTGAGAACTGAGAAGGCATCATTCATGCAGTCCACACATTCAATCAGAATCAGTATCAGACATGCCGTATTTCCTTGAATTGCCGCCAGGTATATAGTATGTGCCTGCCTAGAATTACTGCCGGGTCAAACTCGTTTCGCAAAATAATTAGCGCATGCTTAGCATTACCGCCGGCTCAGGATTAACGCCGGGTCAAACTCGTTTCGCAAAATATTATTTTTATTAGCGCATGTCTAGAATTTCGGCCGGGTCAAACTCGTCACGTCACGAGTGACACTTCACCTGTCATCATTTTCAAAATGGAGGATGCTGATTTCAATAATTTGAAATGGCATAAAGGGTTTCACGGTGGCAGAGGGGTTAGTGCGTCTGCCTCACAATACGAAGTTCCTGCAGTCCTGGGTTCAAATCAAGGCTCGAGATCTTTCTGTGTGGAGTTTGCATGTTCTCCCCGTGAATGCGTGGGTTCCCTCCGGGTACTCCGGCTTCCTCCCACTTCCAAAGACATGCACCTGGGGATAGGTTGATTGGCAACACTAAATGGTCCCTAGAGTGTGAATGTGAGTGTGAATGTTGTCTGTCTATCTGTGTTGGCCCTGCGATGAGGTGGCGACTTGTCCAGGGTGTACCCTGCCTTCCGCCCGATTGTAGCTGAGATAGGCGCCAGCGCCCCCCGCGACCCCGAAAGGGAATAAGCGGTAGAAAATGGATGGATGGATGGATGAAATCGCATAAAGGGAAAAAGATTAAGACCTATTCAGTAGGATTTAAGGTCCAAGCTATTGAATACGCCAAAAAGAACACTAAGCAGCTATGTTTTATTAATATACCGTAGCTGCGTGTGTCAAATATGAGTCATTAAATGATTCCCGCCTCCTGGTGGTAGAGGGCGCTAGTGATCCTTGCGACTACTCGGCTGCAGAAGAAGTGACAACAAGCAGCAAGAGTGAGCAGCGTGTGTTTATTTTTTCCTCTTGCTTGCACTTTTAACATGGAGGATTACATATCTAAAATAAAACAATTTTCTAAACTGGACTTTCAATCGAAGCAGGAGGTAATAAAGGAAGATCTCCATCGAGACAGTGAGACTTTTAAAACTGAAGAAAGGAAGACTTTTATGACCTGTGAGAACATTTTTACAACTCTTCTTCTCTGACCTTCCCAAAGTAATAATCCAATCAATAATCACTGAACTCAACAAAAAAAAGGCCGATTGTAGCTGAGATAGGCGCCAGCGCCCCTCGCGACCCCACAAGGGAATAAGCGGTAGGAAATGGATGGATGGATGGATTATTTCAACAATGACTTCCGGTGTCACAGAACTGGCTAATATAACAAAATCTGCTTTTCATTGCACAATATCAGGGAAATTGACATCAATGTAAGAGCAATGTTGTCATTCTTAGGAGAAGCAACATTTGTTAGGGAAAATAATGCCTTGCCGGTAAGGTCTAATCAGGTGTACTGGAGAGGAGCCTAAGCCAGATAGTCGGACCTCGGATTCAGGAGGAACAGTGTGTTTTTCGTCCTGGTCGTGGAACTGTGGACCAGCTTTATACTCTGGGCAGGGTCCTTGAGGGTGCATGGGAGTTTGCCCAACCAGTCTACATCAGTTTTGTGGGCTTGGAGAAGGCATTCGACCGTGTCCCTCGGGAAGTCCTGTGGGGAGTGCTCAGAGAGTCTGATTGTGGCGGTCCGCTACCACTACGATCAGTGTCAGAGCTTGGTCCGCATTGCCGGCAGTAAGTCGGACCCGTTTCCAGTGAGGGTTGGACTCCGCCAAGGCTGCCCTTTGTTACCGATTCTGTTCGTAACTTTTATGGATATGTAGGCGCAGTCAAGGCGTTGAGGGGATCTGGTTTGGTGACAGCAGGATTAGGTCTCTGCTTTTTGCAGATAATGTGGTCCTGATGGCTTCATCTGGCCAAGATCTTCAGCTCTCACTGGATCGGTTTGCAGCAGAGTGTGAAGCGACTGGGATGGGAATCAGCACCTCCAAGTCCAAGTCCATGGTTCTCGTCCGGAAAAGGGTGGAGTGCCATCTCCGGGTTGGGGAGGAGATCTTTCCCCAAGTGGAGGAGTTCAAGTACCTAGGAGTCTTGTTCACGAGTGAGGGAAGAGTGCATCGTGAGATCGACAGGCGGATCGGTGCGGCGTTTTCAGTAATGCGGACGCTGTATCGATCCGTTGTGGTGAAGAAGGAGCCGAGCCGGAAGGCAAATCTCTCAATTTACCGGTCGATCTCCGTTCCCATCCTCACCAATGGTCATGAGCTTTGGGTTATGACCGAAAGGACAAGATCACGGGTACAAGCGGCCGAAATTAGTTTCCTCTGCCGTGTGGCGGGGCTCTCCCTTAGAGATAGGGTGAGAAGCTCTGTCATCCGGGAGGAACTCAAAGTAAAGCCGCTGTTCCTCCACATGGAGAGGAGCCAGATGAGGTGGTTCGGGCATCTGGTCAGGATGCCACCCGAATGCCTCCCTAGGGAGGTGTTTAGGGCATGTCCAACCGGTACGAGGCCACAGGGAAGACCCAGGACACGTTGGGAAGACTATGTCTCCCGGCTGGCCTGGGAACGCCTTGGGATCCCCCGGGAAGTGCTAGACGAAGTGGATTGGGAGAAGAAAGTCTGGGCTTCCCTGCTTAGGCTGCTGCCCCCAAGACCCGACCTCGGATAAGCGGAAGAAGATGGATGGATGGAAGATAATGTGTTCTGGACCACTCATTCATCCTTTAAACACCCAATTGTCCCGTCCTTTTAGACGGTCATTCGAAATAGCGACAAAACTACGAAGCTAAAGCTGGCAAGGAAAATCCATAAACGCACAACACATCTCATCTGCTTGTGTTGTTGTGAACGACATCATCAATGTTGGAATAATGTACAAACAGGACAGCAGTCGCAAGTGTCGCCTCCACACATCGTTCTGAGAACAGCAACACACTTCCCCCTTCACAATAATAGGTCTGACTGCGCTAACAAAATAAAGGTTTTAAAAAAAAAAGCACCTTAAACAAGCGTAATGAACTTATTGATGCATTTACACAATTATTATGCTTTGACCCAAAGTAAGGGTCAAAATTGTCTAAAGATTTATTGCACAAATAAATGTGAGCAATTCTACATTTAATTAACAAACTGGAAAGAAAATAACATTTGCCTTGGTGCCCTAAAATATGAACCCTCCTTTAAGGCAACACTTGTCTTGACCTTAAAAAGTAAAATTTTGAGGCCTGTCGATGATGTACCTTTTTCCCACCCATCCATCCATTTTCTACCGCTTGTCCCTTTTGGACTCACAAGGGGGCAGAAGGTGGGGTACACCCTGGAAAATTCCATAAAACCTTTACACTATTTATTTGAATTGTATCCAAATTAAAAATGTATAATTTTTAATTAGTTTGTGGCTATTAAAAGACATATTTCCAGAGAATATGCATTTTTAGAGCATGTTTTAAAGAGATAGCGATTAAAAAAATGACTTCTGGCTATATTATATTGATCAACTAATTCTTATTAGTGAGCAGAATAGAAGCGCTCTCATTGACTCAAATGGTAAAATTAGGATGGTCAAGATTTTGCTAACGTTTGTTTAGGACTTAGAATGCATACAAAATAAAAACATGTTATTGTCTTACATATGGATTGTGAATGACAGGCAAAATAAAACAAATCAGATCCCCTTTGATCATTTCTCTACATCCTGTGAACGGGTTGATGCTGTGGTGAAAGTGAGAAAATAAATACGTGTTGGGAAAATGCAAATTTAAGGAAAAATGGCTGACAAACTTTCTAAAGGGGAACATTATCACAATTTCAAAAGGGTTAAAAACAATAAAAATCAGTTCCCAGTGGCTTGTTGTATTTTTTGAAGTATTTTTCAAAATTTTACCGGTCCCGAAATATCCCTAAAAAAAGCTTTAAAGTGCCTTTTGTCCACTACCTGCCAAGATACGGTCCATTTTCCTGTGACGTCATACAGTGCTGCCAATACAAACAAACAGTGGCGAATAGCACAGCAAGATATAGCGACATTAGCTCGGATTCAGACTCGGATTTCAGCGGCTTAAGCGATTCAACAGATTACGCATGTATTGAAAAGGACGGTTGGAGTATGAAAGTATTGAAGAAGAAACTGAAGCTATTGAGCGAATAGCTATTAACGCTATTCATAGCCATAGCATGGCCGATTAGCTGCGTTAGCATCGCCGGTAAAATGTGCAGACACTCCGGCACATTCAATGGGGGTCTGGCGGCAGATTTCTTGCCACTTTCGCATCTTCGGTGCAACTTGAATCCCTCCCTATTAGTGTTGTTACACCCTCCGAAAACACACCAACGAGGCATGATGCCTCCAAGGTTCCAAAAATAAGTTGAAAAAACGGAAAGTAACAGAGCTGGGACCCGTGTGTGTAATGTGTTGAAAATGAAAATGGCGGCTGTATTACCTCGGTGACGTCAAGTTCTGACGTCATCGCCACCAGAGCAATAAACAGAAAGGCGTTTAATTCGCCAAAATTCACCCATTTAAAGTTCGAAAATCGGTTAAAAAAATATATGTTTTTTTTTCTGCACCATCAAGGTATATATTGACGCTTACATAGGTCTGCTGATAATGTTCCCCTTTAAAACCTGCTTAGAGATTGTTGGTGATAAACCCAGAGAGACATGTGTGTGTTATAAAATGATGGTAGAATTACCTTTACTATTTGGGTTTAGGGGCCATGTCATGGAGCTCGTCCACAGCCCAACTCTGACTTGTTCCACCACTGACAGATTGTAGTACAAATGGACTGGGATATGTAACTCATCTTTAGTAGTTACATTCCACAGAACACAGACAACCACGTGGTTGCAAGACCACGTTGCAAGTAGCAGACGGAATGCATCATCCTCACAAGACAACACAACTTCTTATACACAATATATTAAGCATAGTGTTATTCATCAAATATAAAGTTAGTAAAGATGTGAGAGTAAGAAGTAAACAAACCCGTTCTGTGTAACACAACTTGATGTTTCTTGAAAACAGCGTCCAGTAGTTGATGTTGTCGCTCCTTTTCCTCTTTTGTAAGACAAAGTTCCTCCTCATACTTTGCTATGCTTCTTTCGCACATTTTCACACAATCACAACACTTTACTCTCACACTTGATCTCTACTTAGCGATGTGTTGATAAATTCTGTGTCTTCTGTTAGCAGCTAACAAGCTAAGCTAACTAGCGAGCTAAACTAACTAACAAGCAAAGATAGCACGAGAAGCGGCACAGTGCTTCTAGCGCATCGAGACCACTTTATCCTTAACTAAAAAATCAAAGATGTATTTTATACGACGTAAATATTATAAACTGGATAACAAATAATAAGACTGACTTATTAGCGTCCTGCACACTTCTTTCTCCTTCTCCTCCTGTTCTGCTGTCTTCCGTTTACACCGGAAGCTGGAAATGACGTCACAGCTGAGCGGGCGAAAAGGTAGCTCTATATAAGATATTGCTTGCTGTCACTGTTACCATGCTTTTCTTTTACGTAATATTTATTTGAAAAACAATGTGATACAAACGAGTGTCTTGTTTTTAAAAAATAAATTAAAGGAAAACAAACAAAGCTTTAATGTTGGGGTTCAGTGGCGCCCCCGTGCGACATTCATTGCAACGACAAGAGTGAAAGTGCTAGAAATTGTAGCGATATTACTGCCAGATTTTTTTAAATTTACCCTTCCACGTGTTTTTATTGTTGTACCCTTTTACTCCTAATCTATTTTATACGAAAAATTAATAAAATATTGAAATATCACAGAAAGTGACGACGCAGGACCTCCGTCGTAAAAAAAGTACAGGAAGTGACGTAAATTCACGCATGCGTGGATCGATCGTGTCGTGAATTTATATCCATTTTTAAAAAGTGTGAAACATTTGCTCTCTTAAACAAAAGTCTCTTTCTTAAAGTGAAATCCAAATCCTCACATTGTGTTAATGATTTTAATTTATTCATTCAGTCTTAGAAGATTTGTATAAAGTAGAAAACACTTACATTATTACATTTATTGGAATATGTTACGTCGTTTTAAATAAGCACATTTAAGCACAAGTGTATGATTTAATTATATAAATTTTATTTTAATCTTATTGGAATGGTCTCTCATATTTACTTTTACTTTCTTTAACGGGTTTTGTTTGTAAGAGGATTGGATTTAATGTGATGTTTTTTATATTGCTGAGTAAAATACTGAAAACACTGACTCATATTGTATTGAAAGTACCTTAATGTGTCCAAACATTGTTTATGTATGTTTAATTGTTCAATAACAAAATAAAATAAATACTCAGAAGTAGAACTGGCTAGCAAATAAACTCTTATATTAACATCAATAATGTTGAAGTCATATTACATGACATTATACAAATATGTATATTAAATATAATTTGAATAATTGGCAAGTAAACAAAATGCATTTGCCATACCTAATTGTATTATATCAATTATAACTCAACCGCACACATTACAACATGTATTCACACTTTGTTGTGAAAATATTTTACACAAACTTACATTCAATTATTTTAATGATTATAATATAATAAGATATATAACAATGTGTGTTCTGGATCTAAATTAATGCATGGAAAATAAATAGTTAAACAATTAATCTTTTTAGTGAGGTGGCATCTTTTTCACCTGAAAACTTATCTCCTTAAGTGTGCAATAAAAGTCTTACGTATTACTTGTATTACATTTGAATAGAACCTTATTGAGCATATTAACAAGATTCTTTTAGAAAATGTGCCAAGTATGAAAAAGTCATTTTGGATTTGCGTACAGGATGTAGAATGACTATGATCTCGACCCACCATAAATAAACAAAACAGGAAGATTGGAGCATGTGGAAGGAAGTTATGACTGTTATCATTTTCCACCACAAACGGGCGATGTTTGTGTTGATATCAATGACTAGTCATGATCAGACCCCGAATTAAAGGTCTCATATCAGTTTGCAAGGAGATCCCATCATCTAAAGAGAAGTAAAGACAATTTGATGGTTGATGGCGAGGGGCAGTTTTGGCCGCCAGGCTCCGCCCACCACCAATAGGTACCAACAGGTACTGACCCATTCTGCACGACAGTGTGTCATCATCATCATTTGTACCAACTCTGAGTACAATCTCAGTTTGTGGAGCTGTGTTATAAATGTGTAAAGTTGTGTGGCGAGCCATCAGGTCAAAGTTTGGTCAAAGTCCCGAGGAGGAGTTTGTTCAAGTACCACCCCTTTTTGCCTTCAACATGGCTGACGGAAACCAAAATGGCCGACTTTCTTTTGGCTTTCAAATATGGCTTCTTGAGACTTTTACGTTCCTCCTGTCACGATAGACGCCGCTGGTGATTTTGGTGGCGATACGTGAATCTGGGGCGAGGGGCACAATCATTCACATTTTCAAGAGTTAATATTTGATGTTTGGCTTCGGGGCTCCTAAACTAAATCATTTTTTGCTTGCAAGATTTGGAGAGTTTTGAGAGAACCTTTCCTCACACACACTGCACATTCTAGAACTATCCTTTAGCCACGCCCCCTGGGCTAATATACTTCCAGTGTTGTGACCTCTGTTTACAATTTGTCAGCTCCAAAATATACCTTCTCACTGGCTACTCGGCCTGTCAATCTTTGGCCTCCACACCATTCCATTCAGAAGCCATTCTCCATTCAAAAGCAATACTTGGCTGCCACTTCTCTCATCAACTACATCCCTCCAGAAAATACACTGATAATACTTGATATGAAGCAATCAAATATATCATGAATCTACTCAGGTCGCATGGTTTATAACAGGGGTAGGGAACCTATGGCTCGCGAGCCAGATGTGGCTCTTTTGATGACTGCATTTGGCTCTCGGATAAATCTGAGCTGACCTTGCTTAACACGATAAGTAATGAATAATTTCACTTGTAATCACAGTGTTAAAAATAACGTTCAAAATATAAAACATTCATTTTTAATCCATCCATTCATTTTCTGCTGCACCTGTTGAAGAAGTTACATAAAGGTAAGAAGTTATTTATTTATTAGTGGTTAATGTGGGCTTGCAATCCTGGGGGTTATTCAGACCACCAAGCACCGACATGAGAGCCTGTTTCAGGGTTTAAATATTGTTTTATTTTTAAATAAGACTCTCAGTTGCTTTCCAGCAATTGTCTTTTTCTCTTTCCTTCTCGCTCGCGCTCTGGCTCCAGCCCCAACCCCGTCTCTCTTCCTGGATGCTGCGTATAACAGAGCGACAGGTGATTAGATAACAAGGCCCAGGTGGGCCTTCTATGGTCCTGGCACACCCCGTTTTGCTGCAGGCCCGCATGCCACGACCCCTCCACAGTTAGCTTCAGAATAACAATGTTATTACAAAAAATAAGAGACCTGTTATACTTTACAAATGTTGGTCTTACTTAAAAATGCACACGTTTAGTTGTGTTCAGTGTTGAACAAAATATTATATTGCTCTTACGGAAATATATTTTAAAAATATTTGGATTGTAGCTGAGATAGGCGCCAGCACCCCCCGTGACCCCAAAGGGAAAAAGCGGTAGAAAATGGATGGACGGATGGATGGATTTTTGGCTCTCTCGACCAAAAAGGTTCCCGACCCCTGGTTTATAAGAAAGATAATGAAGTTGGATAAATGAGTTATAATTGCAATGGTCTTGTAGACAACAGAAAAAGAAATCTCATATTTATGTGGCTGAAGGAAAAAAGAACACAATATTTTTTGTCTTAAAGAAACGCATTCAATAAATTTTAGATGCAGAAAAATGGAGAAAAGAATGGGATGGTTCGATTTCCCGGGGTATACTATTCCCATTTATTGAACTTTGGGCTGAATACTTAAGTTAAAGTTAAAGTTAAGTTAAAGTAGCAATGATTGTCACACACACACTAGGTGTGGTGAAATGTGTTCTCTGCATTTGACCCATCCCCTTGTTCACCCCCTGGGAAGTGAGGGGAGCAGTGGGCAGCAGCGGTGCCACGCCCGGGAATCATTTATGGTGATTTAACCCCCAATTCTAACCTTTGATGCTGAGTGCCAAGCAGGGAGGTAATGGCTCCCATTTTTATAGTCTTTAGTATGACTCGGCCGGGGTTTGAACTCCCAACCTACCCATCTCAGGGCGGACACTCTAACCACTAGGCCACTAAGTAGGTGGCCTAGTGGTTAGAGATTAGTTTTAACATTTAGCGCTCAGATTTAGATTCAGCTGTGATGAGGTAGCGACTTGTCCAGGGTGTACCCCGCCTTGGATGGATGAATGGATTTAAATTCAGATTTAAGATTTATGTTTAGATTTAGGGCTTCACGGTGGCAGAGGGGTTAGTGCGTCTGCCTCACAATACGAAGTTCCTGCAGTCCTGGGTTCAAATCCAGGCTCGGGATCTTTCTGTGTGGAGTTTGCATGTTCTCCCCGTGAATGCGTGGGTTCCCTCCGGGTACTCCGGCTTCCTCCCACTTCCAAAGACATGCACCTGGGGATAGGTTGATTGGCAACACTAAATTGGCCCTAGTGTGTGAATGTGAGTGTGAATGTTGTCTGTCTATCTGTGTTGGCCCTGCGATGAGGTGGCGACTTGTCCAGGGTGTACCCTGCCTTCCGCCCAATTGTAGCTGAGACAGGCGCCAGCGCCCCCCGCGACCCCGAAAGGGAATAAGCGGTAGAAAATGGATGGATGAAAAATGGATGTTTAGATTTAACATGAAGCGCTCTCATTTAGATAGAGATGTAGATTTAAGATTTAGATTTAACATTCAGACTTAGATCGAATATTTAGCACTGACATTTAGATAATTTAGTTTTAAGATGTAGGTTTGGATTTAAGATTTAGATTTAGTTTTAACATTTAACGCTCACGTTTACAAACCCCGTTTCCATATGAGTTGGGAAATTGTGTTAGATGTAAATATAAACAGAATACAATGATTTGCAAATCCTTTTCAAGCCATATTCAGTTGAATATGCTACAAAGACAACATAGTTGATGTTCAAACTGATAAACTTTATTTTTTTGCAAATAATCATTAACTTTAGAATTTGATGCCAGCAACACGTGACAAAGAAGTTGGGAAAGGTGGCAATAAATACTGATAAAGTTGAGGAATGCTCATCACATTACTTTTTATTCATGTATGTATGTAGAAGTGTCTGGTTGCATCAGCTCCGCTGATTTAATATTCTTTCATGTCCTTTGTTTTCTTTGATGTTTGATGTTTCCCTCCACATGTAAGAGGGATGTGTACTATGTGTGCTATGGCTTTGAGTTGTTTTTTCCCCCTTGGCCTCAGTCTGGACCCCCTCTCCAGAGGCCCAGGCTTCGACCCATTTTTTTATTTTCATTTTAATCTTTTTTTTTTTTCTTTCCCCCATTCATCCCCCCCCCAATTGTTTACCTGTATCTCACCTTTTTTGTAAGGGCGCCGGAAGTCGGCAGACCTGTCAGCGATCCTGTTCTGTCTCCCTGTAATGTTTGATCTTGAATGGGATTGTGCTGAAAATGTTAATTATCCTGAAGGAACTATCCTGAAGGAATAAATAAAGTACTATCTATCTATCCATCTATCTATCTATCTCTGTCTGTCTATCAAACACTTATTTGGAACATCCCACAGGTGTGCAGGCTAATTGGGGACAGGTAGGTTCCATGATTGGGTATAAAAACAGCTTCCCAAAAAATGCTAAGTCTTTCACAAGAAAGGATGGGGCGAGGTACACCCCTTTGTCCACAACTGCGTGAGCAAATAGTCAAACAGTTTAAGAACAACCTTTCTCAAAGTGCAATTGCAAGAAATTTAGGGATTTCAACATCTACGCTCCATAATATCATCAAAAGATTCAGAGAATCTGGAGAAATCACTCCACGTAAGCAGCATGGCCGGAAACCAACATTGAATGACCATGACCTTCGATCCCTCAGACGGCACTGTATCAAAAACCGACATCAATCTCTAAAGGATATCACCACATGGGCTCAGGAACACTTCAGAAAACCACTGTCACTAAATACAGTTTGTCGCTACATCTGTAAGTGCAAGTTAAAGCTCTACTATGCAAAGCGAAAGCCATTTATCAACAACATCCAGAAATGCCACCGGCTTCTCTGGGCCCGAGATCATCTAAGATGGACTGATGCAGAGTGGAACAGTGTTCTGTGGTGTGATAAGTCCACATTTCAAATTGTTTTCGGAAATATTCGACATCGTGTCATCCGGACCAAAAGGGAAGCGAACCATCCAGACTGTTATCGAAGCAAAGTTGAAAAGCCAGCATCTGTGATGGTATGGGGGTGCATTACTGCCCAAGACATGGGTAACTTACACATCTGTGAAGGTACCATTAATATTGAACGGTACATACAGGTATCAGAACATATGCTGCCATTTAAGCGCCGTCTTTTTCATGGACGCCCCTGCTTATTTCAGCAAGACAATACCAAGCCACATTCAGCACGTGTTACAACAGTGTGGCTACTCAGTGGCCTAGAGGTTAGAGTGTTCGCCCTGAGATCGGTAGGTCATGAGTTCAAACCCCGGCCGAATCATACCAAAGACTATAAAAATGGGAGCCATTACCTCCCTGCTTGGCACTCAGCATTAAGGGTTGGAATTGGGGGTTAAATCACCGAAAATGATTTCCGGGCGCGGCACCGCTGCTGCCAACTGCTCTCCTCACTTCCCAGGGGGTGATCAAGGGTGATGGGTCAAATGCAGAGAATAATTTCGCCACATCCAGTATGTGTGTGACAGTTATTGGTACTTTAACTTTAACTTAAAAAAAAGAGTGCGGGTACTTTCCTGGCCCGCCTGCAGTCCAGACTTGTCTCCCATGGAAATTGTGTGGCGCATTATGAAGCCTAAAATACGACAGCAGAGACCCCGGACTGTTGAACGACTGAAGCTCTACATAAAATAAGAATGGGAAAGAATTCCACTTTCAAAGCTTCAACAATTAGTTTCCTCAGTTCCCAAACGTTTATTGAGTGTTGTTAAAAGAAAAGGTGATGTAACACAGTGGTGAACATGCCCTTTCCCAACTACTTTGGTACGTGTTGCAGCCATGAAATTCAAATTTAATTATTTGCAAAAAAAGAAAAAAGTTTATGAGTTTGAACATCAAATATGTTGTCTTTGTAGTGCATTCAACTGAATATGGGTTGGAAATGATTTGCAAGTCATTGTATTCTGTTTATATTCACATCTAACACAATTTCCCAACTCATATGGAAACGGGGTTTGTAGATTTAAGATTTAGGTTTAGATTTAACATTTAGATTTAGATTTAACATTTAGGTTAAGATTTAAGATTTAGGTTTGGATTTAACATCCATCCATCCATTTTCTATAGCTTATTCCCTTAACATATAGATTAATATTTGAGATTTAAATTGTGATTAAGATTTAGATTGAACATTTAGATATAATATTTAGAGTCTACATTTAAATGTGATTAAATAAGCTGAATGTGAGAAATATATCTGCTACAAAAGTTAGACTGAACTTTAACATTCGGCACCCCATAATTGCTTTTAATAAACTTTTTTCTAAACTTCTAAAGTGATATTTCTCTAAGTTAGGGCAGCTCAGAAAGAGTGATCGAAATGTAAAGTTAAGCCCAAAATGACTGCTCATTTGTTTTGATAGACTTACAATTCCACAGAAAGTAAGTCAGGACAAAGCATTGCTTTTAATGTCATCCAGTATTAGTTTTGACAGTGTGAGTACATGAATATATGTGACATACTCCGCTGCAGTAGGTGGCAGTATTATATATATTATTATCATCCAGTATTAGTTTTGACAGTGTAAGTACATGAATATATGTGACATACTCCGCTGCAGTAGGTGGCAGTATTATATATATTATTATTATCCAGTATTAGTTTTGACAGTGTAAGTACATGAATATATGTGACATACTCCGCTGCAGTAGGTGGCAGTATTATATATATTATTATCATCCAGTATTAGTTTTGACAGTGTGAGTACATGAATATATGTGACATACTCCGCTGCAGTAGGTGGCAGTATTATATATATTATTATCATCCAGTATTAGTTTTGACAGTGTGAGTACATGAATATATGTGACATACTCCGCTGCAGTAGGTGGCAGTATTATATATATTATTATCATCCAGTATTAGTTTTGACAGTGTGAGTACATGAATATATGTGACATACTCCGCTGCAGTAGGTGGCAGTATTATATATATTATTATCATCCAGTATTAGTTTTGACAGTGTAAGTACATGAATATATGTGACATACTCCGCTGCAGTAGGTGGCAGTATTATATATATTATTATCATCCAGTATTAGTTTTGACAGTGTGAGTACATGAATATATGTGACATACTCCGCTGCAGTAGGTGGCAGTATTATATATATTATTATCATCCAGTATTAGTTTTGACAGTGTAAGTACATGAATATATGTGACATACTCCGCTGCAGTAGGTGGCAGTATTATATATATTATTATCATCCAGTATTAGTTTTGACAGTGTAAGTACATGAATATATGTGACATACTCCGCTGCAGTAGGTGGCAGTATTATATATATTATTATTATCCAGTATTAGTTTTGACAGTGTAAGTACATGAATATATGTGACATACTCCGCTGCAGTAGGTGGCAGTATTATATATATTATTATCATCCAGTATTAGTTTTGACAGTGTAAGTACATGAATATATGTGACATACTCCGCTGCAGTAGGTGGCAGTATTATATATATTATTATCATCCAGTATTAGTTTTGACAGTGTAAGTACATGAATATATGTGACATACTCCGCTGCAGTAGGTGGCAGTATTATATATATTATTATCATCCAGTATTAGTTTTGACAGTGTAAGTACATGAATATATGTGACATACTCCGCTGCAGTAGGTGGCAGTATTATATATATTATTATCATCCAGTATTAGTTTTGACAGTGTAAGTACATGAATATATGTGACATACTCCGCTGCAGTAGGTGGCAGTATTATATATATTATTATTATCCAGTATTAGTTTTGACAGTGTAAGTACATGAATATATGTGACATACTCCGCTGCAGTAGGTGGCAGTATTATATATATTATTATCACCCAGTATTAGTTTTGACAGTGTAAGTACATGAATATATGTGACATACTCCGCTGCAGTAGGTGGCAGTATTATATATATTATTATCATCCAGTATTAGTTTTGACAGTGTAAGTACATGAATATATGTGACATACTCCGCTGCAGTAGGTGGCAGTATGCACCTTTCATGTCATTGCTGCAAGCTGCCCTTCAACTCAAGGAAGAATTGCTCAAAGCTTCTTTCATGTCAAAGAGCTGCTACTTCAAAGAGCAGCATCTTTTAAAGGCCGATCCTTCGCCAAGCACCCATCACTCCGTGTTGGGAGCCTCAAATGCTAACATCTCATCTCTTTTTGCACTCAAACTAATTACTTACTTTTTAAATCAGCTTTTTACATGTAAAACATGAGCCAAGAAATAAGGCAGGAAAAAATGTGGGAATTCCAAAAGGTGAGAAGGTTGATGGAGCAGCGACTCAATGTTACTGTTGAAGAAATATTTGGAGTGTTGGAAAGAACCGTAGCAGAGTACCAGGAGGAACTTTCTAGGACAAAGGAGGAGAACAAACGTCTACAAGAACTACCGGACGCTGTTTTCAAACCTCAAGTTGTGCTACACAGAGCAGGTTTGTGGACATCTTTTCACCTTATGTCATGCAAAGTTAAAGTTATAGTTAAAGTAGCAATGATTGTCACACACACACTAGGTGTGGTGAAATGTGTCCTCTGCATTTGACCCATCCCCTTGTTCACCCCCTGGGAAGTGAGGGGAGCAGTGGGCAGCAGCGGAGCCACGCCCGGGAATCATTTATGGTGATTTAAGCCCCAATTCCAACCCTTGATGCTGAGTGCCAAGCAGGGAGGTAATGGCTACCATCTTTTTATAGTCTTTGGTATGACTCGGCCGGGGTTTGAACTCGCAACCTACCCATCTCAGGGCGGACACACTAACCACTAGGCCACTGAGTAGAATCAACAGCTTGTAGAATGCTCACTAAATTATTGGATGACACTCTTGATTTGTGAATTTTATTTGACATGGTCTTCATGATGATTATCCTGTAGAAACAAGATTGTTTCTTTTAGATTTGTTTGTGTTTTCTAACAGTGGGAAAAGTCCAGAACAATTGGGAGATGACACCTGTTTAAAATGAGTGATTCATCTATTTTCTATTTGACATAAACATCATTGTGTTGAAAGCCTCTGCATGAATTTAGATATAGAAACAAGTTGCAAGTTGCAAGATTAGAATGTATGAATGGCTTTGATATTCATACCTGGAGCTTTGTTTTCAATGAAAAATGATATTTTGCTCAATAAAAATATTGTATTGGGGATAGGTTGATTGGCAACACTAAATGGTCCCTAGTGTGGGAATGTGAGTGTGAATGTTGTCTGTCTATCTGTGTTGGCCACCTGTCCAGGGTGTACCCCACCTTCTGCCCGATTGTAGCTGACATAGGCACCAGCGACCCCCGCGAACCCAAAGGGAATAAGCGGCAGAAAATGGATGGATGGATATTAACATGACATGAGGGAAGAAGTTTCTACTTGAACTCAGTTACATACTACATGACTTCTTCACTACTCAGGGGCTTAGTGGTTAGAGTGTCTGCCCTGAGATCAGTAGGTTGTGAGTTCAAACCCTGGCCGAGTCATACCCAAGACTAATAAAATGAAACCCATTACCTCCCTGCTTGGCTTGAAGCATCAAGGGTTGGAGTTGGGGGTTAAATCACGGGTACTTTAACTAGACATTTTCCCGGGAAGTGAAAAAGGTGGTGGTCAACCAAGCCAAGATGGCTGTTGTGCAGCAACCTGTGAGCCAACTCTCTTTGAGGACACAAAGGGCCTAGATCAGGGCTGTCAAACATAGGTCCCACGGGCCGGATAAGGCCCTCCTGTTCTACAAGTCTGACATACCAATACGTGTTTTGATACCCTCTAATAAAATATTATGATTGACAGTATCGAAAGCAGCGCTAAAATCAACAAAAAAGTATATTTTTAAAAATATACTTCATCTCCAATGTCCATCATAACTATACATAAAACTTCTTAGAAGTCCTTCTAGACAACCAATTAACATTAAATTAGAGCTACTTTGACTATAAACCAGTCCAAATGCCAAAAAAAGAAACACAAAGTCCACCCGTTGGAAAAGGTTCGCTACTAAAAAATACATCTTTAACTCTTTGTAGTAAAATATATAATTTCCAGTCCAAATGCCAAAAAAAAAGCAACATAACGTGATTCAAAAGCTTTCTAGGAGCAATGCTATGCTACCTCACAAGACGTAACTACCTTACCTCATTTCTTGGCTTAACTTGCTTATGAACACATTACTCTTGCACAAATGATAGTCAACAACCTCCATTTATAAGAAAGATGTGCTTACCTTTTTGGTTTAAACAGCTTATTTTGGTGTTGAGTCAGCCGACATGTCCTGCACTGCAGAGGAACCTCCTTCAGTTTGGGGACCAGGTGTAGTCCATTGGTAATCAGGGGAGGGATATGAGCCCAACAGCGAGTGCAGTACCAGCTACAGCCCTATGAGGGGGCTGCTGTGCAAATGTCTCACACTCAAACTAAACAGTAAACATGGTTTATGGGGGGAAAAAAGCTTAAAAATCACTTAGGCATTTTCAGAATGGATTTGACTATTACTTAAAGGGACTTTGTAAACAGAACGACGTCCCCCATAAGTAAGCATTGCCAGAACACACACACACACACACACACACACACACACACACACACACACACACACACACACACACACACACACACACACACACACAGACACACACACACACACACACACACACACACACACAGACACACACACACACACACACACACACAGACACACAGACACACACACACACACAGACACACACACACACACACACACACACACACACACACACACACACACACACATACAAAGCACTGAGGATTTGAGGAAAAAAGTCACTTTTGAGTTGTCCACACCGGAGAATAACAAAAGATTGTTGAACAAAAAAATATGGAACTGAAAAATTTCTGCAACAAAGATAAAAAAATAAAAAGATTTGGAAAATGATATCAATCCAGATACAAATGTTTTCCCCCACATCAGTAATAATAGTTGTTATTATCCAGATGAACAATATAATAGCAACATTAATTGTAATAACAAACTGTCAATTATTCATTTTAATAGCAGAAGTTTGTATGCAAATTCTAACAACATGAAGCACTTTTTAGAACAATTCAACAAACCCTTCAAAGTGATCGCTGTCACAGAAACATGGATTGATGATAAAAAAAATGAATATATTTTGATCTGGAAGGATATGAACTAAACTACATCAACAGAAGCAACAAAAAAGGAGGAGGATTAGTTGTGTATGTGATGAAGAACCTGAACCACAAAGTGGTAAAAAACATGTCATTTGCTGTAGATAATATCTTACAAAACCAGTGAATTTGGCACGTTGTGTAAATGGTAAATAAAAAGAGAATACAATGATTTGCAAATCATTTTTAACTTATATTCAATTGAATAGACCGCAAAGACAAGATAATTATTGTTCTAAAAGAGAAACGTGTTTTTTATTGCAAATAATCATTAACTTAGAATTTAATGGCAGCAACACATTGCAAAAAAGTTGTCACAGGAGCATTTTTACCACTGTGTTACATGGCCTCTCCTTTTAATAACACTCTGTAAACGTTTGGGAACTGAAAAGACCAATTTTTAAAGCTTTTCAGGTGGAATTCTTTCCCATTCTTGCTTGATGTACAGCTTAAGTTGTTCAACAATCCGGGGTCTCTGTTGTGGAATTTTAGGCTTCATATTACGCCAAACATTTTCAATGGGAGACAGGTCTGGACTACAGGCAGGCCAGTCTAGTACCCACTCTTTTAGTATGAAGCCACGCTGTTGTAACACGTGAAATGGCATTGTCTTGCTGAAATATGCAGGGGCATCCATCATAACGTTGCTTTGATGGCAATATTTGTTGCTCCAAAACCTGTATGTACCGTTCAGGATTAATGTTGCCTTCACAGATGTGTAAGTTACCCATGCCTTGGGTACTAATACACCCCCATACCATCACACATGCTGGCTTTTCAACTTTATACCTATAACAATCTGGATGTATTATTTCCTCTTTGGTCCGGATGACACAAGTACCACAGTTTCTAAAAACAATATGAAATGTGGTCTCGTCACACCACAGAACACTTTTCCACTTTACATCAGTCCATCTATGATGAGCTCGGGCCCAGCGAAGCTGCCGGCATTTCTGGGTGTTGTTGATAAATGGCTTTGGCTTTGCATAGTAGAATTTTAACTTTCACTTACAGATCTAGCGACTAACTGTTGTTACTGACAGTGGATTTGTGAAGTGTTCCTGAGCCCACATGGTGATATCTTTTACACATTGATGTCGCTTTTTAATGCAGTACCGCCTGAGGGATTTAATGTCCTCGCTTATGTGCAGTGATTTTTCAAGATTCTCTGAACCTTTTGATGATATTACAGACCGCAGATTTTGAAATCCCTAAATTCCTTGCAATAGTTCTTTGAGAAATGTTGTCCCTAAACTGTTCGACAATTTGCTTACACATTTTGTCACAAAATGGTGACCCTCGCTCCATCCTTGTTTGTGAATGAGGGAACATTTCATGGAAGCTGCTTTTATAGCCAATCATGGCACCCACCTGTTCCCAATTAGCCTGTTCACCTGTGGGATGTTCCAATTATGTGTTTGATGAGCATTCCTCAACTTTATCAGTCTTTTTTGCCACCTGTGCCAGCTCCTTTGAAATTAGTTGCAGGCATCAAATTCCAATTGAACTTATATTTGTAAACAATAAAAACGTTTTCCATTTCGAATGTTAAATATCTTGGCTTTGCAGTCTATTCAATTGAATATAAGTCGAAAAGGATTTGCAAATCATTGTATTCTTTTTTTATTTACGGTTCACACAACGTGCAAACTTCACTAGTTTTGGGTTTTGTAGAATGTATAAGCATTGAAATATGTCAGGAAAAAAGCAAACACATATTCATCAGTTGTATATATAGATTAAGTATAGAAACATTTGAAGATTGGATAAAGGCAAATTACATGGACAATGGTCAAAAAATAATGTTCTTATGTGGTGACTTTAATATTGACTTATTGAACCCTAACTAACAAAAGTCCATTGATGACTTCATTGATACAATGTACAGCATCAGTTTATATCCTAAAATCACAAAGCCAAGCAGCATCACAGGACACTGTGCCACGCTTATTGATCATATCTTTACCAATGATTTTGATAACAACATTACAAGTGGTCTACTTATAACCAACATTAGTCATCATCTGCCATTTTTCGCAATATATGATGGAAACTCCAAGAAGAAGAACATGGAAGACATTAATACATTTTGAAAAATTTGCACAGAGAAGAGGATGATTGTTTTCAAAAATGAGCTAGAAAAGCTAAATTAGGACAATGTGTCCAATGAAAATGATGTTGATGAAGCATATGAACATTTCTTAAACACGTTGATTTTTTTTAATGACAAACATTGTCCATGGAAACAACTCAGTAGAAAGCAGAGAAAGAATAATCAACCATGGACGACAAAAATATTTAAAAAGCTTCTAATAAGAATACATTATATCGAAAATGTATAACACAAGCAAGTACAAAAGGTATAAAAACAAGCTAACTAGCATACTACAAACATGTAGAAAATAATATTACAGTCAATTATTAGACTGACACAAAAACAATATGAGAGCAACATGGGGGCATCCTCAATAGCTTTATTAAAAATGGTACTAAGAGGGATTGGCCCCAATTCTTCAAAGACACACTGATAGAATACAATACAATGAATAATAAAAAAACAGGAGTTGAACATGATCAGTAAAAAGTCTGATTAAAAAGGTGTGTCCTTAGCCCTTTTAAAAAATACATCAATGGTTTCTGCAGTCCTGAGGCTCTCTGGCAGGCTGTTCCACAGGTGGGGGCCATAAGAGAATATAACACCCACTCTCTGTCAAATAGTCAAAAACAGATCAATCAAAATGGTTTATGACCTCTAAGCCACGCCCCCGGAATTTAATGTGATCAATAGGTCACTGACAGTATGATTTGACTGATCAATCCATTAAAGATGACCATGTATTTTACAGTCTGATACTAGCAGTCTGATTTGTCAGATGTCAGTTGTTTTGAAAATCTATGAAGGACTTGTCTGTCATCTCTGTACATCTAATATATTTCATTTAACAGTATTGTGTATGTCAACTATACACTCTATAAAACTTTTAAAAAATGGAGAGGCTACTATGTTAGACATGTTAATGTGTGTGTGTGTGTGTGTGTGTGTGTGTGTGTGTGTGTGTGTGTGTGTGTGTGTGTGTGTGTGTGCCCACCTAGGAAGGATAGAAAAATGTCTTGTGCTACCATGAGGGTTTGTGTGGGCTCAGTTTGTTCCTTGCGTGCAACTTCAGAGTTGAAACAAAAACATTAGGAAAAGTTCTGTTTATTTTTCATAAAAGTTATTATAATGTGTCTTGCAGACGTCTGTGAAGAACATCTTCTCTCTGAGCAACAGGAGTGGAGCTCCAGGATGGTGAAGGAGGAGCCTCAGCCCTCTTACTTGAAAGAGGAAGACAAGGACCCACTCTTCCTCCATTTTAAAGAGGAAGAGGAGGTACCAGAGACCCCACACTTTATAAAGAAAGTGAATGATCCACTGACCCCCAACATTAAACTGAACAAGGAGGAACCACTGACCTACCACTTTAAAAAGGAAGAAGAGGCGCCACAGACCTCCCACATTAAAGAAGAAGAGGAGGAACACAGCCTTAGTCAGGAGGGAGAGCATATTGCAGGACTGATGTTCCCAGTGACTGGTGTCCCTGTGAAGAGTGAAGATGATGAGGTGAAAGGTGAAAGTGAGGAGAGGGGAGGCGGGGAGCCTCCAAGCAGCAGCTCAACACAACACATGACAACAGAAGCTGATGGAGACCACTGTGGAGGATCACAAGCAGACAAGCTCTTAGCTCCACTATCAGATAGTGAGGACACAACGTCACACTCTCCTGACACTGATGATGAAGACTCTAAAGATGATAAGACATGTCACACTGACAACACTCACTTCACATCTTCTCACTCTCACAAAACATTTAAATACCATAGTTATCTGAAAAGACACATGAGAACACACACTGGAGAAAAACCTTTTATCTGTTCAGTCTGTGGTAAACGTTTTGTTCGAAGTCACAATGTGAAAGTGCACATGAGAACACACACTGGAGAAAAACCTTTTATCTGTTCAGTCTGTGGTAAACGTTTTGTTCGAAGTCCTAATGTGAAAGTACACATGAGAACACACACTGGTGAAAAACCCTTTTCCTGTTCTACCTGTGGTAAAGGTTTTATACAAAGTCAATATTTGAAAGTGCACATGAGAACGCACACTGGAGAAAAACCTTTTCCCTGTTCAACCTGTGGTAAAGGTTTTACACAAAATCAATATTTGAAAGTACACATGAGAACACACACTGGCGAAAAACCTTTTTCCTGTTCAATCTGTGGTAAAGGTTTTACACAAAGTCAACATTTGAAAAGACACATGAGAACACACACTGGCAAAAAAACGTTTTCTTGTTCAATCTGTGGTAAAGGTTTTATACAAAGTCAATATTTGAAAGTGCACATGAGAACGCACACTGGAGAAAAACCTTTTCCCTGTTCAACCTGTGGTAAAGGTTTTACACAAAATCAATATTTGAAAGTACACATGAGAACACACACTGGCGAAAACCCTTTTTCCTGTTCAATCTGTGGTAAAGGTTTTACACAAAGTCAACATTTGAAAAGACACATGAGAACACACACTGGCAAAAAAACGTTTTCTTGTTCAATCTGTGGTAAAGGTTTTATACAAAGTCAATATTTGAAAGTGCACATGAGAACGCACACTGGAGAAAAACCTTTTCCCTGTTCAACCTGTGGTAAAGGTTTTACACAAAATCAATATTTGAAAGTACACATGAGAACACACTGGCGAAAAAACTTTTTCCTGTTCAATCTGTGGTAAAGGTTTTGTACAAAGTAACAGTTTGAAAGTACACACTAGAACACACACTGGTGAAAAATCACATTCTTGTTCAATCTGCAACAGCAGCTTTTGTGACCGATCAACCCTTGTAGCACACATGAGAAGACACCCAGGAGAGAAAGTGCTGAGTTGCGGTGTGTGTGGTGAAAGATTGTCTTCTAAGTACCAGTGTAAGAAACACAAGTGTGCTGGTGAGAACAGCAGCAGCAAATGAAACTGCAGGATTTGAAATAAACTGTCCAGACTTTCATTTTGACTTTCTAACAACTTTTTGATTCATTTGTTGGGTCTCTATAATCTATTTTATTCATTACCGTTATTACTCTGTATTATAATGATTGTGTTGTGATTGTTTTGTATGTATGTCCCCAGACCTTTATGCAATATACAAGTGAGAGAAAATAGCAGATTTTTTTTTTGTTTTTGTGAAAGGATTTTGTTTTTACAAACTTACATTTGTGGATACATCAAATAAATCCAGTATTGTGTTCTAAACATTTTTTATGTATTTTTTTCTTTTTTCAACATCCCCAAAACAACATCAATATCAGTCAAAGTTTGGAGTGTCAGACAAAAGCCAATATTGTACATCATCCCACAGAGATTTACTTTGCATACATTCATAAAATAAACTGTTTATTGTGTTTCACAGTCACAGAACCAACAAGTGCTGTCTTCAATTGCAAAATAACATCCATAATATAATTTTAAGTGGTCAATTCCATCCTTTTTTTTAATTTAGATTAACTCTTTTATCTCAGAAAGAATGGATACTTTTAAGTATTTTTTTGTTTCAGAGAAAATAATAATAAGAAGAAATAGAAAACAATTAAAAAAGATGCAGTAACTAGAATATTTTAAATAAAAGCCTATTTAAATGTTGTAATATTTCTTATTTGCAGGTCATACTTAATTAAATCTTGAAATATTAAAATATTTTTATCAGTCAATAAGTGCATCAGTGACCAAATGCCTTTTTCAAACCATTGCTGTACAAAGATGGATTTGTTTCTCATTTGAATATAAGAACAATTCCATAGTGGAGTATTGTGTGTGATGAAGTTGTGTTTGTAAATTAGTTTCCAGTACAACAACACTTGCTGGTAGGGATGGGTACTGTTCACTTCTAATTCCATGTTTTATGTGTTATATATGTCAATATATTGTGTGTTTGTATTTTGCCAACATGGTAGAATCACATGATAGGCAGGTTGTATCATGTTTTTCTGTCACCTTGAGGAAATGGCATAAAGAGGAAGATGACAATATAATGTCACTTGGACAATGATGTACAGAACAGAGGAGATGTATTTCATTTTAATTTTTGGTTTCAGGCAATTATTTTGTATTATTATTTTTTCACAAAACCTCTCCATTATCCAGCTATGGATTTCTGGTAGCTGCTTAAAAGGAGATGGAAGGGGACAGTGAGCTGATGTATGAGGAAGGTATGGACATGGATAGGACTAGAGGGGAGAGAAGGTCATGAAGGTAAGTCGAGTGCTAAAAGAGTAGAAAAGAGTAAAAAGATTATAGTGGTGTCAGGTTCAAACACTGATGCGTCTATTAAACAGACGAGAAGGAAGAAATCATGCACAGACAGAGTTACATTTTGCTCAATTGAGGAGAGATGTGTTTTGGGCTGTACTCTAGTTACAGATCCAAACTACGTTCTAAAAGTCCAGCCCACGTGCTGCCTCTATTTATTTGGGAGGTCCCTGGTTACATCACTGAGGCTGTCGCTGAGGGGAGGGGGTCATCTTCACAGCTCCAGCTAGACACAATATATAATTATACATAAATGCAAATGTGCTGACAGTCGTGATATCACCTTGTCTCTGTTCTGTCTACGTCACGGTACTCGATGTTCGGTCTTGGCAGTCAGCAGGCCGGTTCTGGAAACAAACACTGATAAGAGACTTGCTTGCAATCTTGTGGATTGCCAGCTTTGCACAGACAAAGAAAAAATAATTTCAGCACACTTGATAATAACCATAGCAACAGCCTTTAAGCATAAGAGTTGTGTGATAATATACCGTAGTTCCTTGAATAGGCGCCGGGGCGCTAATTAATTTAAAACCTCTTCTCACTCCTGCGCTTAATCAAGGCATGCGGTAAAAGTAAGCAGGAGCTAATAATTTTAAAACCTCTTCTCACCCGTGCGCTTACCAGTGGCATGCAGTAAAAATCTGACTGTGATTAAAACATAAATAAATAAACATTTATTCTGTGGCCGCGGCCCGGTGGTTGGGGACCACTGCTCTACAAGGTTTCTCATTGTCATCCCATTGGGTTGAGCTTTTTCTTGCCCTGATGTGGGATCTTAGCCCAGGATGTCGTTGTGGCTTGTGCAGCCCTTTGAGACACTTGTGATTTAGGGCTATAGAAGTCAACTTTGATTGATTAATTGCTTGATAATAATTTGACTCAAAAATCAGAATTAGTATTGTTTGATCCTAACCTTCGATAGCTCAGTTGGTAGAGCGGAGGACTGTAGTTGCTCATGCTGAAATCCTTAGGTCGCTGGTTCAAATCTGGCTCGAAGGATCACCCGTTACGCTTTTTTTTTTTTTAATTAAATCAAGATAAACAACACAAGATACACTTACAATTAGTGCACCAACCCAAAACGTCCCTCCCTCATTCTCACTCATTCATACATTACATTTCTGTGTGACGTCGTTCAAATAAGAATCCGAATAATGTCTTACATCCTGAGGATGTAAACTGTGTGTTGTTTTGGCGTAAGATATTTACGAAACACAACATGTCCTACAGTAAGATGTTTCTTTCTGTAGGGATAGTGATGCAATGGATTATGTGTCTCACTACGGACTAGAAGATTCTAGGTTCAACTCCTGGCCAGCATGCTGTTGTTTGTTAACTCAACTGAAACAATATTCTGTGTGATTTTTGGGGGGAAGTTATTTTGCTTTGGCTTTTCTAAATCTACAAACTGAAAAATGTGTTTTTTTTCTCTTTATTATTGTGAATGTATAACTGGTAGTTGTATCTGTTCTTATACTCGGGGCATTCAATCAGAATAAAGTGGGTGAGGAAAAAGGTGAGCACAACAATATAAATGTGACTATTTTACATCTTAGCAGTTGTTCTTTACACCACAATGGAGTAAAACCTAAATATTTCCCCAGAACATCAAGTATTAGCACACTGATTGAGATTCTCTTCCATGATGTCGTTCAAACAGAATGTGGCTTGAGCAGATGGTTTAACATTAGACATCAGGAGAGCAAACACATTATCAATCAAGATGAGTAGGAACAGCCGTGGTTAGTACTCTGTGTTGTGGTCACAGCAACCCTGGTTCAATTCCGGGTCATGACGCTTAAACTGCTTTTCTTTTCAGCATTTTTCATCTATACTTGAAGACTTATTTATTAGCCTGCTAAGAACTTTTGAAAATTTCTGAAAAATCTGCCAAATGTTTGCAATAATCATAACATTCTCGGTAGTAAAACATTCTTCAGAAGCATTTTGGTACATTTTTTAGAGACCCTGAAATGCTCAGTCATGGAGCGTAAGACATTCTTTTTGAGCTTCTGGGATTCAAGTACCTGTTCTGCTGACCGATACTAGACTTTGAGACCCCTTGGAAAGACCTCCTTCCACCCCTCAAAAGTCACCAATAGGGCAGACCTTGGTTACATTTGAATGTGTAAACCCATGAAGGTGTTTCGTAGCTGAAATAGCTCAGTTGGGAGAGCGTCAGACTGAAGATCCAATGCTCCGTGGATCGATCCTGGGTTTCAGCATAAATATACATGCTTCTAAAATGGTACTTATTACTAATAATCCTTCTGTGGCTCTTACAATACTGAAATGGTCTCCCTGGCCTGCCAGCCTTGCTGGTGGAATCCTAGTATCAGTTGTTACAAACATTTCCTCCATTTTTAATTTGGACAACCGTTACGCTGTTTAACGGTCTTTAACTGAGCCTTACATCGGGCTGTTTCAAACACAAATTTGTTGCCTTAGGGGTTTGTCTTGGACTGTATAACTTGAAACTGAGAGTAATAAAGCTGAGCTCAGTGTGAGGTGAAGGTGCATCTAACACACCTACAGCAAAATATTAACCACAACTTTTTCATACAGATACACTGTCTAACTGTTTGTGTTTTAGGTATTGTGGTTAAACCTTCAGATGATCACACTAACGCTCTCCCACCTGAACTAAAGTGGATGTGAGGGATGTTTTTGAATTTCAGTGTTTCAAATTGAATAGAGGAAAAACAATCATTGTTGAAAACTATTTAGATTAAAAATAGATTCGAAGGACTGCTGCAGGGGGGCAAAGGGACATTTTTTGAGAAATGTATGGAGGTCAGCATCAGCCACTTAAACAGGGACTTGAACCCTGGACCCTCAGATTAAAAGTCTGATGCTCTGCCGACTGAGCTACCCAGGACCTTTGATGTGCTGATATGTCCAACATCTGAGAGAACATCCATATTGGCAATCTCAGGTGAAGGTGAATTAGTCAGCATGTTCAGTGACAAGCTGGGAACTGTCAAAGTTCAAGCTCCCCAAGTGCTTGAACCCAAAGCTCATTTTTGACAGATAGGCCAGTTTTACATCATCATCAAAAAAGAAGGTTTTGACCAAAAAAGACGCTCCTCTCCCAAAGTTGCAAACTCTGAGCTGCATTTAACTTGGATGCTCCCCAAAATATTGCCAGAAGCATTTTGTTTTATTTTTTAGTGGAGGTTAGCTGCAACAGGTAGAGCTGGTGAAGGCCCAGGCTGCAACAAATAGAAGGTCACTAGATTTTAAAGTCCAACATAAGCAGTCAGTAAAACCCTGTTTTGGTAGTAAGCCTCATGTAAACTGTGTGTTCCTTTGGCCTAAGATGTTTATGATATACAACCTGTACTACAGTAAAACCTTTCTTCACATAGGGCTAGTGGTGCAATGGATAATGCGTCTGACTACAGATTAGAAGATTCTAGGTTCAACTCCTGGGTAGCTCTTTGGTTTTTGTTAATTGAACTGAAACAAAATTTAGTGCTGTTTCTTTGAGAGTGTTTTTTTGCATTTAAAATAAATATCTACTAACTGGAACATGCATAATTTGTCT
The DNA here is from genome assembly GCF_033978795.1 of Nerophis ophidion. Lineage (NCBI taxonomy): Eukaryota > Metazoa > Chordata > Actinopteri > Syngnathiformes > Syngnathidae > Nerophis > Nerophis ophidion. The sequence goes on along the minus strand of NW_026906967.1, from coordinate 225,917 downwards.
TTTTTATTGTGAATAGATAACTGGAAGATGTATCTGTTGGTATACTTGGGACATTCAATCAGAATAAAGTGGGTGAGGAAAAAGGTGAAACAAAACAAATCTTGCCTGAGCACGGCTTCCTCTTGTTAGAGTAAAACATGTTGGGGCTTGGTCACTAGCATTCAAACTAGATGTGACTATTCTGTCTATGAACATGAACAGGGAAGCAAACACATTCTCAGTCTGGATGGTTTGTTACAGCCGTGATGGTATAGTGGTTAGTACTCTGTGTTGTGGCTGGTTTGACTCCGGGTCATGGCACCATACCCTTCCTGTTTTTTTTGGATGTGTGGAGAGACGGAGCAGAGGAGCCAACAGCAGGGTCGGACAAATGCCGGTCCTACCCGCAATGGCGGCCAGGAGGCGGGGTGTGCGGCGGAGAGAGGAGGCGGGACGCACTCAGAGCGACGCCCCCAGCCAGCCAAGTCAGGTGCGTTCACCACAAACCTGCGCTCAATCTGCTCATCTATTGTTGCAGCACAAAAGAGGGGAAGGAGGAACGAGCGAGGAGGAGTAGGCGAGGACACCACGGCAAACAGAAAACGAGCACGACGATCAAGGACGAGAGAGTGAGATGACGACCCCCGCAACGGACGCAAACGCCGGATGCCGAAAGGCGTGCGGCGGCGGCAAGCAGGAAGAGCCCGCGCGCTGAAAAGTGACGCGATCGGATGGCCAGAAGAAGACTGGTTTATTGACATAATAAACAGTCAAACCTGCTATGATGCGTCTTGTGTCCAGTGTCACGGCAACCCACCAGGTGACGGTGGCAGGATCACTTTTGAAAAAAGAGGTATTGAACAAGATGTGAAACCAACCAGGTACTCTGGCGAAATTGAAAATATCTATTTGATGTCATTACAGTATTGTCCTTGATGCATCATTTAATATGACTGATGTGTGCTTTGTGCTGTTACTTTATCACTTGGTAAAACTGCATTATAAGCTCATGGATCATATCAGTACAATGTTTAACTTCATTACTTAACCCATCCATCCATCTTCTTCGGCTTATCCGAGGTCAGGTCACGGGGGCAGCAGCCTAAGCAGGGAAGCCCAGACTTCCCTCTCCCCAGTCACTTTGTCCAGCTCATCCCGGGGGAACCCAAGGTGTTCCCAGGCCAGCCGGGAGACATAGTCTTCCCAACGTGTCCTGGTCTTCCCCGTGGCCTCCTACCGCTTGGACGTGCCCTAAATCCTGACCAGATGCCCGAACCACCTCATCTGGCTCCTCTCCATGTGGAGGAGCAGTGGCTTTACTTTGAGGTCCCCTCGGATGACAGAGCTTCTCACCCTATCTCTAAGGGAGAGACCCACCACCCAGGCGGAGGAAACTCATTTGTGCCGCTTGTACCCGTGATCTTGTCCTTTCGGTCATAACCCAAAGCTCATGACCATAGGTGAGGATGGGAATGTAGATCGACCGGTAAATTGAGAGCTTTGCCTCTCGGCTCAGCTCCTTCTTCACCACAACGGATCGATACAGCGTCCACATTACGATCCGCCTGTCGATCTCACCATCCACTCTTCCCTCACTCGTGAACAAGACTCCGAGGTACTTGAACTCCTCCACTTGGGGCAGGGTCTCCTCCCCAACGCGCAGATGGCACTCCACCCTTTTCCAGGCAAGAACCATGGACTCGAACTTGGAGGTGCTGATTCTCATCCCAGTCGCTTCACATTCGGCTGCGAACCGATCCAGTGAGAGCTGAAGATCCTGGCCAGATGAAGCCATCAGGACCACATCATCTGCAAAAAGCAGGAACCTAATCCTGCAGTCACCAAACCGGGTCCCCTCAACGCCTTGACTGCGCCTTGAAATTCTGTCCATAAAAGTTATGGACTTGAATCCTGGAAGTCAGAATGAAAGTCTGATGTTCTTATAACAGAGCACTTCAGGGTTTCTTCACAACACGTAAAAATAAATAAAAATGAAGCAAGATGCTTCTGGCAACAGTTTGCTTGCATATTTGACCCCGGTCTTGGAAATACTGGTAGATTTGATTGAAATGTGTTGCTTTCTTGACACAGAGCCAGTTCAAAGCAATGTTCTCAAATGTTTAGCAGGGTTAAGGTCCAGTCTCTGGAACGGACATTCCAGAAACCTGCCTGAAACCCTTTGAAAACAGTTTTTATGTGTGTTTAATATTGTTGTCTTGTTGGAAAAGCTGCTTGTGTACAAAGATCAGCCTTTTCACTCTTGATTGGAGGTGAGGCAAAGTCTCATCTGACCAGTAAACTTTTCTCCCAAAACTGCTTTGGGTTCGAGCACTTGGTGGGCTTGAGGTTTGACAGTTTCCACTCTGTCACTAAACATCCATCCATCCATTTTCTACTGTTTATCCCTTAAAACCGGACAATTCAAGGCATAAGCCGACTACAGCAGTGATGAACAAACAATATGAAAGTAGGTTTTGTGAAGACTCTTCTTCGGCATGGTAATGCCGGTGTAGTTTTCCCGTGGATGCGTCGAAGCAGAACACAGCAAAGGTAAGATATAAGGTATTTATTTAATAACAAAAGGCTATGAACAAAAACACTGGTGTAAAGAGAAAAGGTAAACAAAAGACGCTAGCGTGAAAGCTAGGATAAAACACAAGGAAAACTAAAACTTGGTACGAGGACACAAAAGAGTAAACAAAAACATTCAGCATGAAAGCTGGAATATAAAGTGGCTTAGCATGAGAGCTAGCGAGAAAATACATACGAAGGATGAGAGTCGTCACTGATGCGCGTGGGCAAATTAGGATCCGAGAATGAGTAAACAGAAAAGGTGAGCTTAAATAGGAGGGTGAAAATTAGTAGCAGGTGTGCGGGGCGAGACTAACAGGTGGACTGATGTGTAACCATAGTGATGGACAAAAACAGGAAATAAACGGGTGGGACTGAGAATGAAAAAACAAACATGTGAAGATCTGAGCAGCAGATCGCAACAGGTTTGAGGTTCTCGGTCACATGACTGAAGCTACTGACAATTGAAATGTTCTTAGTGAGCCAATGTCAAGTACTTTATTGACGGTCCCTTAAACTAAAGCACTTGTCAGCAGGGACTGACAGACGTGGCATGAGTTTTCAAACAGTCAGCCTGGCTGGATGTTGAATGTCTGTTGAATATCCAACTTGGAACTCATTTGACCTCTGGTTGGCATTTGGCCATCACTCCAGCAGCACTGAGAGCAGTCTGAGTCAAACTACGTTTAGGTAAATGTTGCAATTGTCAATGCCAACAAAGAAATGGACTAAAAAAAAAACGCTATAAAAGTTATGGTAGCTTGATGCTAATATACATTGGCTTAGCTATTGACATGCTACTGGTTAGCATTAGCAATTTCTCATGACGTTAACACCCACAAAATGAGGTAATAAAAACTATAACTAAGATGAATGTTAGAATCAAACAGCTGGTGCATAATAAATCCAATATTTACAGTATTAACACTTTTTTGGGTGCAACAAAAGACATTATGAATTTACACTACAGCCATCTAGCGTACTGGACTTGCAAATGTAAATAAAGCTACATGTAAATGATGATATGAAAACAAAAAAACAAAAAAAATGGTAACAAAAGGATCGCAGTTAGCAATAATAATCTTATTTTTAAACGTTGCAATACAAATTTATCACAAACAATCAATATTATTAACAGACACAAAAGTACCAAAAAGTCGTACTGTTGAGGCTTGGTATTGATTTGGAGGTAGTGGAATGTGTTCCGAATCGGTTGAAAAGTGAACAGTACCCATCCCTACCAGCAAGTGTTGTTGTACTGGAAACTAATTTACAAACACAACTTCATCACACACAATACTCCACTGTGGAATTGTTCTTATATTAAAATGAGAAACAAATCCATCTTTGAACAGCAATGGTTTGAAAAAGGCATTTGGTCACGGATGCACTTATTGAGTTTTAAAAGTATTTTATTATTTGAAGATTTCATTAAGTACAACCTGGAACAAAAAAAATACTCTTAACTTAAAAGTTTCCATTCTTTCTAAGGCAAAAGAGTTAATTTAAGGGAAAAAAAAAGATGGAATTGACCACTTAAAGTAATATTTTGAATGTTGTTTTGCAATTGAAGACAACACTTGTTCGATCTGTGATTGGAAAACAAAATAAGCAATTTATTTTAAGAATGTATGCAAAGTAAATCTCTGTGGGATGATGTACAATATTGGCTTTTGTCTGACACTCCAAACTTTGACTGATATTGATTTGGGGATGTTAAAAAAGACAAAAATAACATTAAAAAAAATGTTTAAAACACAATATATATAATACGTCCACAAATGTAAGTTTGTAAAAACAAAGCCATCCTTTCACACACAAAAAAAAAAAATCTGCCATTTTCTCTTACTTTTATACCGCATAAAGGTCTGGGGACATACATATAAAACAATCACAACACAATCATCATAATACAGAGTAATGACGATAATGAATAACAAATGATTATAGAGACCCAACAAATGATTCAAAGAGACACACATTTTAAAATTGTATAAAAGACAACTGTTTAAATGATGTATAAAGTAAATAATAATATGCTTCCTGAAGTGGTCCAGAAGATGTTTCAGATGTGAACCAGTACATATGTATATCATATAAAGGTGATAATCTATGGGATTATTAACAATTACAAATACAAATATGTAATACTTCAATATTTCATATAATTAAGTCTAAAATTGTATGATGAATATACAGGCTCTCTCTCTCTCTCTCTCTCTCTCTCTCTCTCTCTCTCTCTCTCTCTCTCTCTCTCTCTCTCTATATATATATATATATATATATATATATATATATATTATATATATATACATAAATGAGTGTGTGTGTGTGTGTGTGTGTGTGTGTATACATACACACAAAATGTTTATTGCATGTAAAATGTGTATTGTACTGTTTACTCTCAGCTTTTTACTCAAATTGTTCCGTCCCTTTTTTTAATAAAAGTACACAATGGTGCATATTAATGCATGTACTTGACTGAAAAAAAGCATTAATATAAAATATCTAATCTATAAATGTAAAGATCATATTAAACAGATTGTTAGACAAACAACAATGTCACACATGTTATATGTGCTGATGTTGTTAGAAAGTCAAAATGAAAGTCTGGACAGTTTATTTCAAATCCTGCAGTTTCATTTGCTGCTGCTGTTCTCACCAGCACACTTGTGTTTCTTACACTGGTACTTAGAAGACAATCTTTCACCACACACCACTGCAACTCAACACTTTCTCTCCTGGGTGTCTTCTCATGTGTGCTACAAGGCTTGATCGTTCACTAAAGCTTCTGTTGCAGATTGAACAGGAATGTGAATTTTCACCAGTGTGTGTTCTCTTGTGTACTTTCAAACACCAGTTTTCTGTAAAACCTTTACCATAGATTGAACAGGAAAAAGGTTTTTCACCAGTGTGTCTTCTTGCGTGTACTTTCAAATGATGACTTTGTGTAAAACCTTTACCACAGATTGAACAGGAAAACAGTTTTTCACCAGTGTGTGTTCTCATGTGTACTTTTAAATGGGGACTTTGTACAAAACCTTTACCACATTCTGAGCAAGGAAAAGGTTTTTCACCAGTGTGTGTTCTCATGTGTACTTTCAAATGTTTACTTTGAACAAAATCTTTTTTTCACCAGTGTGTGTTCTCATGTGTCTTTTCAAATTTTTACTTTCTGTAAAACCTTTACCACAGGTTGAACAGGAAAAAGGTTTTTCACCAGTATGTGTTCTCATGTGTATTTTCACATCTGTACTTTGTGTAAAACCTTTACCACAGGTTGAACAGACAAAAGTTTTTTTACCACTGTGCATTCTCATGTGCACTTTCAAACTCCAACTTTGTGTAATACCTTTACCACATATTGAACAGATAAAAGGTTTTTCTCCAGTGTGTGTTCTCATGTGTCTTTTCAGACGACAATGGTATTTAAAAGTTTTGTGACAGTGAGAAGATGTGAAGTGAGTGTTGTCAGTGTGACATGTCTTATCATCTTTAGAGTCTTCATCATCAGTGTCAGGAGAGTGTGACGTTGTGTCCTCACTATCTGATAGTGGAGCTAAGAGCTTGTCTGCTTGTGATCCTCCACAGTGGTCTCCATCAGCTTCTGTTGTCATGTGTTGTGTTGAGCTGCTGCTTGGAGGCTCCCCCCCTCCCCTCTCCTCACTTTCACCTTTCACCTCATCATCTTCACTCTTCACAGGGACACCAGTCACTGGCATCTTGATGACATCAACCTCCTCCAGTCCTTCAAGATGCTCTCCCTGCTGACTGATGCTGTGTTCTTCCTCTTCCTCCTTAATGTGAGGGCTCTGTGGATCCTCAGCTTCCTCTTTAAATTTGGGGATTAGTGGGTGTTCCTCTTCCTCTTTAAAATGGGGGATCTGAAGGTATTCCTCTTCCTTCTTAATGTGGGAGGGCTGTGGCTCCTCCGTCTGCATCCTGAAGCTCCACTTCTGTTGCTCAGGGTGAAGATGTTCTTCACAGACGTCTGCAAGACAAACACAGCATCTCTGCTCAGTCACACAATGCATTCAGTACTTTTACATGCACTTAGGAAAAACAAGTTATCGTATGAACTGTCTTGAAATCTCAGTGACGCACAAACACGCTGCTCTTTACAACATTATTCACAGGAAAAGAAAAACAAACCAGGACGACAGGACTTTTTATTATGGACAGACGACATGGTTTAAAATTGATTTTGCAATGTATTATTTCATATATAATTATTAACAGAACCATTTTAAAACAGACTACACAGGCTCCTAATTTAGTTGCTGAAATATGCAGTAAAATATTAAATGATAAATAATGATAAATGGGTAGAGGTGCAACGGTACGTGTATTTGTATTGAACCGTTTTGGTACGGAGGTTTCGGTTCGATTCGGAGGTGAACTGATCCGACACGGACATATAAGTAGCGGCGCACGTTGTGTAAATAATGCACACCGAGGCACCATGAATTGATTTACGTGGACCCCGACTTAAACAAGTTGAAAAACTTATTTGGGTGTTGTACAGAATATGTACTGTACTGTGCAATCTACTAATAAAAGTTTCAATCAATCAAAAAAACAACAACACACGGCATGCTAGCAACGACTGGGATATGATAGACTGACCACACCTCCTCTTTTCACGAGATATGTCCTCTTTATGGAGATGTCCAGGTGGAGTTTCTTAAATGCCTCGAATGTCCGGCATTTTAAGTTATGGTTGCGTGTATTTTCAATGTACGTTCAAGGATAAGAAGGGGTTAAAAACAAAACAAAAAGTGGTGCACGCAGCGTTAACATTCGTGAGGGAGGGCCAGAGACAGAGAGACAGAGAGAGCGAGAGAGTTATGATAAATGCGCATGCGTCGCCAGGCTCTGATTTTTATCCTTTGATTAATCAGATTTAATTTTTTATTATCTATAGCAGGGGTGTCAAAAGTGTGCCCTGGAGGCCATTTGCGGCACACAGCTAATGTTTTAAAGGCCCACAGCACATTCTAAAAATACTATTCACATAAACAAAAACATAAACAAAAGTGAAATAAAAGAGCTTAAAGGCTAAATGTAATTTAGAAAAAGTTGCAACGTTGACTAATAAAACAAAGCTGTTTTTTGACAAGAACAAGAAAGTTTGATCACATTACGCCTGTACTGTATATACCTTTATATACATATATACATACATATATACCTGTACTGGCTCACCTGCACTGGCTTCCTGTGCACTTAAGATGTGACTTTAAGGTTTTACTACTTACGTATAAAATACTACACGGTCTAGCTCCATCCTATCTTGCCGATTGTATTGTACCATATGTCCCGGCAAGAAATCTGCCTTCAAAAGACTCCGGCTTATTAGTGATTCCTAAAGCCCCAAAAAAGTCTGCGGGCTATAGAGCGTTTTCCGTTCGGGCTCCAGTACTCTGGAATGCCCTCCCGGTAACAGTTCGAGATGCTACCTCAGTAGAAGCATTTAAGTCTCACCTTAAAACTAATCTGTATACTCTAGCCTTTAAATAGACCTCCTTTTTAGACCAGTTGATTTGCCGCTTCTTTTCTTTTTCTCCTCTGTCCCTCCCTCCCTTGTGGAGGGGGTCCGGTCCGATGACCATGGATGAAGTACTGGCTGTCCAGAGTCGAGACCCAGGATGGACCGCTCGTCGGGACCCAGGATAGACCGCTCGCCTGTATCGGTTGGGGACATCTCTACGCTGCTGATCCGCCTCCGCTTGGGATGGTTTGCTGTGAATGGGACTCTCGCTGCTGTCTTGGATCCGCTTTGAATTGAACTCTCGCGGCTGTGTTGGAACCATTATGGATTGAACTTTCACAGTATCATGTTAGACCCGCTCGACATTCATTATCGAGGGGGGGGGTTTGCCCACTTTTGAGGTCCTCTCCAAGGTTTCTCATAGTCATCATTGTCACTGGCGTCCCACTGGGTGTGAGTTTTCCTTGCCCTTAAGTGGGTTCTTCCGAGGATGTCGTAGTCGTAGTGGTTTGTACAGTCTTTTGAGACATTTGTGATTTAGGGCTATATAAATAAACATTGATTGATGATTGATTTTTTTCTTTCAAACTGTCATTGCTTAAAACATAATATTGAATCAAAATCATAGTTATTATGAATTAATGACCTATCCAAGTTTCCCAAAACTTCACATCAAATATTCCACTAGGAAAAATATTTTTGGTGGGAGATTTAGCAAATTTGTTAAAGCCATCCATCCATTTTCTACCGCTTATTCCCTTGTGGGGTTGCGGGGGCGCTGGCGCCTATCTCAGCTACAATCGGGCGGAAGGCGGGGTACACCCTGGACAAGTCGCCACCTCATCACAGGGCCAACACAGATAGACAGACAACATTCACACACTAGGGACCATTTAGTGTTGCCAATCAACCTATCCCCAGGTGCATGTCTTTGGAGGTGGGAGGGGCCTATCCCCAGGTGCATGTCTTTGGAGGTGGGAGGGGCCTATCCCCAGGTGCATGTCTTTGGAGGTGGGAGGAAGCCGGAGTACCCGGAGGGAACCCACTTATTCACGGGGAGAACATGCAAACTCCACACAGAAAGATCCCGAGCCTGGATTTGAACCCAGGACTGCAGGACCTTCGTATTGTGAGGCAGACGCACTAACCCCTCTGCCACCGTGAAGCCCCAAATTTGTTAAATAAATAATAAAAAAATGTATATTTTGTTTTTTCTTACTGTACCGAAAATGAACCGAACCGTGACCTCTGAACCGAGGTATGTACCGAACCGAAATTTTGGTGTACTGTTACACCTCTATAAATGGGTTGTACTTGAATAGCGCTTTTCTACCTTCGAGGTACTCAAAGCGCTTTGACACTACTTCCACATTTACCCATTCACATTTACCCATTCACACACTGATGGAGGGAGCTGCCATGCAAGGTGCTAACCAGCACCCATCAGGAGCAAGGGTGAAGTGTTTTGCTCAGGACACAATGGACGTGACGAGGTTAGTACTAGGTGGGGATTGAACCAGGGACCCTCGAGTTGCGCACGGCCACTCTCCCACTGCGCCACGCCGTCCCTATTATTACATCATTCCCAGTACTATGTTCTCAAATAAAGTAACCAGATATTAACAGTAAATAAACAAGTACATTAATAATAATTGTTTTGACAAAATAATACAATTAGAAAAGACACAATATGTTACTGCATATGTCAGCTGCCAAATTAAGAGCCTTTGTAAACAGTTTTGAAATTCTTCTATCATCAAACATATACCAAATGATATATCGTGACATATATTGTTATTAAGATATAGATTTGAGGTCATAGCACTCATACCAAACATTGGTTTGCCGAGTCCTTTTGTTTAGCCCACCAAATATATTTATTTTTTTATAATCTTCAGATGTGTGTGTATTAAGGGTGTAACGGTACGTGTATTTGTATTGAACTGTTTCGGTACGGGGGTTTGGGTTCGGTCCGGTGGTGTATCGAACAAGTTTCCACACGGACATATTAAGTAGCGCACCACACGTTGTGTCAACAATGTACACTGAGGCACAACACACGGCATGCTAGCAATGACCGGGCTACTACAAAGTGTAAAATCCAGAGCTGAAAGACACTCCTGCCTCGTTAAGATCTCCCGTTTGGGAACACTTCGGCTACGCAGTGCGATACAACAATGGGTAACATCGCTTCAACGAAGAGAAAGACGAACAAACGCAGCTCCCACTGCATTCAAGCAGCTTCTACTCGGCAACTCAGGCAGGGCTAAAGCAATAACAAATGCTGTTGGTGTTTTTACAGCAGCAGATTTAAGACCATAGTCCATTAAAAACTCGATTTTGACCCACTTCTATGGTGGGAAAACAATGAGCCCACATATCTTCTTACTGCCAAGTTAGCCAGACACTACCTCACCATACCTGCTACCTCTGTGTCCAGCGAAAGGGTATTTTTCACAGCTGGGGATATTGTAACTGCAAGCAGGTCTGCTCTTTCTGCAGACAAGGTGGTTAAACTCATTTTTCTGGCAGAAAACATGAAAATTGAGTGAAAGTCATCAGGGTTATAGGGTGGGGAGGGGGAAGAAAAATTAATCTGAGGCTGAGTTGACTTGAAACTGTTTAATGTTGCACTTTTTGTATGTAGAAGAAAAGTTTTGTCATTTTATTTAATCTGAGCAACAACTTGAAGCAGGTTAATGTTGCACTTTATACGTGGAAATGTTGTACTTTATATGTAGAAAAGTTTTGTTAAGAAACCAATTCTGAGCCTTATCTTATTTAGTTTTTAATTTTATATATGCGTAAATATATATATATATATATCTTTCCAAAGTCGGGACCTGGGGTGGACAGCTCACCTGTTAATCGGTTGGGGACATCTCTGCGTTGCTGACCTGTCTGCGCTCGGGATGGTCTCTGGCTGGCCCCACTATGGACTGGACTCTCACTATTATGTTAGAAACTGGCTCGCTTGGGAACGCCTCGGGTTCCCCTAGGAAGAGCTGTATGAAGCGGCTGGGGAAAGGAAAGTTATGGCGTCACATTAGTGCCAAAAATCCAAGCGCATAAAAACTGTTATCGAGCGCTGATTCTCCACTTCGTGCGCGACACCCATTTGCGTGCGCGCGGTGCCTATGTGCGCGCGCGCCGTCTTTGTTTTGGCACTTTGTGGGCGGTTATACTTACACGGCCCCGCCGTTTTGATTGGTCGGGGCGAAAATAGCTGAGGGCCAATCAGAAGTATAGCAGGGCGGGTCATGGTCAATATGTATCAAGATGATACAGCTCCTGTCGACAATATGTATCAAGATAATACAGCTCCTGTCGACAAACACATTCTAAAAAGTCAAAATTTAGTGGAGTTGTGGAAAATGTCAATTGAATTTAATCTAAAAGTCTTTGAAGAAGGTAATGTCTCATCTGTTGAGAGAACATCACATAGTTAATGAAGAGTCAAGATCAATATCTCTCTTTTCATACAATCAGTCCACACATGTCAGTCAATGATGGAAATTATATTTTCAAATATGTTTCCTTTCCTCACTTGTCTGTCTTAAAAAATATTTGTATTTATTTAATATTTGTATATGTAAATATTGAATGTATGCCACAAAGTGGGACTATTAATTTTCTTTCCTCCTTTCGATTTGTTGTAAATGTCTTAGTATTGTATGTATGTGTATATTTAAATAGTAGATGTATCATTGACATCAATAAAATGATGGGGGCCAGCAGTCCGAGGTAAGATGGAGAAACATGGAGTGTTTATTCATATCTATGATGAAAGGTTCATGGCAGTTCCCTGGGATTAAAAAGAAAGGAAATCAGGTTTTCATGGCTGAACAAGTAAGTCTTTAATACTATTATCTCTCAGATTGAATTTGCCTAATGTATGGAGCTAGCTTTTTTTGTTGTTTTTTTTAAATACATATTTTTAACTCTGCCATCTATACTGATCTGGGCTGATATCTCATTTTCCATAGTTTGAGTTGTTTGCAGAAACGTAAATACTTTTTATAGTAATATTAAAACCATATTACTTAGTTGTAGTGATAACCTGTCATTCATTATTCTACTAAAATAGTCATTGCAATCATAACATCAATAATTAGGCCCATATGCTAATCATGTGGTCCTGATATGAAGTACGCATAGATAAGTGGCTTCAGGTAGACTCTGGTGTAAACTTAAAGTAGATAGAGGAAAGAAAATTAATAGTCCAACATTGTGGCATACATTCAATATTTACATATACAAATATTAAATGAATAAAAATATTTTTTTTAAAACAGACAAGTGAGGAAAGAAAACACATTTGAAAATATAATTTCCATCATTGACTGACATGTGTGGACTGCTTGTATGAAAAGAGAGATATTGATCTTGACTCTTCATTAACTATGTGATGTTCTCTCAACAGATGAGACATTACCTTCTTTAAAGACTTTTAGATCAAATTCAATTGGCATTTTCCACAACTCCACTAATTTGGACTTTTCTAATGTGTTTGTCGACAGGAGCTGTATCATCTTGATACATATTGACCATGACCCGCCCTGCTATACGTCTGATTGGCCTGCAGCTGTTTTCGCCTGACCAATCAAAAAGAAGGGGTCGTGTAAGAATAACTGCCCACAAAGTGCCAAAACGAAGACAGCGCGCGTGCACATAGGTACTGCACCCTTGCAAATAGGCGCCGCCCGCACTCAAAAAGGCGCTGCGCGCGTGCACAAAGACATCACACGCGCACAAAAGGGTGTCGCGCACACGCAATAAAAGTTTTTATGCGCTTGGATTTTTGGCACTAATGTGACGCCATAGAAAGGCTGGGCTTCCCTACTTAGGCTGCTGCCCCTGCGACCCGACCTCAGATAAGCAGCAGAAGATAGATGGATGGATGTGTAACACAACTTGATGTTTCTTGAAAACAGCGTCCAGTAGTTGATGTTGTTGCTCCTTCTCCTCTTTTGTTGGACAAAGTTCCTCCTCTTATTCTGTTGTCGTTTTTTTTTTTTTTTTTCTAAAATCACAAATATTTCTTCAACGGCAGCAGTTAGTCGCTGATTCAGCAACACTCACATCATTTGTAATGTAGACATGTTCACACAATAAAAACACTTTACACTTACATTGGATCTCTGCTTTGATGTGTCGATCACTTCCGCCTCTCTTTGTTAGCAGCTAACAAGCTAAGCTAACCAGCAGGCTAGGCTAGCACGTCAAAGTGCACTCAGACTAATGTATCCGCATACAAACAATTAATAACGACGTTTACTCTGTTAAACGACACACATGTGCACATGTACGTTGTAATTAAGACCTAGAAACCATAATAACCAATACAACGTATTCTCCGCCAGACGCCATCTTGCTTTGTTTTTCCTCCTGTGTGACGTCATCGAAGTGTTCTCAACCGCGGAACAAATGTTGGCCAAACACGTGTTTCACTGGGACAATAGTGAGTGGTGCACACTTCCTTCAAACACGTGTTTCACTGGGACAATAGTGAGTGGTGCACACTTCCTTCAAACTTGTGTTTCACTGGGACAATAGTGAGTGGTGCACACTTCCTTCAAACACGCGTTTCACTGGGACAATAGTGAGTGGTGCACACTTCCTTCAAACACGTGTTTCACTGGGACAATAGTGAGTGTTGCTCACTTCCTTCAAACACGTTTTTCACTGGGACAATAGTGAGTGTTGCTCACTTCCTTCAAACACGTTTTTCACTGGGACAATAGTGAGTGGTGCACACTTCCTTCAAACACGTGTTTCACTGGGACAATAGTGAGTGGTGCACACTTCCTTCAAACTTGTGTTTCACTGGGACAATAGTGAGTGTTGCTCACTTCCTTCAAACACGTTTTTCACTGGGACAATAGTGAGTGTTGCTCACTTCCTTCAAACACGTTTTTCACTGGGACAATAGTGAGTGGTGCACACTTCCTTCAAACACGTGTTTCACTGGGGCAATAGTGAGTGGTGCACACTTCCTTCAAACTTGTGTTTCACTGGGACAATAGTGAGTGGTGCACACTTCCTTCAAACACACGTTTCACTGGGACAATAGTGAGTGGTGCACACTTCCTTCAAACACGTGTTTCACTGGGACAATAGTGAGTGGTGCACACTTCCTTCAAACACGTGTTTCACTGGGACAATAGTGAGTGTTGCTCACTTCCTTCAAACAAGTTTTTCATTGGGACAATAGTGAGTGTTCCTCACTTCCTTCAAACACGTTTTTCACTGGGACAATAGTGAGTGGTGCACACTTCCTTCAAACACGTGTTTCACTGGGACAATAGTGAGTGGTGCACACTTCCTTCAAACACGTGTTTCACTGGGACAATAGTGAGTGGTGAACACTTCCTTCAAACACGTGTTTCACTGGGACAATAGTGAGTGGTGCACACTTCCTTCAAACACGTGTTTCACTGGGACAATAGTGAGTGGTGCACACTTCCTTCAAACACGTGTTTCACTGGGACAATAGTGAGTGGTGCACACTTCCTTCAAACACGTGTTTCACTGGGACAATAGTGAGTGTTGCTCACTTCCTTCAAACACGTGTTTCACTGGGACAATAGTGAGTGGTGCACACTTCCTTCAAACACGTGTTCACTGGGACAATAGTGAGTGGTGCACACTTCCTTCAAACACGTGTTTCACTGGGACAATAGTGAGTGGTGCACACTTCCTTCAAACACGTGTTTCACTGGGACAATAGTGAGTGTTGCTCACTTCCTTCAAACACGTGTTTCACTGGGACAATAGTGAGTGGTGCACACTTCCTTCAAACACGTGTTTCACTGGGACAATAGTGAGTGGTGCACACTTCCTTCAAACACGTGTTCACTGGGACAATAGTGAGTGGTGCACACTTCCTTCAAACACACGTTTCACTGGGACAATAGTGAGTGGTGCACACTTCCTTCAAACACGTGTTTCACTGGGACAATAGTGAGTGGTGCACACTTCCTTCAAACACGTGTTTCACTGGGACAATAGTGAGTGTTGCTCACTTCCTTCAAACACGTTTTTCACTGGGACAATAGTGAGTGTTGCTCACTTCCTTCAAACACGTTTTTCACTGGGACAATAGTGAGTGGTGCAAACTTCCTTCAAACACGTGTTTCACTGGGACAATAGTGAGTGTCGCTCACTTCCTTCAAACACGTTTTTCACTGGGACAATAGTGAGTGTTGCTCACTTCCTTCAAACACGTTTTTCACTGGGACAATAGTGAGTGGTGCACACTTCCTTCAAACACGTGTTTCACTGGGACAATAGTGAGTGGTGCACACTTCCTTCAAACACGTGTTTCACTGGGACAATAGTGAGTGGTGCACACTTCCTTCAAACACGTGTTTCACTGGGACAATAGTGAGTGTTGCTCACTTCCTTCAAACACGTTTTTCACTGGGACAATAGTGAGTGGTGCACACTTCCTTCAAACACGTGTTTCACTGGGACAATAGTGACTGGTGCACACTTCCTTCAAACACGTGTTTCACTGGGACAATAGTGAGTGTTGCTCACTTCCTTCAAACACGTTTTTCACTGGGACAATAGTGAGTGGTGCACACTTCCTTCAAACACGTGTTTCACTGGGACAATAGTGAGTGGTGCACACTTCCTTCAAACACGTGTTTCACTGGGACAATAGTGAGTGTTGCTCACTTCCTTCAAACACGTTTTTCACTGGGACAATAGTGAGTGTTGCTCACTTCCTTCAAACACGTTTTTCACTGGGACAATAGTGAGTGGTGCAAACTTCCTTCAAACACGTGTTTCACTGGGACAATAGTGAGTGGTGCACACTTCCTTCAAACTTGTGTTTCACTGGGACAATAGTGAGTGTTGCTCACTTCCTTCAAACACGTTTTTCACTGGGACAATAGTGAGTGGTGCACACTTCCTTCAAACACGTGTTCACTGGGACAATAGTGAGTGGTGCACACTTCCTTCAAACACGTGTTTCACTGGGACAATAGTGAGTGGTGCACACTTCCTTCAAACTTGTGTTTCACTGGGACAATAGTGAGTGTTGCTCACTTCCTTCAAACACGTTTTTCACTGGGACAATAGTGAGTGGTGCACACTTCCTTCAAACACGTGTTTCACTGGGACAATAGTGAGTGGTGCACACTTCCTTCAAACACGTGTTTCACTGGGACAATAGTGAGTGTTGCTCACTTCCTTCAAACACGTTTTTCACTGGGACAATAGTGAGTGGTGCACACTTCCTTCAAACACGTGTTTCACTGGGACAATAGTGAGTGGTGCACACTTCCTTCAAACACGTGTTTCACTGGGACAATAGTGAGTGTTGCTCACTTCCTTCAAACACGCGTTTCACTGGGACAATAGTGAGTGTTGCTCACTTCCTTCAAACACGTTTTTCACTGGGACAATAGTGAGTGGTGCACACTTCCTTCAAACACGTGTTTCACTGGGACAATAGTGAGTGGTGCACACTTCCTTCAAACTTGTGTTTCACTGGGACAATAGTGAGTGTTGCTCACTTCCTTCAAACACGTTTTTCACTGGGACAATAGTGAGTGGTGCACACTTCCTTCAAACACGTGTTTCACTGGGACAATAGTGAGTGTTGCTCACTTCCTTCAAACACGTTTTTCACTGGGACAATAGTGAGTGGTGCACACTTCCTTCAAACACATGTTTCACTGGGACAATAGTGAGTGTTGCTCACTTCCTTCAAACACGTTTTTCACTGGGACAATAGTGAGTGGTGCACACTTCCTTCAAACACGTGTTTCACTGGGACAATAGTGAGTGGTGCACACTTCCTTCAAACACGTGTTTCACTGGGACAATAGTGAGTGGTGCACACTTCCTTCAAACACGTGTTTCACTGGGACAATAGTGAGTGGTGCACACTTCCTTCAAACACGTGTTTCACTGGGACAATAGTGAGTGTTGCTCACTTCCTTCAAACACGTTTTTCACTGGGACAATAGTGAGTGTTGCTCACTTCCTTCAAACACGTTTTTCACTGGGACAATAGTGAGTGGTGCAAACTTCCTTCAAACACGTGTTTCACTGGGACAATAGTGAGTGGTGCTCACTTCCTTCAAACACGTTTTTCACTGGGACAATAGTGAGTGGTGCACACTTCCTTCAAACACGTGTTTCACTGGGACAATAGTGAGTGGTGCACACTTCCTTCAAACACGTGTTTCACTGGGACAATAGTGAGTGTTGCTCACTTCCTTCAAACACGTTTTTCACTGGGACAATAGTGAGTGGTGCACACTTCCTTCAAACACGTGTTTCACTGGGACAATAGTGAGTGGTGCACACTTCCTTCAAACACGTGTTTCACTGGGACAATAGTGAGTGTTGCTCACTTCCTTCAAACACGTTTTTCACTGTGACAATAGTGAGTGTTGCTCACTTCCTTCAAACACGTTTTTCACTGGGACAATAGTGAGTGGTGCAAACTTCCTTCAAACACGTGTTTCACTGGGACAATAGTGAGTGGTGCACACTTCCTTCAAACTTGTGTTTCACTGGGACAATAGTGAGTGTTGCTCACTTCCTTCAAACACGTTTTTCACTGGGACAATAGTGAGTGGTGCACACTTCCTTCAAACACGTGTTCACTGGGACAATAGTGAGTGGTGCACACTTCCTTCAAACACGTGTTTCACTGGGACAATAGTGAGTGGTGCACACTTCCTTCAAACTTGTGTTTCACTGGGACAATAGTGAGTGTTGCTCACTTCCTTCAAACACGTTTTTCACTGGGACAATAGTGAGTGGTGCACACTTCCTTCAAACACGTGTTTCACTGGGACAATAGTGAGTGGTGCACACTTCCTTCAAACACGTGTTTCACTGGGACAATAGTGAGTGTTGCTCACTTCCTTCAAACACGTTTTTCACTGGGACAATAGTGAGTGGTGCACACTTCCTTCAAACACGTGTTTCACTGGGACAATAGTGAGTGGTGCACACTTCCTTCAAACACGTGTTTCACTGGGACAATAGTGAGTGTTGCTCACTTCCTTCAAACACGCGTTTCACTGGGACAATAGTGAGTGTTGCTCACTTCCTTCAAACACGTTTTTCACTGGGACAATAGTGAGTGGTGCAAACTTCCTTCAAACACGTGTTTCACTGGGACAATAGTGAGTGGTGCACACTTCCTTCAAACTTGTGTTTCACTGGGACAATAGTGAGTGTTGCTCACTTCCTTCAAACACGTTTTTCACTGGGACAATAGTGAGTGGTGCACACTTCCTTCAAACACGTGTTTCACTGGGACAATAGTGAGTGGTGCACACTTCCTTCAAACACGTGTTTCACTGGGACAATAGTGAGTGGTGCACACTTCCTTCAAACACGTGTTTCACTGGGACAATAGTGAGTGGTGCACACTTCCTTCAAACACGTGTTTCACTGGGACAATAGTGAGTGTTGCTCACTTCCTTCAAACACGTTTTTCACTGGGACAATAGTGAGTGTTACTCACTTCCTTCAAACACGTTTTTCACTGGGACAATAGTGAGTGGTGCAAACTTCCTTCAAACACGTGTTTCACTGGGACAATAGTGAGTGGTGCACACTTCCTTCAAACTTGTGTTTCACTGGGACAATAGTGAGTGGTGCACACTTCCTTCAAACACGTGTTTCACTGGGACAATAGTGAGTGGTGCTCACTTCCTTCAAACACGTTTTTCACTGGGACAATAGTGAGTGGTGCACACTTCCTTCAAACACGTGTTTCACTGGGACAATAGTGAGTGGTGCACACTTCCTTCAAACTTGTGTTTCACTGGGACAATAGTGAGTGGTGCACACTTCCTTCAAACACGTGTTTCACTGGGACAATAGTGAGTGGTGCACACTTCCTTCAAACACGTGTTTCACTGGGACAATAGTGAGTGGTGCACACTTCCTTCGCCCGGCCACAGAAGACAAAAAAGAGTTGCTGGTGTAACAATAGGAAGAATATATTCCACTCCTCTCTTGTACACGCGGCTTATGAGGTAATATACGTGATATATTTTCATATTATTTATCTTATTTACCTCATATGTTGTTCGAAGCTAACGTGCTAGCGTTAGCCCGCTAGCAGGCCTTTGTTGCAAATGCGAGCGTTTTTTTTTGAGGAATGTGTTTTATATGTTCTCTATGAGAATTATATTGACTTATTTAATACTTTAACAGTTTTTTTGTTGTATATTACAGTCATGCTTAACATCATTGAATATTTGTTACTAGAAAGAAATGAACGTCTCGTAATTTAAGTCTGGAATGAGTCACATGGTATAAAAATAATAATAATAATACATTTTATTTGGTATAGCGCTTTTCAGTGTACTCAAAGATGCTTTACAGGATGAAAAAAAAATATTATTGTTATTGTAATGACAGTGTAATATAATGTATTATTGCAGTGGTCTGCTTTATGTTGGTGTCAACTTTATTAGCAATAAATACAAATGATGTTTGCACGCACTTCTATTACCTTGATAACATCCATCCATCCATTTTTCTACCGCTTGTCCCTATTTGGGGTTGCGAGGGGGGACAGGGGGTGTTGGAGCCTATCTCAGCTGCATTGGGTGGACATATCATGGAAATTAAATCAACTGATGTTTGTTATTACGAATACACTATTTGCACAATTGTAAGTGATTAATGCTTATTCAGTCAGACTAAAACAAATATTTATTAAATAAATGTTAAATATTAAAAAATAGCTTTAATATACTGCACACAAAATGAATTTGCATCAATATTTTGTTTGTAATCGGAACATGAGGTACCCAAATATTCTAAATATTTGTTTATATTTATAAATGTATATATATATATATATACTCGCTGCCACTTGTTCCACGTGCTTTGCTGCACTTCTGTTTGTTTTCTGTTGGGTTAAAAATGTTGCTTTCGCAGAAGAAAGTTAAAGTAGCAATGATTGTCACACACACACTAGGTGTGGTGAAATGTGTCCTCTGCATTTGACCCATCCCCTTGATCACCCCCTGAGAGGTGAGGGGAGCAGTGAGCAGCAGCGGTGCTGCGCCCGGGAATCATTTATGGTGATTTAACCCCCAATCACAACCCTTGATGCTGAGTGCCAAGCAGGAAGGTAATGGAGAACAAGGAGAGGATATTGTGTGTAAAAGTAAAGCCAACCGACCACAGCTCTGTAGTCCTGGTCACCGTTGACGTGAGGTGGGACTATTTTGGAGGTGCACGTCAAGGTTGGCTGGTAGGTTGGTAGTGGGAGGAGCCAGTTGGCGTCACTTGATGCTGCAGCACAATGACACTTTTATACGTGCAGACTGACTTCATGCAGTCATGACGGTATTAAAATCCCAGCAGGAGGTTTTCTATAAGTTGTTACTTTTTAAACAATAATTAATGTAAATGCAGGAAACAGGATCAATTACACAATTCATAATAATCAATAACTGATGATTATTCCATGTGTAGAAGAACATCACTACAAAGTGGTGTCAGTCCACTTGGAAAATATTATATTTGATAGACTAAAAAATATTTGACACATCTGAGCTGAAGTTTGTTTGTGTTGTCTTGCGGACGTCCAACAGATGAACGCTCGTCAAGAAGAACGTCCCCTTCAGCAGCAGGAGGATCCACAGCCCCCCCACATTAAAGAGGAAGAGGAGGAAGTGTGGATCAGTCAGGAGGGAGAGTGTCCTGTAGGGCAGGAGGAGGCTGATGTCAGCAAGTTTCCACTGACTGTTGTCTCTGTGAAGACTGAAGAGCATGAAGACAAACCACCTGAGTCCTCACAGCTTCATCACAGTCCAAGTAAGCACAACATCCACATATCATCTAATACAATGTTTGTGACACATGTTCATCCGGGGGACACATTTATCACTACAGATGGAGATATACTTGTTTTTTAAAGGCCTACTGAAATGAGATGTTCTTATTTAAAGGGGGATAGCAGGTCCATTCTATGTGTCATACTTGATCATTTTGCGATGTTGCCATATTTTTGCTGAAAGGATTTAGTAGAGAACATCCACGATAAAGTTTGCAACTTTCAGTGCAGACGATGACATCACACGTGTGGGGGCTCCTCACATATTCACATTGATTTTAATGGGAGCCTCCAACAGAAAGAGCGATTTGGACCGAGAAAACGACAATTTCCACATTAATTTGAGCGAGGATGAATGATTAGTGTTTCAGGATATTAATGGCGACGGACTAGAAAAATAATAATAATTTAAAAAAGTAGGTTATAAAAAAAAAATTCCAATGTTTTTAGAGACATTTACCAGGACAATTCTGGGAAATCCCTTATCTTTCTATTGTGTTGCTAGTGTTTTAGTGAGTTAAACAGTACTTGATTGCAAAAGATTCAGCAACACAGATGTCCAAAATACTGTGTAATTATGCCGTTAAAGCAGACGACTTTTAGCTGTGTGTGTGTGCAGCGCTCATACTTCCTAAAAACCCGTGACGTCTTGCGTACGCGTCATCAATACACGACGTTTTCAAG
The DNA here is from genome assembly GCF_033978795.1 of Nerophis ophidion. Classification (NCBI taxonomy): domain Eukaryota; kingdom Metazoa; phylum Chordata; class Actinopteri; order Syngnathiformes; family Syngnathidae; genus Nerophis; species Nerophis ophidion. The sequence goes on along the minus strand of NW_026906967.1, from coordinate 204,357 downwards.
ACGAAACTCCCGGGAAATTTAAAATTGTAATTTAGTAAACTAAAGCGGCCGTATTGGCATGTGTTGCAATGTTAATATTTCATCATTGATATATAAACTATCAGACTGCGTGGTCGCTAGTAGTGGCTTTCAGTAGGCCTTTAACACCACCATTTAAAAACGAATGCTTATCAATCATGTGAATTATGTTTATATAGCGCTTTTCTCTAGTGACTCAAAGCGTTTTTACATAGTGAAACCTAATATCTGAATTACTGTCAGGGGGTGTTGTTGCTGAACCCCAAGATGCAGAGATGGCGGCAGGCATTGTGCAGGAAAACATGATTTAATTTAACACTAAAACAAGAACAAAGAAAAGGGTACAAACAAAAGGCGCGCACAAGGCGGAGAACAAACTTGGCTATGAACAAAACTAGCACAAAGGCTAACTTTGGACTAAAAACAAAAACACTTACTGTGACACGAAGGAACTATGACGTGAGCAGAGTGAACAGAAGTAGACACAACACTACAACGATTAGTATAAATGACATTGACAGGTAGTGGTGACATCCACACGACACGACAATAATCCAGCACTGACTGGAGGGGAAGGCAGCTTTAAATAGTACCTGGCTGATTGACACCAGGTGTGGCCAGGTGCCAATCAGCCACAGCTGGGGAGACAAAGCACTCAGGGAAACAACCAGGAAACAGATAAATAATGGCGCTGACAGGAAATACTACACACAGAGGAAAAACTAAAACACAACCAAACTGTCAGGGGCAAGCCGGACAGTTACTTTTCAACCAGTGTGGGTGGCACTAGAAGCAGGTGGGTAAAGAGTCTTGCCCAAGGACACAATGGCAGTGACTAGGATGGCAGAAGCGGGGATCGAACCTGGAACCCTCAAGTTGCTGGCACGGCCACACTTCCAACCGACAGGGCGCTCGCTCCCGCTGACATGCCGGTCTTCAAGTGACGGCGTGATAAGAACGCACCGTCACAATAAACAAAACAAAACACTGGCGGAAAGTGATATTTGTTAAAAAAAAAAAACAAGCAAACTGGAGTTTTGACCCAGAGAAGGCCGGATCTTTTAAAAAAAAAAAACACTCTGCAATCCAGGGACGCCCGGACTTAAGGAAATGCACGTCCTTTTTGATTTCAATGCGTAAAAAGACATAAAAAGTGTGTTAACGCCAACACTGGTTATTCATGTGATTATCAGACAGCAGTCATTTCCATTAGACAATATTCAAATATAGGTGGGAGTGTTGGAACCATACCAATATTTTGCTACCGGTACCAAATTTATTTTGGTACTTTTCTCAATAAAGGGGACCACAAAAATGGCATTATTGGCTTTATTTTAACAAAAAAAACTTAGGGTATATTAAACATATGTTTATTATTGCAGTTAAGTCTTTAAATAAAATAGTGAACATGCTAGACAACTTGTCTTTTACTAGTAAGTAAACAAACAAAGACTCCTAATTAGTCTGCTGACATATGCAGTAACATGTTGTCTCATTTATACACCTATTATTTTGTCAACATTATTAAGGACAAACTGTAAAAATGGATAGTTAATCTACTTGTTCATTTACTGTTAGTATCTGCTTATTTTCTCTTTTAACATGTTCTATCTACACTTCTGTTAAAATGTAATAATCACGTATTCTTCTCTTCTTTGATACTTTACATTAGTTTTTGGATGATACCACAAGTTTGGGTATCAATCCGATACCAAGTAGTTACAGGATCATACATTGGTCATCTTTAAAGTCTTCATGTGTCCAGGGACATATTTCCTGTGTTTATAAACATAATACTGTATACATTTAAAAAAAAAGTGAAATAAAATGTTGTGATGCCAAAACATATCGACGTAATCATAGTAGTATCGGCTAGATATGTGGCGTTTGTTTACATTTTGAAGCCGGTGAGCTACGGTGTGTAGTGAAGCATGTTTAGCTGTTCCTCGTCCTCCAGTGATAATGTTACTTGTGAGAAACTTACTTTATTTGTTGCCATGGAGGCGAGGATTAGTGATTTAGAAGTAGCTAAACACTGCCGACCGCGGATGGATGTTAGCCGCTAGCTAGCTTGCCATGTCTTAAAGCCCCTCTTCCTGAGGGTGTTTCAGTGTTATAACTTCACCTTTATTGTTAGTTTTTAAGCCAAAATGCGTCCGTTCTCCCCCTTTCTGTCGTCACACTGTGTCTGCTTGTAAGTACTCAGTGATTGTGTGCCGCCGAACATGCTCGTCTGCCCGTAAACCAGAAATGTCACGACGTGACTTTGAGACGGGAGAAGGGGGGTACGTTACAGCGACGGTATAGTACCGAACATGATTCATTAGCGGTACTATACCAATACCAGTATACTGTACAACCCTAATAGCTGGTATGGCCCACTTATAATTCAAATAACAAAATAATGTTTGCTTTCATCAGATATGTTCTAGTATTGTATATGTGGATGGGGGCCCTGCTTTGGAAATAATGTGTGCCTCTTTCAGAGATCAGGTTTAGTTCCACTTGAAACATTGACATGTTGCACAATGAGATGAGTGCTGTAGCACAAGCGTGGGATAACGTCAACAGTTGTGGAACTTTCTAACAAACACAGTGGAAAGTAGTTAGAGAAAAATGAAACGACGCAGATATTGCTTTCTCCTTTTACTGTTAACTCAAGATAAAAACGGGATCTCATTGGAAGCGATAGTTATGCGCAGACGTCGTTTTAGGTAAAACAAAATGGTGTCTGCCAATGTAGTTTACTACGTCAGTAGTTGTCAAACTTTTTTCACCAAAAATACTTGGCTGTCCAAGTACCACCTCAATGAACTTTCAGGTTCATTCAATATAGGAAACTAAAACACTGTACTTACACAATTAAAGAACATTTGTCGTACTACTAGTGGTACACTTACATCTGTTTTATATATATATACACACACACATAGAGTCGCGATCAAAAGTTTACATACACCTGTAAAGAACATAATGTCATGGCTGTCTTGAGTTTCCAATCATTTCTACAATTCTTATTTATTTGTGATGTAGTGATTGGAGCACATACTTGTTGCTCACTAAAAACATTCATGAAGTTTGCTTCTTTTATGAATTGATTATGGGTCTACTGTACATGTGAGCAAATGTGCTGGGTCAAAAGTGTACATACAGCAATGTTAATATTTGGTTGCATGTCCCTTGGCAAGTTTCACTGCAATAAGGCGCTTTTGGTTGTTGACCACTCCTCTTGACAAAATTGGTGCAGTTCAGCTAAATGTGTTGGTTTTCTGACATAGACTTGTTTCTTCAGCATTGTCCACACGTTTAAGTCAGGACTTTGGGAAGGCCATTCTAAAACTTTCATTCTAGCCTGATTTAGACATTCCTTGACCACTTTTGACGTGTGTTTGGGGTCATTGCCCTGTTGGAACGCCCAACAGCATCCAAGACCCAACCTCTGGGCTGATGATTTTAGCTTGTCCTGAAGAATTTGGAGATAATCCTCCTTTTACATTGTCCCATTTAAAGCAGCAGTTCCATTGGCAGCAAAACAGGCCCAGAGCATAATACGACCACCACCATGCTTTACGGTGGGAATGGTGTTCCTGGGATTAAAGGCCTCACCTTTTCTCCTCCAAACATATTCCTGGGTATTGTGGCCAAACAGCTCCATTTGATATTCATCTGACATGGACGGAGCTAAGATCTTCTGGAGGAAAGTTCTGTGAAATACCCCAAAATAACTTGTAGTGTCTTGTTAATTTATAGCCAAAAATGTTTTTATTTTATAGATATTTTCAAAGCAGAAAAAATTCCTTAGGGTCCTCTGACACCCCATGGGGGACCCGTAAGGTCTGGGCCTCTTAAGACCTCACTGTAGGTGCTAATCGACCTGTTTCTTCACCTTTTTACCGAATTTGAAAGCAAAAGAGTCCACAAATAACCGAATCGTAAAGCAGAATTGAAAATTAAATCTGAATTGGTAAAATCTTATCAATATCGCTCCTGACATGTGACTGAAAAAAAGATGGACTCCTCTCGACCATGTTTGTCTTCCTGTGTCCTGCAGACGTCTGTGAAGAACATCATCTCTCTGAGCAACAGAAGTGGAGCTTCAGGATGGGCAAGGAGCAGCCACAGCCCTTCCACATTAAGGAGGAAGAAAGGGCGCCTCATACATTGCAAATGCAAAGGGAAGAAAATAACCCATTGACCTCCCATTTTAAAGAGGAAGAGGAGGAACACAGTATCAGTCAAGAATGGTTGGAGAAGTTCCATGTGATTGTGAAGAGTGAAGATGATGAGGTGAAAGGTGAAAGTGAGGAGAGGGGAGGGGGGGAGCCTCCAAGCAGCAGCTCAACACAACACATGACAACAGAAGCTGATGGAGACCACTGTGGAGGATCACAAGCAGACAAGCTCTTAGCTCCACTATCAGATAGTGAGGACACAACGTCACACTCTCCTGACACTGATGATGAAGACTCTAAAGATGATAAGACATGTCACACTGACAACACTCACTTCACATCTTCTCTCTCTCACAAAACTTTTAAATACCATTGTAGTCTGAAAAGACACATGAGAAGACACACTGGAGAAAAACCTTTTATCTGTTCAATATGTGGTAATGGTTTTACACAAAGTTGGAGTTTGAAAATACACATGAGAACACACACTGGTGAAAAACCTTTTTCCTGTACAACCTGTGGTAAAGGTTTTACAGAAAGTCAAAATTTGAAAAGACACATGAGAACACACACTGGTGAAAAACCTTTTTCTTGTTCAATCTGTGGCTTATCTTTTTCAAGGAAGCAACATTTGAAAGTACACATGAGAACGCACACTGGCAAAAACATTTTTCCTGTTCAGTCTGTGGTAAAGGTTTTACAAATGGTCACAATTTGAAAGTACACATGACAACGCACACTGGAGAAAAATCTTTTATCTGTTCAATCTGTAGTAGAGGTTTTGTTCTAAGTAAATATTTGAAAGTACACATGAGAATGCACACTGGAGAAACCCCTTTTTCTTGTTCAATCTGTAGCTTATCTTTTTCAAGGAAGGAACATTTGAAAGTACACATGAGAACACACACTGGCAAAAAACCCTTTTCCTGTTCAACCTGTGGTAAAGGTTTTACACAAAGTCAGAATTTTAAAATACACAAGAGAACACACATTGGAGAAAAACCTTTTTCTTGTTCAATCTGCGGTAAAGGTTTTACACAAAGTCAGAGTTTGAAAGAACACATGAAAATACACAGTGTAGAAAAACCTTTTTCTTGTTCAATTTGTTGTAAAGATTTTTTAAATCGACAGTCTGTGAAAGTACACATGAGAACACACACTGGTGAAAAACCTTTTCCTGTTCAATCTGTGGTGAAGGTTTCACACAAAGTCAGGATGTGAAAAAAACAAGAGAACACACACTGGCGAAAAATTACATTCCTGTTCAATCTGCAACAGAAATTTTGGTGAACGATCAAGCCTTGTAGCACACATGAGAAGACACCCAGGAGAGAAAGTGTTGAGTTGCAGTGTGTGTGGTGAAAGATTGTCTTCTAAGTAGCAGTGTAAGAAACACAAGTGTGCTGGTGAGAACAGCAGCAGCAAATGAAACTGCAGGATTTGAAATAAACTGTCCAGACTTTCATTTTGACTTTCTAACAACATCAGCACATCAATCAAGTACATGCATTAATGTACTTTTATTAAATATTGAACAAAATAGTTTGACCGAAAAGGTGAGTGTAAACAGTACAAGACATACTTTACATACAAAAAACATTTTATTTGTATATATATGCATAATACAATTTTAGACTTATTCATAATAGTTTTTTATAGGCGTTTGAAATATTGAAGAATTACATATTTGTATTTGTAATTGTTGATAATCCCATAGATTATCACCTTTATATGATATACATATGTACTGGTTCACATCTGAAACATCTTCTGGACCACTTCAGGAAGCATATTATTATTTACTTTATATATAATTTGAACAGTTGTCTTTTATACAATTTTAAAATGTGTGACTTAATGAATCATTTGTTGGGTCTCTATAATCCAGTTTATTAATGATCTTTATTACTGTCTTTTGTAATATGATGATTGTGTTGTGATTGTTTCATATGTATGTCCCCAGACCTTTATGCAATGTGAAAGTGAAAGAAAATGACTAAATTGTCTGTGGAAGGATGGTTATGTTTTTACAAACTTACATTTGTGGATAAAACAAAAACTCCTATTATTGTGTTTGAAACATTTTTATGGTTGTTTTTCTTTTTAACATCCCCAAAACAATATCAATATCAATCAAAGTTTGTCGTTTTGGCAAAAGCCAATATTATACATAGATTTACTTTGCATACATTCCCTATCACAGAACGAACAAGTGTTGTCTTCAATTGCAATTCAATATCCTAAAAATGATTTTAAGTGGTCAATTCCGGGGTTGTTTTTTTCCCAAAATGAACCCCTTTGCTTTTGGAAGATTGGAAACTTTCAAGTTCTATTTTTTTTTAATATACTATTGAAGAAATAGTAAATAATTACAAAAGATGGTATGCTGTAATTAGAATGTTTTTTACAAAAGCCTTTTATTTTTAGTAATTATTTTTATTTGCAGGATGTAGTTAATGAAATCTTCAATTCATAAAATATTTTCTCACTCAATAAGTGCATAAGCGACCAAATGCCTTTTTCAAACCATTGCTGTACAAAGATGGATTTGTTTCTCATTTTAATATAAGAACAATTCCATAGTGGAGTATTGTGTGTGATGAAGTTGTGTTTGTAAATTAGTTTCCAGTACAACAACACTACTCTAGCCTTGACTGGAGGGCAAAGCAGGTCTAAATAGCAACCGGCTGATTGACAGTCCAGGTGTGGCCAGGTGCCAATCAGCCGCATCTGAGGGGAAACAGCTCTCAGAGAGACAAGCAGGAAACTGAACCAAAATAAGAGCGCTTACAGGAAATAAAAACAAACACAGAGGAAAAAACCTAACTAAACTGTCAGTGACAAATTTGACACATTTATTAAAAAAACAAAACTTCTATCGATATTTGCAGTTGCGGCATTTTGTTAATATGAAGGTGAAAAATGTAACAAAGACCAGCATATGTTTAATTGAACTATTTACAAAAGCATATAATTCAGAAACTATTGATAGAAGTGTTTCATGTTTGTATAGGAAATCATATTTAACTTCATATATTAAAACAAAATGGGAGAAGGAAGGAGGGATAACTATATCTGAGGAAGAATGGACAATAAAATGGAGATATCAATGGACTTGTAGCAGCTCACCCAAGTGGAGAGTTTGGCTGGGAAAGTTTTATTCCACCTTCTCAGAAGTCTCAGTATGATAACAACTCCCCTGCCTGTTGGACAAATTGTGGGAATCTAAAGGCAAACCACTAGCATGTTTTCTGGGACTGCTCTGCCATAAAGGACTATTGGAAAGAGATACACCAAGCTCTACAGGATATTTTCAAATCACCCCTTGAAAGTAACATTCTGTTTTTCACACATCGCACCTCAGGATTGGCTGAAAAAAGAGAAATACTTCATGAATATCCTACTAGTGGTTTGTAAAAAGAGCATTACCAGGAAATGGAGATTACAGGAGAGCCCAACTTTGAAGAAATGGATGGAAATCACAATGGACATTTATAAAACACAGGAGATAACAGCTTTTATTATTTATAAACTAGAGATATTTACTTCATACTGGGAATACTGGCTCCATTATGTCACGCCACATAAGCCTGATTTTATTTTTTCCAATTCGTGATTAAACTGTTATTTTTTTTTTTAAAGATGACTCCCTATATGTACATAGTTTTTTCTATTTATTTATTTACTAACTGTTCATATTCTTTCATTTTTTTATATTATTATTATCGTTATTATTGTTAATATTACTTTGGTTAGTTTTTTTTCTTTTTTTGCTGATTTTCTGTGAGTGTTTTGCTGGATTTCAGCAGTTTGTTTTGTTTTCTTCATAGAAAAGTTGCTCTGGGTTTTTGTTCTTTTATCAATAAATATCCCTTTTTTCACTGCACGGTGCCACCTCGTTCTTCTGCATCTTAAAAATAACGAAATGATTGTAACTAGCATTCCCAATTTCCAGTTTTTGGTGAACTCTTGTGAAAAATCCACTCTCATGTTACTCTTTATAGTTAATTCATTTTTAAATTAATAAAATACTAACTGAGTCCTGCTGCTAGTTCACTTTTTGTGGTGTCATTTTGCTACCTGTTTAGGAAATGATATGTTCTTAAATATATAAATAATCTTCCATATTGGCAGCTATAGTGATTCATTTATTCAGCAGAGCAATACTGTTAGGAGCTGAATTAGATGGAACCCAAGGATGCAGAGACATATTGTTTGTAGACAAAATGTATTCTTTTATTCTGGGCGCAAGGAGGATGTAGCCACAAAAACATAAAGCGATGGTGGAGCACAAAAACACACCATAAAAACTACTAAGATAAATACCAAAACTAAACCAAAAGCGCTAGTAAAGACTGGGAATAATACTGACAGATAAGATAAAAAATAAAAGAGCAAAGTACAAAAATAAATCTCCAGACGAAGCTAGGAAACATACTTCAAGAATGAAGTAAAACAGAAACACAAAATTATAAACTGCAAGCGTTAGTCGGCGCTGGATAAACAGGCAAACCTGCAAGATGCACGAGCAAAAACAGGAGGGTTTAGCAAGTGAGACGAGAAGGACAGTCATGCGTGAGGAACAGCAGTAACCACAAAGTACCGGCGCTAACGGGCCGTAAGCAGCCAGTTAATAAAGGCACGCTAATCAACCTCAGGTGTGTTGGATTGACCAGCGTCAGCTGCACTCCAGACTGTGGATGAGAGAGAGAGTCAGTCTGATGTGCAAACAACATCATGAAACTTCAGTATACCACAAATACAACTTGCTTCCGACAAAAAAGTATACACAATTGCTGTCTTCCTCGCTGATAAAACATGATAGCAACATGTATCTGCTAGCTCAGGATCGCCCCCACTTCTCAGTGTGGTGAGTTGGAGTATCAATCAATCAATCAATGTTTACTTATATATCCCTAAATCACTAGTGTCTCAAAGGGCTGCACAGACCACTACGACATCCTCGGTAGGCCCACATAAGGGCAAGGAAAACTCACACCCAGTGGGACGTCGGTGACAATGATGACTATGAGAACCTTGGAGAGGAGGAAAGCAATGGATGTGGAGCGGGTCTAACATGATACTGTGAAAGTTCAATCCATAATGGATCCAACACAGTCGCGAGAGTCCAGTCCAAAGCGGATCCAACACAGCAATACAGTGCTGAAATCTGTATTTTAAAGGCCTACTGAAAGCCACTACTAGCGACCACGCAGTCTGATAGTTTATATATCAATGATGAAATATTAACATTGCAACACATGCCAATATGGCCGCTTTAGTTTACTAAATTGCATTTTTAAATTTCCCGGGAGTTTCTTCTTGAAAATGTCACAGAATGATGACGTGTACGCGTGACGTCACGCACTGTTAGGAAATATTAGCGCTGCACACACACACAGCTAAAAGTCGTCTGCTTTAACGGCATAATGATACAGTATTTTGGACATCTGTGATGCTGAATCTTTTGCAATTTGTTCACTTAATATTGGAGAAGTCACAGTAGAAAGATGGAGGTGGGAAGCTTTAGCCTTTAGCCACACAAACACACGGTGATTCCTTGTTTGAAATTCCCGGAGGTGAAGCTTTCCCACGGATCAGAGCGGTCAAGCGAACATGGATCCTGACCAAATGTCAACCAGCAGTTTTGGGTGAGAAAATTGTGGTAAAAAGTCGCCACTTACCGGAGATCAGCTGAGCTTGTGCCATCCATAAAGCTGCCGTCAACTTCCTGCAAACACTGGCGTCCAGACACCTGTGGAGACACACCTCCGACTATCAGGTAATATTAAACTCACTAAAACACTAGCAACACAATAGAAAGATAAGGGATTTCCCAGGTTTATCCTGATAAATGTGTCTAAAAATATCTGAATCCGTCCCAATGCAACCCCCTTTTTTTTTTTTACTTGTTTTTTTTTTTCTAGTCCGTCGCTATCAATATCCTCAAACACAAATCTTTCATCCTCGCTCAAATTAATGGGGAAATTGTCGTTTTCTCGGTCCAAATAGCTCTTTTTATTGGAGGCTCCGATTAAAAACAATGTGAGGATTTGAGGAGCCATCACACGGGTGACGTCATCGTCTGCGACTTCCGGTAAAGGCAAGGCTTTTCTATTAGCGACCAAAAGTTGCAAACTTTATCGTGGATGTTCTCTACTAAATCCTTTCAGCAAAAATATGGCAATATCGCGAAATGATCAAGTATGACACATAGAATGGCCCTGCTAACCCCGTTTAAATAAGAACATCTCATTTCAGTAGGCCTTTATGTCTTATAATCAAGGAATAATGAGGTCACACTGATATTAGAACATTAATGCTAAGGTTTCATCCAGTAGTGGACCGGTTATGTCTGATGATGATGATGATGATGATGATGATGTATCTGTGCAAGTGAACAATTGGATCCACAAGGGACAACAACCCTTTCCACAGACTACACACACATAGTAAACATCGATCTTCAAAACCTTCAACAATATATTTGAAGAAGACTTTAGGGTTGAAAGTGAAGATGTGATAGTGAAATAAGTACAAATGCAACAATAAAAACAAGCAACTCCACTCACGATGACTCTAAAGTTCAGTGATGTGTTGCTAACTTCAGCCTTTTTCTTCTTTGTTGGTGTTTTGCAGGAGTTAACATCCATGATGTAATAATGCTGCTCAGTCCACGTTTTGTTAACAATTTTATTCATTCATTCTTTTAATTGGATAATAACATCAATAAAAATGCAATGGAAGAAAATGTGTGAACAAAAAACAACTGTAAATAATAAGAAGCTCTCTCTTTAACAATGAGAAAATAAAATAAAATAGTAGCTACATACATGATATTCAATAAATGCACACAACTTAAAAAGTAATTCCAGAACAACATAGAATAACAGTAGAAGATGAGAAGCACTACTACATACAACATCAAATATGCATTCATATTAAACATGCTGTGTTTTAAAGTACATTTAGCACAATCACTGCTTAAGTGGTTTTAAATCCCTGCAGCTTCCATGACTGTTACACACTTGTGTTTACTGACCTGATACTTATGCCAGAACATCTTATCACACACAGTGCAACTAAATGGTTTCTCTCCAGTGTGTGTTCTCATGTGTCTGGTCATGACAAGATTTGTGGAGAAACTATTCTTACAAACAGAGCAAGTAAATGGTTTCTCTCCAGTATGTGTTCTCATGTGCGTGGACATGTTAAGCTTTCTGGAAAACCTCTTCTTACAAAGAGAGCAAGTAAAAGGTTTCTCTCCAGTGTGTGTTCTCATGTGTCTTTTCATTTGCTCATTTATGGAGAATCTTTTGGGACACACTGAGCATGGAAAAGGTTTCTCTCCAGTGTGTCTTCTCATGTGTGTGGTCATGTGTTGCTTTCTGGAGAAACTCTTCTTACAAACAGAGCAAGGAAAAGGTTTCTCTCCAGTGTGTGTTCTCATGTGTGTGGTCATGGCAGACTTAATGGAGAAACTCTTCTTACAAACAGAGCAAGTAAAATGTTTCTCTCCAGTGTGTGTTCTCATGTGTGTGGTCATGTTACGCTTTGTGGAGAAACTTTTTTTACAAACAGAGCAAGTAAAAGGTTTCTCTCCAGTATGTATCCTCATGTGTATTGTAATATAACTCTTGTGTCTAAATGATTTCCCACATTGAGAGCAGTCAAAGTGTTTGTTGTTAGTGTGATGTCTCGTATCACCTTTAGAGTCATTTTTACTCTCCAAAGGTTTTTGGATGTGATCACTGTGATCAGAAGAGTGTGACATCATGTGGTCCATGTCTGACAGAGGAGCAAAGATGCTGTCTGGTTCTGACTTTATATGTTCACAATGCTCTCCATCAGCTTCTGTGATGTGTTGACTTACAAGCTCCGCCCCTCTGTTCTCCTCACTTTGACTGTGATGAAGCTGTAAGGACTGAGCTTCATCTTCATCATTATCCTCCACCAACCTTTGAAGCTGCTTCCACAGTTCCTCCTCTTCCTCTTTAATGTGGGAGGGGGCCTGTAGCTCCTTCTGTCCCACACTGGAGCTCCACTCCTGCTGCTTGGAGGGAATCTCTTCATGACTCTCTGCTGACACCTGCTGGACGTCTGCAGAACATAAAACACAAATGAGGTGTTACTGTATTGAAGTTTGCAGTATTCAAACTATTCACATGTGAGCTAGGCCAAACAGACAGTGATGGGCAAACGACCTGGAAAATGTATTAAGCTAAGCTACAAGTTACTCCCAATTAAATGTAGCTAAGCTATCCTCAGAGAATTGTAGCAAGCTACACTACACGCTACACTGCAAAAGTAGCTTGCCACATCAAAGCTACATTTAACAGCATTTCTATCTATTGGCCCACATGTATAATATCAGTGTTAATGTAACTGAGAGTGTACACATGGACCCAGTGAGAGAACTACATGTCTTCAACTCATCACTGAGCTTGTTCCACCACTTAACTCCTAAAACTGTGATACATTTGCATTTTATATCCCTTCTTACTTTACCTATTTCAAAAATCAATATTCCCCATAAATGATAGTTTTCTCCTCTTAATTGAAATAACCTAATAATACAAGCTGGAAGACTTTTGCTGTAAACATTTCCACAAACTTCAACACAATATGTTAAATATGGAAAAATAAAAGAATAATATAACTGTTGAGAGGGGCGTGGCCTACGCGTTCCCTGCGGGCGGGGCGTGTGCAGGGGCCGGCCAGGAAGCAGCATACAGGTGAGCAGATACCTCAGCTGGAGCGAGTGATCCAATCACCTGTTCCCTTTATCAGCAGCCTTGGAAATCTTGAGGGGAAAGATGATGAGAGTGACGGAGAGAGAAAGACACACACGGCGAGATACAGTGAACAAACTGGAGAGCACTGGACTGATGCAGTTGCATGTACTGCCATCAATAAAAGTGTAACTCACTGAGACCGAGTGTGGTGATTCCAGCCAAACAACGGGGGATCTGGGACAGAGACCTTCCACAGTGGCGCGGAACTAAGGAAGAATCCAGGAAAGATGTCGGCACCAACCCCCCTGGAAGCGCTTGGACAAGTGCTGGCGCAAGTATCAGCAGCAAGTCAGCAACAATCGCAACTGTTAAAACGCTAATGGACAAGGCGGAAGCGGGAGGGATGTCAGCCATGAAACGCATGGTAGAGGGGGAGGATCCTCAAACATTCCTGGACATGTTCGAGGCGACAGCGACGTCAAACAGGTGGCCGGAAGAAGAGTGGAGAGCAAAACTGCTGCCGCTCCTGGTGGGGGAGGCGCAGCGGGTGGTGTTGAGTCTCCCGGCATCTGCCCGCCTGCAATACACCAACCTCTGTTAAGCCATCCTGGACCGGATCGGCAGCAGCCCCGGGGATCACAGACGCAGATTTAGAGCGATGACGCTGGAGCCAGAAGACCGAGCGTTCGTGTTCGCCTACCGGCTGAGGGACGCAGCGACCCGGTGGCTCTGGCCCAATGGACAGGATCCAGGTGTGCTGGAAAGCATCGTTTTGGAGCGGTTCCTGGACGCCATCCCAGCTAGGACATCAGCGTGGGTGAGATACCACAGCCCCCCGAGCGTAAAAGCAGCGGTGAGGTTGGCGGAGGAACACCTAGCAGTGCAGAGGGAGGCAACCCCGAGGACGGCCGCAGGATCCACCCCCCGCGATGGGGGGGTGTGGAGAGGGCCAGATCACCCGGGCATAAAGACCAGGTTTTCCCGGTGGCCACACAAACACTTACACACACACACGCAGGCACGCACACACGCACACACACACCACTAACGTTGGGACACGGGTTAACAATAAATCTGATGTGTGCATGTTGCAGGTTCCCAGTGCTGCGGCGAGAGGGCTTCCCTCGCAGAGGGCACCTCAACTTCCAGGGCTGGTGTGCTGGGGGTGCAGACAACCCGGTCACGTGCGCAGGGATTGCTCCATGATGGAGGTGGGGCAGGCAATGCGGGTTGTCGAGCCACCAGCACCCGCCCCCGATCCAGGAGAGACATACTACGTCCCGGTAAGAGTACAAGGGGGTACATATCGGGCGATGGTGGACTCGGGCTGTAAGCCGTCCCTGATCCACCAAAACCTGGTTCGACCCGATGGCTGAACATTTGGGGTATGACGAGACACTTAATTGGGTCATGGTCCAATTTTATTGGCCAGGCCTCCGGGGGGATGTGCGCTGGTGGTGCGCAGCCTGGCCGGACTGCCAGCTGGTGAATCCAGCGGCCACCCCACGGGCATCGTTACGCCCATTATCGCTCATAGAGGTTCCATTCGAGAGAATTGGCATGGACCTCATCGGACCATTTCACCCGAGTACATCGCTTTGTTTTACCTCAACGCGGTATCCCGAAGCAAAGCCTTTGCGCCCTATCTCCGCCAAAAGTGTAGCGCAAGCACTGTTTCAGGTCATCTCCCAAGATGGAATCCCAAAAGAGATTCTGACTGATCGGGGCACGTCCTTTATGTCACGCACCATAAAAGAACTGTACGGATTTGGGGGTAAAAGCGATCCGCACCAGCGTGTACCTGCCACAAACGGATGGACTGGTGGAGAGATTGAATAAAACGCTGAAAACAATGAGCCGTAAGTTTATGCACAAGAACAAACAGATTTGGGTTGAATGGTTGGATCCCCTTATGTTTGCGATGCAGGAGGTACCCCAGGCCTCACTTGGTTTTGCACCGTGTGAGTTATTGTACGGCCGGAGGCCTCGCGGGGTCTTGGACATCATTAAAGAAAGCTGGGAGGAGGGTCCAAGCTCCAGCAAAAATTAGTTACAGTACGTCCTTGACATGCGAGCAAAACTCCACCAGGTGGGGCACTTGTCACGCGGGAATTTACTCCGTGCCCAAGAGCGTCAGCGGCGCACATATAACCGGGGAACCCAACTGCATAAATTTACACCGGGAGAGAAAGTGCTTGTATTGCTTCCAACTTCAAGCTCTAAATTACTTGCAAAGTAAGCAATTTGTCGAAAAGCTTTAGAACAACATTTCTCAACGAGCTATGGCAAGGAATTTAGGGATTTTACCATCTACGGTCCGTAAAATCATCAAAAGGTTCAGAGAATCTGGAGAAATCACTGCACGTAAGCGATGATATTACGGACCTTTGATCCCTCAGGTGGTACTGCATCAAAAACCCACATCAGTGTGTAAAGGATATCACCACATGGGCTCAGGAACACGTCAGTAAACCACTGTCAGTAGCTACAGTTGGTCACTACATCTATAAGTGCAAGTTAAAACTCTACTATGCTACGCAAAACCCATTTATCAACAATACCCAGAAACACCGCCGGCTAAGCTGGGCCCGAGATCATCTAAGATGGACTGATGCAAAGTGCAAAAGTGTTCTGTGGTCTGACGAGTCCACATTTCAAATTATATTTGGAAACTGTGGATGTGGTGTCCTCCGGAACAAAGAGGAAAATAACCATCCGATTCTTATAGGTGCAAAGTTGGAAAGCCAGCATGTGTGATGGTATGGGGGTGTATTAGTGTCCAAGGCATGGGTAACTTACACATCTGTGAAGGCACCATTAATGCTGAATGGTCCATACAGGTTTTGGAGCAACATATGTTGTCATCCAAGCAACGTTATCATGGACGCCCCTGCTTATTTCAGCAAGACAATGCCAAGCCACGTGTTATAACAGCGTTGCTTCGTAGTAAAACAGTGCAGGTACTTTCCTGGCCCGCCTGCAGTCCAGACCTGTCTCCCATGGAAAATGTGTGGCGCATTATGAAGTGTAAAATACGACAGAGGAGATCCCGGACTGTTGAAGGACTGAAGAACGGGGAAATAATTCTACTTTCAAAGCTTCAACAATTAGTTTCCCAAACGTTTGTTGAGTGTTGTTAAAAGAAAAGGTGATGTAACACAGTGGTGAACATGCCCTTTCCCAACTACTTTGGCACGTGTTGCAGCCATGAAATTAATTATTGAAGTTATGAAGTTAATTATTATTTGCAAAAAAAAAAATAAAGTTTGTGAGTGTGAACATCAAACATCTTGTCTTTGTAGTGCATTCAATTGAATATTGGTTTAAAATTATTTGCAAATCATTGTATTCTGTTTATATTTACATCTAACACAATTCCCCAACTCATATGGAAACGGAGTGTGTACACTGTAACAACACCATGATGTCATAACTCTTCAATGTTGACTTACACGCCCACACGCACACACACACACACACACACACACGCACGCACGCACGCACACAGACACACACACACACACACACACACACACAGAACATCAAAGGATAGATGTTACCATTTGTGGTTTCACAGAACATTTTGGCATCTATATTACTTACACGAGTGTTTTTCAACCACTGTGCCGTGAGATACAGTCTGCTGTGCCGTGGGAGATTATCTAATTTCACGTATTTGGGTTAAAAATATTTTTTGCAAAGCAGTAATTATAGTCTGCAAATGATGTGTTGTTGTTGAGTGTCTGCTATCTAGAGCTCGGCAGAGTAACCGTGTAATACTCTTCCATATCAGTAGGTGGCAGCTGGTTGCTAATTGCTTTGTAGATGTCGGGAACCGCGAGAAGGCAGCTTGCAGGTCAAAAGGTACCTAATGCTTAAACCCAGAATAAACCAAAGGTGAGTGCCCCTAAGAAAAGGCATTGAAGCTAGGGGATGGCTATTCAGAACAAAGCTAAAACTGAACTGGCTACAAGGTAAACAAAAACAGAATGCTGGACAACAGCAAAGACTTACTGTGGAACAAAGACGGCGCCCACAATGTACATCCCAACATGACATGACAATCAACAATGTCCCCACAAAGAAAGAAAAAAAAAATATTCTTGATTGCTAAAACAAAGTAGATGCGGGAAATATCGCTCAAAGGAAGACATGAAACTGCTACAGGAAAATACCAAAAAAAGAGAAAAAGACACCAAAATAGGAGCCAAAGACAAGAACTAAAACACTACACACAGGAAAACAGCAAAAAAAACTCAGAATAAGTCACGGCACGGTGTGACAGGTACACCTACTTTGAGACAAGAACTATATTGATGCATGCTTGGTTATGCTTTAAAGTCATATCCAACAATTGTGACGACTTTTTACTGTCAACTGAGG
Source organism: Nerophis ophidion (assembly GCF_033978795.1). NCBI lineage: Eukaryota > Metazoa > Chordata > Actinopteri > Syngnathiformes > Syngnathidae > Nerophis > Nerophis ophidion. Next base: position 187,049 of record NW_026906967.1, on the reverse strand, counting down.
TTTATTTTTTAATGATTTCTGCTGGTGGTGTGCCTCCTGATATTTTCAACACAAAAATTGTGCCTTGGCTCAAAAAAGGTTGAAAAACACTGACTTACACTATCTTATTATATTGAATCTATATTCAATGATAGCTAGCGTTAGATCAGGGGTCTTCAACCCGCGGCTCTGGAGCCACATGAGGTTCTTTCATGCCTCCGTCGTGGCTCCCTTTGGCTTTGAAACCGAATGTCAACAAATAATGGTTACTTGATCTATTCTATTTCATTTGATTTAGTTAGTTCATTTAAATTTTACAGTTGTAATTTTGGAGAGTTCTGGGATCTTGTCATAGGAAAATAAAACCCATGTGAATATATTGTGGATGTAAATGTATGTCACAGCCCTTATGCGACATCTCTTGCTGCCATGCAATTGTATTGTTTTTAGCGGTCAACCCCTAGCAATGGACGGATCAACAAAGATAGATATTTTATTTACTTACATTTTTATAAATTTGCTGTTTTTATTGATGACCAAGTAGTTGTTTTTAGTCAAATGAATATTCCACAGTTTTATGCCTTCAGAACATTGGAATGAGTTGATTTTTTAATTTCAATTCATTATTAAGGAAAGGAAGAGTGTATTTTGTTTCTAATATTCAAAATAATTTGATGATTTGCTTTGTTATACCCAGAGATAAATCAAATAAGTGTTTGATTTCATAAATCCTATAACACACGTGTAACACAACTATAAGTGGTGTTATCATCGTTTTAGGTATCTAACAGAGTTTGTGGCTCTAGGTGGGTTTTATTTGGGGGGAAACGGGCTAAAATGTCTCTTTGTATGCTGAAGGTTGCCGACCCCTGCGTTAGGTCAACACACAAAGCTAATGTGCGTGCACATGTTACGTATGTGTGGAGTTACATCATTTTGTGCTAAAAGCCATATTCTGCTTTCATGAATAAATGTTTGCCTTTTAGACATTGTGTTAACATTATCTGATTTTTTACCTAATTTAAACAAATCACCGTTCCTGGGGACTGACTCCATTGAAAACCTATCAGTGTCACTTCTCATTCTGGCATGTGTATGCGTGGCATTATGATCAGTAATGGACATGCATGTGCTGTCAGTCATGTTATGTTACTGATACATGCTAGTGGACTATACTTTTATAGTATTACTTGGCTATAAAAAGCTAAATGCGGTCTTACTTGTATGAGTGCACATGTGTGTTACTGTATATTGTTGTTTGAGTGCTGATATTATAATTAATATTTAGAACACTTCATATTACTTCAATTTTTTTTCTGAGTTACTTACTAAATGTTTTCATTTAATAGCACCAGTGCCCGAGTGAAAAAGCAAAGCGTACATCCCTAGTTATCACTGAAAGTATATTCTATCATGATAACAACAACATGACTGCAAAGTGTTAGTTGCTTCTCTCGAACTGTTTCTGTGTACGTGCACACGCTCCCAGTGTGTGTACGAGACAGCAGTAAGTGACTAGCATGCACTAATTCCCAACCATTTTTATTCTATATAATTATCAATCCATCCATTTTCTACCGCTTCTCCCTTTCGGGGTCGCCGGAGCCTTTCTCAGTTAGTCATTGTGAAAGATAATGGACATTTAAAAATATGTATACATTCTGTTAAACCACGAATAGTAACATAAGCAAGTCAGTGATAATCTAGTTATATTTTTTTGTAGAAAAAAAAAAAGAAAGTAATTTTAAGCAAGTTGCGAACGGACACTTTAGTGCTTGCTGTCATTATGATTTGCTGACTACCTCTGTAACAAAACCTAGGAATGTTTTCTGTTGATTACCCATGATCTTCTTTAGTTACACTACTCTGTTCCATGGATCTTCTTTCATTTGCATGCCGGATTGTTTACTTTCACTTGACAAGGCTACTCCACTCACATAATAAATGTCATTGTCTTGTTAACAATCAAATATAAAGTTAGTAAAGATGTGAGAGTAAGAAGTCAACAAACCTGTTCTGTGTGACACAACTTGATGTTTCTTGAAAACAGCGTCCAGTAGTTGATAGTTTTCCTCTTTTGTTCTAGAAAGTTCCGCCTCGTATTCTGCTATCGTTCTTTCTAACACTACAAATATTTCTTCAACGGCAGCAGTTAGTCGCTGATCCACCAACGCTCTCAACATTTGTAATGTAGACATTTTCACACAATCACAACACTTTACTCTCACACTTGATCTCTACTTAGCGATGTGTTGATAACTTCTGTGTCTTCTGTTAGCAGCTAACAAGCTAAGCTAACTAGCGAGCTAAGCTAACTAACAAGCAAAGATAGCACGAGAAGCGGCACAGTGCTTCTAGCGCATCCAGACCACTTTATCCTTAACTAAAGAATAAAATATGTGTTTTATACGACGTAAATATTTCAAACTGGAGAACAAATAATAAGACTGACTTATTAGCGTCCTGCTCGCGGCTTTCTGCGTCGATGTGCTAGCGTTGTGTCGGTCGCGAACGATTCGTTCGATTGAACGAAGCATACATCTTCTTCTTCTTTTGTTTTTTTTTATGGCGGTTGGCAAGCAACCTTCTGGTGTGCATTAGCGCCACCTACTGTAATGGAGTGTGGACCGAGGTGGATCCCTACTCTATATTCTTTTATTCAACCCAGTGTTTTTTAAATATGTTTGTATTGCTTTATATCCTATGTGTTCTGAATTCAATCCTAATATACTTCCCACTTCTAACCTAATATTTTCTTTTGCTAACTTATTTTCCAGTATTTCTCTTTCTCTATTGTATTTCATACATTGTATTAAAACATGGTCAACATTCTCTATTTGATGGCAAAAATCACACAGCCCTGTATTATGTTTGCCTATCAATTTTAGTGAACTATTTAGATAAGTATGTCCTAATCTCATTCTAGTAATAATGTCTTCTTCTTTCCTATTTCTATTCCTCCTCTCATTACACCTACTCTCCTCTGGACTTTGTAAAACTCTCTACCTTTTGTTTCCTTATTCCAATTATCCTGCCACTTTTTATTGTGTTCTATCTTAATGATGCTCTTCACTTCTTCTTTACTGTGCTTTATCTCCATGTTTACTTCTGTTTTAGTGCTTGCTTGTTTTGCGTATCTATCAGCTAACTCATTCCCCTCAACTCCTACATGAGCAGGAACCCAGAGAAATTTTACCACCAGAGGTGGGTAGAGTAGCCAGAAATTGTACTCAAGTAAGAGTACTGTTACTTTAGAGATTTATTACTCAAGTAAAAGTAAGGAGTAGTCACCCAAATATTTACTTGAGTAAAAGTAAAAAGTATGTTGTGAAAAAAACTACTCAAGTACTGAGTAACTGATGAGTAACCTGTTTGTTTAATGATTACGGCAACAAATAATGCACAAAAACATAAAAATAGCAATGAGCAAATTCAGAGCCAGGAATATCTCTTAAGCAACTAAAACAATATTATATATTAAATAATAGTACATTAAAATAAAATTAAAAAATGGCACATCGAGCCACAATAACTTAACAGCACCATAGCTTCAGTAGGCATTCATTGATTGATTGATTGAAACTTGTATTAGTAGATTGCACAGTACAGTACATATTCCATACAATTGACCACTAAATGGTAACACCCCAATAAGTTTTTCATCCTCAATCAATTATTTAATAAATGACCAAGTCGAGGTGATATACCTCATATATACATATACATACACACACATATCATTTATACACACACATATCATACATACACACACAAACCATTTATACACACACATATCATACATACACACACAAACCATTTATACACACACATATCATATATATATGTATATATATATATATATATATATATATATATATATATATATATATACATACATTTATATATACAGTATATAATCTATATTTATTCATTTTGCCGTTTTTGTTCACATGTTGAAGGTGTTTTAATGAATATACATGCATGTTTAACATATAGATTCCTATCTTTCATGAAAAACAAGAATATAAGTTGGTGTATTACCTGATTCTGATGACTTGCATTGATTGGAATCAGATGTCCAAGTTTTCAAATGGAGGAGAAAAAAAGTTCCTCTTTTCTGTCTAATACCACATGAAAGTCGTTGGTTTTTGGCATCTTATTTGTCCAGCTTCCACATTTGTTTTTATACACTTGACAAGAAATACATTGGCGGCAAACTCCGTGGCTTGCTGGCTTGTTTGCGCTGGCTTTCGGAGACTCTTATTTTGTTAATGCAGGCGCGATGGAGCGGCGCTTTTATTGTGAAGACAGGAACTGTGCGATCAGTCTTTAGGCTTTTGACGGGAAGTACGGTTGAAATAAAAAGTGTCTTTTTTCCTTTACACTTTTGATTGATTGATTGAAACTTGTATTATTAGATTGCACAGTACAGTTCATATTCCGTACAATTGACCACTAAATGGTAACACCCCAATAAGTTTGTCAACACGTTTAAGTCGGGTTTTACGTATCACGGTCATGTGACCGCCTGGCTCTGTTTGATTGGTCCAACGTCCCCAGTGACTGCATGTGATTGGTGAAACGCAGGCATGCGTAATTCCTACTTTGAAGCTCTGTCATTAACCAAAATAAACATTAAAAGATCGATAAAAAAAAGTAGCGAGTAGCGAGCTGAATGTAGATAAATGGAACGGAGTAAAAGTAGCGTTTCTTCTCTATAAATATACTCAAGTAAAAGTAAAAGTATGTTGCATAAAAACTACTCATAGAAGTACAATTTATCCCAAAAGTTACTCAAGTAAATGTAACGGAGTAAATGTAGCGTTTCTTCTCTATAAATATACTCAAGTAAAAGTAAAAGTATGTTGCATAAAAACTACTCATAGAAGTACAATTTATCCCAAAAGTTACTCAAGTAAATGTAACGGAGTAAAAGTAGCGTTTCTTCTCTATAAATATACTCAAGTAAAAGTAAAAGTATGTTGCATAAAAACTACTCATAGAAGTACAATTTATCCCAAAAGTTACTCAAGTAAATGTAACGGAGTAAATGTAGCGCGTTACTACCCACCTCTGGTTACCACACCTCCCGCTTTATTTATTCTGTAGATTGCATGAACTATTTCATAAACTATATGAAACAGTGTCATCAAACTAATGTCATTCATATCTTGATTTGATTTAAATGTATAAATTATTTTATAACTATCTACCATAACCCTTTTCCTCTTATCAACATTTTCCTCGTTTTCGTGCACTCTTTTAGCACTCGACTTTCCTTCATGACCTCCTCTCCCCTTCTTTCCTCTCTCCCCTCTAGTCCTATCCATGTCCATACCTTCCTCATACATCCCGTCACTATCCCCTTCCATCTCCATCCAGTCACACTACAGCTTATGCTTAACCGCCAAAACAAATATAGATGTTAAGGTGTTTGAGCTTAACAGAGTTCTTTATGCGTGCACATGAACGACACTTTCAACGAGTCTTGAACATCAACTTCCTCTCACCGAGGAGACTTTTATTCTCTTCTTCTGTTGAACACACAACTGCTTCTGTGTTAAACACTACACAGTTCCAGAGCGCCCTCAAGGGGATAACATGCGCTACAACATCCTAGCTCTATAACAGTCACTGAGTAAGAGCGTGGATATATACAATCTTAACACCCCCACTCGCTATTAGCTCACTGTGTTAAACAATATTTTAAGAACATTTTCCATCATCCTGTTTTGTTAGGATTCATCCTTCAAGTCTTCATCCCAACATGCCAAACATATTCTGTGAGAAACATTTCAACTTCTGTTTAGTAGCTGGTTTTGTCAGAATAACAGCAACCATTTGTTCTGTAGGACAATATTCCAGTATTACCCTACCAGTAGCAACAATGTCTCTTATGAAGTGGTATTTCACATCAGTGTGTTTGCATCTTTGTCTGTTAACAGGATTTTTAGTGAGTGCAATCGTACCCTGATTGTCTTCGTACACTTTTGTTTTAACATATTGATAATTATCAAGTCCTTTTAGTAGCTGTTCAATGTAAAGACACTCCTGTATAGCTGAAGCTAAAGAAATGTATTCTGCTTCACAAGTAGAAAGAGCTACTGTTGGTTGTTTTCTTGTCTTCCATGAAATGAATGAAGTGCCTCCACACAAAGTTGCACAATAGCCTGATGTGCTACGTCTGTCTGTTTCATTTGATGCCCAACTTGCATCACAGTAAACTGTCAGACCGAGTCTTTCAGTTACATTCTTCTTGAAGTGAAGTCCTTGTTCTGATGTACCTTTTAGGTATCTGAATACATGTTTCACTGTATTCCAATGTTCCATAGTAGGTTCATTAAAGTGTTGAGATAGTTTACTCGCAACAAAGCTTATGTCAGGTCGAGTGCATGTTGCTAAGTAAATTAAACTTCCCACTGCTTCTCTGTACTGTCTTGGTTGTTTCAACGTTTCAACATTTTCTGCATAATCAAGTTTCTCTTGGTTTACAATTTTCCATATCAAACCTTTGTAAAACCGTTTTCAGATATCTCTCTTGTGACATTTTGACTAGTCCATGTGTTTGTTCAAAGTCTATTCCTAAGAAATGTTTTAGGGTTCCCAAATCCTTCATTTTGAATCTCTGAGTTAACATTCTTTTGACATCCTGCATTGATTTTTCACTTGAGGTAGCTAAAATAAGGTCATCTACCCAAATAATAAGAATTACCTTTTGACCATATTTTTCTCTTGTATATACACAATGATCTGCATCATTTTGCACAAAGTCATTTCCACATAAATGAGTGTGTAGCACTGTATTCCAGTTCCTGCCCGACTGTTTGAGTCCATACAATGATTTGTTTAGTTTACATACCAGTTTTTCACCTGTGTTAGAGTTTTTCTCGTAACCTTGTGGTTGTTCTAAATAGATTTCGCAGTCGATGGGTGCGTGTAGATACGCGGTCTTCACGTCCATTTGATGTAAGATTAAGTCCTCCTGTGCCGCCTTCTGCATGACAATTCTTACACTTAACATGTCAGCTGTCGGTGAAAACGTCTCGTCGTAATCAGTTCCTGCTCTCTGGTCGTATCCTTTAGCAACAAATCTTGCCTTAAATTTATTAGATCCATCTATGTCTGTTTTGAGTGCATAAACCCACTTAGCTTTTAAAGCTCGCTTACCTGGTGGTAAGTCAGTCAACTGGAATGTGTCATTTTCCACTAGTGACTTCATCTCCTCATTCATGGCGTTTTTCCAGTGCATTGACTCGGATGATAACACGGCTTCCTGATAAGTTTCTGGAATGTCACAAACTGCTCGATAACAGAAATCAACGCATGTTTGTAATCTGTCCAATGAATCATCAGTCTCATAATCTTGTAAATAAGATGGCTTTTGTTTTACTCTGAATGGATTCTTTCTGATTTCTGTTTCGGCATTTGCCGCTGACTGTTCCACATCTTCCTGCTCATTTAAATCCTCAGTTTTGTTTTCAGGTTGAACTCTGTCCTCATTCTTCTGGTCACTGTCACAGACTGCATTGTCTCTGTTTCCAATGTCATGTCCTGCGTATGGCTCTAAAGTTTGTGTCTCTCTCTCTACACTCATTTTGGTTGCGAATTTCACCAATCTGATCTTTTGGACTTTTTCCATTTCTGGATAATATACAAGGAATGCTGGGCTGTTTTTATCATATCCTATGAAAATGCCCTGTTCACTTTTGGAGTCTAGTTTTCCTTTTTCTTGTTTGTAACTAAAACATGTAGACCCAAATTTTTGCATTTGTGACACATTTGGTACTTTTCCTGAAAGTAACTCATATGCTGTTTTCTATTGTAACACCTGTTTCTAACATGAGCTGCTGTTTGAATGGCATAGTTCCACAAATAGTTTGGTAGTTTGCTTTCTATCAGTAAGCATCTAGCCATGTCAAACAGTGTTCGCCATCCTCTCTCTGCTGTGCCATTTTGGTGTGGCGAATAAGGCGCTGACGTCTCATGTCTTATTTTGTTCTTTGTTAGTAACATTTGGAACTCTCTGTTTGTAAACTCAGTGCCGTTGTCTGAACGTATACACTTTACATCTCCAAAGGGTGCTACATCTGCTAAGAACTTTTCTGTTGCAGTAACTGTATCACTTTTTGACTTAAGGAAATATACTAATACAGCACCTGAATAGTCATCTGTGAAACATTGTGCGTATTTGTGTCCTTCTATGCTCTCAGTTTTCATTGGTCCTGCTAGGTCTGTATGGATTAACTCCAGGGGTTTATTTGCTTTAGCATCTAGCTCCCTATTTCTCGTTTGGGTAAACTTGCCTTTTGTACATATGTCACACATCTGATCCCGCTTAACATTTCCCTTAATTACCATACCTTTGACCACAGTTTGGAGTTTGATTACATCGTCATAGTTGTAGTGTCCTAGAATCTCGTGCCATGTTTGTACGTCATGACAAACTTTACACTGATCTTCATTTGCATCAACAGTTGGTAGATAATACAGCTTCTCATGTTCGTGTATTTTAAATCTGTTACCATCTTTAGTGGTCATGTGGCTCTGTCCTTTCTTGAAAGTTATGGTTGCTCCTCCGTCGGCTGCTCTCGCCACTGAAAAGATGTTGTGGGGATAGGAGGGCATGTACAGAGTGTTTTGTAGTTGTGCCCTGTGCTGTCGTCCATTGCTGTCCACTAGATGTATCGTAGCTGTTCCTCTTCCTTGGGCCATTCCACTGCATCGTGTCCCATCAGCTAGTTCCACTGAATGAGTCTCTGGCTGAAAGGTGTTGTCAAAGCTTGTAAAGTTATTCACATCATTTACAATGTGGGATGTCGCTCCTGCATCCACCATAATGCCTTTCATCTTTATTTTGGGTGCTGACTCACTTTCTTCTTGTGCTGCTTTGAAGAGGTAATCACTGGAATGTTCATCAGTAACCTTTTTGACATTGTCTCGTTTATCTTTCTTTTTGCATATGGTTTCTTGGTGTGTGTTGCTCTTACAAAAGTTGCACCACACTTTTCGGATACAATTTCTTGCTCTGTGTCCTTTTAATCCACATTTGAAACATGTCAGATCTTCATCTCCACTTCTACTTTGAGTGCTGCTGGTGTACGTCTTCTGGATATTTCTATCCTGTTTTGTGAACATTTTCATCACATTGTCTGTTGGCTCAGCAGTACTAATTTTCTCTGACTCTTTGTAAATACGTAATCTCCTTTTGAAATCTGTAAATGTCACATTGTCTTCGTTTTGTGTTACATGTACAGCTAATGGCTTGTAAGCGTCAGGAAGTCCTCCAAGAATCATGGCTATGATCAGACTATCACTGAGAGTCTCACCGGCATCACGAAGTGCTGTAATCAGGTTTTCTGCTCTGATAATGTAGTCCGTAGTCGACTCTCTATCTACTTTCCGTAGTTTTGTCAAGGACGTGTACAGGTTGATTATTCGTGGCTTGCTTTTTCCTGAGTAGTGCTCCCTCAGCATTTTCAGTGCTTTCCTTCCATCGTATGTAGCATCATGTCTAATTAAAGACAGGCTTTTATCATCGATCAACCTTATGAGCTCTGCATAGCAGTCTGGATTCTTTATTCTGTCCGCTGCTGCTTGCTCTTCTCCAACTGGTTCATTTAGAACAGTGTCTTTCAACTTTAAAATATGTAAGTGTCCCAAAAACCTTGCTTCCCAAAGGTCATACTTGCTTTCGGATCCATCGAAGTACAGTTGCGGGGATACTGCTCCAGTAGTACGAGCCGCCATATTTGTTTAAGCTCCGCACTTTAGCACTGTGCTATGCTAATTAGCTCAAACTTTGCCGCGGTTACTTCTTCTTCGAGAGTACACGCTACTTCATTGGCTAAAGTCCCTTTAATGCTCCGTGTAATACTTCACGTTTGCATTACCTTTATCCTTGGTCAAGTAGTTCTCCTCTGTTAGCTCAAGTCCACACCTGCAAACTTCCTTGGCTTCTGTGTCCGTGCGTCGACTCAACGCTACCTTGCCTTGTTTGCTTGAGTTGGTTGGAATCACTGCGGTTCCTGGAATTACTGCGGTTCCTGGGGTTGCTGCAGTTCCTGGCGTTATTTGGGTTGCTGGGCCCATAACCTGTTAAGGTGTTTGAGCTTAACAGAGTTCTTTATGCGTGCACATGAACGACACTTTCAACGAGTCTTGAACATCAACGTTCTCTCACCGAGGAGACTTTTATTCTCTTCTTCTGTTGAACACACAACTGCTTCTGTGTTAAACACTACACAGTTCCAGAGCGCCCTCAAGGGGATAACATGCGCTACAACATCCTACCTCTATAACACAGTCACTGAGTAAGAGCGTGGATATATACAATCTTAACAATTAATATTACATATATGTTTAGTGTATTAAAATTAAATACATGTTTTTGTATTAATATTAAATACATGTTTAGTGTATAAATATTAAATACATGTTTAGTGTATTAATATTAAATACATGTTTAGTGTATAAATATAACTGTATGAGAAACCAAACTTATGTAAAAAAGAAATAAAAGAAACAAAAAAAAGGATAAAGAGAGAGAGAGAGACGGAGAGGACCGGGAATATTAAGAGGGAACGTGCGCCCTCCTGTGGACTTCTGCCGCAACTGCACACATAAAGAAATTCATTATTTCCAAGTGTGCCTTTTTAGAGGATAATAAATACATGTTTACTGTATGAATATTAAATATATGATTATTATATAATTACATATATGTTTGGTATATGTGTAACAGGGTCGATTACGTCTTGTAAATAATTTATTTTCTAAAGTTTTATTATTGTTATAATTACACAAAATATGTAAGTTACATGTAAATACCTGAATATTGTTTGATGTTTTGTCAATGTGGAACCATTGTCTCATTGTCCCTCCTACTGCAATAATTACTGTGACACCTGTCTTTTTATATGCGTTAGACACGCCCTCCAACTTCCCTTTTTGTCTACGATAACGGGAGAGGTAGGCGTTCATGCGACGACAGAAAATGTCTTGTTAAAAACTTTAATTCATTTCTTGTTCATTATTATGTATTTGTGTAGGGGCTCGACGATGGCACAAAGTTTTGATGACGATTGTATTCTGTTTTATCAGGTATGTTTTTATTTTACTGTGTATGTAACTATGCCGCCTTTTTGTCTACGATAACGGGAGAGGGGCTCGACGATGGCACAAAGTTTTGATGACGATTGTATTCTGTTTTATCAGTAAAGTGCAGTGGAGAAACCCATGGTGTCGGTCGTCTTATATAAAAAACACACAACGCAGAGGAAGAGACCACCGGTTACACTTGGTGCCGTACGACCCGTTGCATCGCCGACCAGCCCTCGTCTGGTGCCCGGGAAAGCTGCCGGAGTTTCCCGCCCGCTGCACTCTGCTGCTCCTCCCTCTCTCTCCCTTTCGCCGCGGACAAAGGTGCGCGCTCCCGCGTGCGCGCAAGGTGTGCTGACAAACCACGCTGATTTAAAGTGTGTGTGTGGGATTTAAGCTCGTTTAGGTTTGTGCTGGTGATGTTATTATATCCAGCTGGTACATTTTATGAACATTTTGTGACAGATAGTCCTATCAAAAAAAAAAAAAAGTATAATGGGCTGTTTGTATGAGTGATTAGTGAAGCCTTTTGATTGTGTTTTATTTTGTTCATCTATTGATCAGTGTGGGCTTATGAGAGGCTTGATATGCCCTAATAGCACTTGTGGTTTTTTTGCTACAGTGCTGTGCTATGTATTGATTTGTCAGGGGTATTTACAGTGGGCTTTACCGTGAAGTATTTTTTTTTATGTGTCAACTTGTGTCACTATTGGCCTTGTTTTGCTATACTACCTTTGTGGGAATTTGTCTTTGTTGTGTTGGTGAAGTATTAGTACAGTATTTGAAATTCCTACAATGGCTGGTCGTGGGCATGGTGTCACATTTGGAATGGGGAGGGGTAGGTTGGTGTCAAGCAGTCCTAGTTTCATGATAGACCAACCAGTTTTTAACCCGCTACTAAACCCCATCTCTAGCTCTACACCAGTTACTCAAGCAGTGCGTGAGCCCACACAAGTTATAACTGTTGATGCTTTTGGAGACATGATCACATCTTTAGCTAAACAGATAGAAGACAACATCTCTGCCAACATCAGCATGATGCACCAGCCAAGTGCCTTGCAGCCTCAGTCCACCGCTGTGAGCCCTTCCTCCGGGCAAGATGGTTCGCCACAAGTGAAAGTTGTCGTGCAGCCTGACGTCAAAGCACCACCTTACTTTAGGGGCGATAATTCAGATTTGTTCTCAATTCACGAATGGGTAGACATGATGAAATGTTACCTAAATAGAGTAAAATGTGACAGTCCTCCTGAAATGTTTGAGCTAATTATGTCCAGACTAACAGGTAAAGCGAGGGATGTTGTAAAAGTGTCGCTGCGCAGCCGCCCTGATCTGAATGCACCTGACCTGCCCACTGCAATGTTTGACATTTTGAAAGGTAACTTCAGTGAGTTATCATATTCTAACTTACCTATGAAATACTTTTGCTTCACAATTCCCCATTCTGGTGAGAGTGCTATGGACTACTGGATCCGCCTTAATAAGTCCATCGATGCTGCCGACGAGTGTCTCCATAGGCAGGGTAAATCTGTTGAGGACCCCAGTGCTGAAGTCGTCATGATGTTTATTAACCACTGTCCTGACCCTCATCTTGCCTTGTTGTTTCAACTAAAGTCGCCTGAGCAGTGGACTGCAGCTGAGGTTCAGGAGCATCTGGATGCTCACATACGAAAGGTTAGAAAGACAGCACCCCAGTCTCAATGTATGGTGGGCTTGTCAACTTATAGTCAAAGCCCAGTGACTGATTGTTCTTCACAAGGGGCTGTCTCGGTAGCACGCCAGCAGTCATTGCATACTGTTCCTCAGCCTTCCCCTACCCTTTCCTGCAGTCACCCTCCGTCTGATGCTCCTGCGGCTGTTGCACATCAGTCCGCCTCCCCATTACAGCCATCTTCTGTCAATGTGGCGCCAGCCGCTTTTGACCCACCAGCTAACGACCCTGGTGCTCAAGTTGTGGCCATGTTTGATAGAGTTCTATCCTTGTGCAATGCTTCTTTGGCTAACAATCAAAGACCAGGGCGCCAAACGTCAGGCAGCCGTCAGACTGCTCAACCCCGAAATCACCAAAGTTCTTTGGCAGTCACGTGTCGAGTATGTACGTCCAGTGAACATTCAACTCATGCACACTGTAAGCTCTACAGATTGTGCCTTAACTGTTTGAGACCTGGTCACATGAAGCGTGAGTGCCCACAAGCCTCACATTCCCCGGCTATACCGCCATCTTTTCCACCCAATGCTGATTTAAACTAACCCGCCTGTGTAGTGAGAGGGGTAGCATGGGCGATGCTAGTAGCACCCTCAGTGAAAATGAAGATGTGCAATTGACCTATGTGAACTGTTGTAGTAGTGTTTCTGATGACAAAACAGTGGTTGTTGTGGGTTCCCATAGAGTGGAAGGAGCTAGTGAGTTGTTTTATGCTCCAGTGTCTGTGGGGGGCCAGTCTGTTTTAAGAGGGATGCTTGATTCAGGTAGCATGTCATGCACGCTAAATGTGGAGGCGGAGTCAAAGCTTAGAGCTGTTGGGCTACTCCCTAGCCCTCGGCCTGTGCCGGAGAAGGTGGTACTTATTGGCTCTGGTGGCCTTATGACACAACCCAGGTGCATTTATGACCTTGAAATTGAAGTTTATGGGTCTAAGTTCATTGTGCCAACTTTACTTGTACCAGGGCAGAAAGATGAGATGATCATTGGGACCAATGTCATAAGACCCATTATACAGGCGATGAAGTCGGATAATAAGTACTGGCAGCTGGTCTGCTCCAATACTTCTGACCCCAGTTGTGAACAGTTTCTTGGACTACTTAGCTGTATCACACGCTGGTCTGGTCCCAAAGTGCCTGAAAAAGTTGGTACAGTCAAGCTAAGACAATCTGTCACTCTTGCACCTCAGGGAGAGTCTCTAGTATGGGGGAAGCTGCCCAGCAGTGCTTCTGTGTCACCTGGGAGCACTGTCATTGTGGAGCCCACCTCTTTCCGTTCAACCCCTAGAGACATCATTGTTGGGTGGGTCGTGACACCCATGTGGGGTGATCGTTGGGTCCCGATGAAAATTCTGAACCCAACAAAGAGACCTGTGACACTGCGCCGTAATGCTAAGGTAGCAGATGTTTTTCCTTGTATTGCAATGGAAGACCTTCCTTTGTCACAGAATGTGTGTATGCAGCAGACCTGTGAGGGAAGTGACCCAACCTCCAGGTCAGGTACCACCTCTAATCCCCTTCAGCAGCTTAAAGAGGGCGGGTTGGCAGATGTTGATCTTGAAGGGTGTGAAGTATCAGAGGAATGGAAACAGCGTCTGGCTGAACTAGTCCTCACCTACGAAGATGTATTTTCTAAGGACAAGCTGGACTGTGGTGAAGCAAAGGATTTCGTCCACCGAATCCACCTCACTGATGATCGCCCTTTTAGACTCCCCTATCGCCGTGTCCCTCCAGCTCACTATCATAAGCTGAGAGAGGTGCTGTCTGAGATGGAGTTCAAAGGAATCATCAGCAAGTCAGTCAGTGAGTATGCTTCACCCCTTGTCCTTGTCTGGAAGAAGTCAGGGGAGTTGAGGATCTGCACAGACTTCCGCTGGCTTAACGCCAAGACCGTGAAGGATGCACACCCGCTACCCCACCAGGCTGACTGTCTTGCCGCCCTTGGGGGAAATGCCTTTTTCAGTACCATGGATCTTACATCGGGGTTTTACAACGTCCCCCTCCATGAGTCTGACAGGCGGTATACGGCTTTCACAACACCTTTAGGCCTATACGAGTACAACAGACTTCCCCAGGGCTTGTGCAACAGCCCTGCATCCTTTATGCGGATGATGATCAGCATCTTTGGGGACTTGAACTTCTCAAGCCTTCTCTGCTATTTGGATGACCTGCTCGTGTTTGCTCCATCCGAAGAGGAAGCCCTGAAGCGGCTGGAGAGTGTCTTCCTGCGTCTCAGAGCCAACAACCTGAAACTAGCGCAGAGGAAGTGCTACTTCTTGCGAAGGACCGTAAAGTTTCTGGGTCATGTAGTAAACAGCGGGGGCGTCGCAGTCGACCAGGAGAAAGTCCAGGTCATCTCAGCTTTTGAAAAAGAGGATCTTATGGAGGATGACGGCTGTACCCCATCACAGCGGAAAGTCAAGTCCTTCCTTGGCATGGTGCTGTACTACCAGCATTTCATCCCTGGCTGTTCTTCTCTCGCTAAGCCATTGTACACCTTGACTGCAGGACAGAAAAGGAGTGCCAAAGGCTCCTTTGGGCGTAGAAGAGCAGGCACTTTCAGAAAACCGACTCCCCAGGACTGGACGTCTGCCTGTGAGAAGGCATTTAAAGATCTGAAGAGTGCACTTCTTAATAGTGTGGTGCTGGCTCATCCAGACTTTGAAAGGCCCTTCATCCTCTGCACCGATGCCTCCCTTGATGGTCTAGGTGCAGTCCTGTCCCAGGTCCCCGATGGCGAAGAACGAGCGAGACCAATTGCTTTTGCAAGCAAAACTCTCAGCCGCAGCCAAGTCAACTACCCTGCTCACAGACTGGAGTTCTTGGCCCTTAAATGGGCAGTTTGTGATAAATTCAGCCACTGGCTCAAGGGTCACAGGTTTACTGTCTGGTCGGATAACAACCCCCTCACTCACATCTTGACTAAACCAAAACTAGATGCCTGTGAGCAGCGGTGGGTCTCCAAGTTGGCTCCATATAATTTTGAGATTAAGCACATCCCTGGTAGGCAGAATGTTGTGGCAGATGCACTCAGTAGAGACCCATTTGTGACTCCTTTAAGGGAGCGACTGCTGGGTGAGCCCTATGCTAAGCTGCTGAATGGGGTCTGTGATGTCAGTGATGGATGTGTGCAGGATGCGTTCCGCTTCACTTGCCAGCCTCAATCACTGATGTGTCATCCTCACATTGACGCTATTGAAAGTTCAATGTCTGAAGAAGATGTCTCTTCCATCCTTTCTTCTTTGGATGAATGGGACTGTGCTCCCCGCCAGCGTGCTACCTCACTAGCTGACCACCTCACAACATTGGAACCTCCTGGCCAAGACACTTTGCCTTCCCTATCACTTGCTGACCTTCAGTCTCACCAACAAAAAGACCCAGTCATCTTAAGAGCTACTTTTTATGTTGACAGAAAACGCAGGCCCTCCAGACGCGAACGATGTAATGAAAATCAGCCAACTCTGAGAGTCTTGAAACAGTGGGATAGGCTGACACTTCAGGATCGCATTCTCTATAGAGTCACAAAGGACCCTTTGACCAAGAAGAAGAGGTACCAGTTTGTTGTGCCAGAGTCCTTGAAGGCAGATGCACTGTCTGGCGTTCATGACCAAGCTGGTCATCAAGGTCAGCCCCGCACTCTTGCTCTAGCTCGCCAACGCTTTTTCTGGTATGACATGGAGAAAGATGTCCGCAATTACGTGAAACAGTGCCGCAGGTGCGTTCTTAGCAAGACCCCTGAGCCTTCAGCAAGCGCCTCGCTACAGAGCATTAAGACCTCTGCTCCCCTAGAGCTTGTGTGTGTTGACTTTTGGACAGCTGAAGACAGCCACAACAAATCTGTGGATGTACTTGTAGTCACTGATTACTTTACGAAATTGGCACATGCCTTTCCTTGTCAGGACCAGACTGCGAAGAGGGTTGCTAAGAAATTATGGGACAGCTTCTTCTGCATTTACGGGTTCCCTGAGCGCCTTCATTCAGACCAGGGTGCGAATTTTGAAAGTGAACTGATTGCTGAACTGTTGATGTTGTCAGGAGTTCAAAAGTCTCACACTTCCCCCTACCATCCTATGGGAAACGGTGGGACGGAGCGGTTCAACCGCACCTTGGGCAACATGTTGAGATCATTGCCCCCTCGTTCCAAGCAAAAATGGCCCCAAATGATCCAAACAATGACTTTTGTGTATAATTGCACTGTGCATGAGACGACTGGGTTTGCGCCTTTTTATTTGATGTTTGGGAGAACCCCGAGATTGCCAGTAGATCTCCTCTTTAAGAATCAATCAATCAATCAATCAATGTTTACTTATATAGCCCTAAATCACTAGTGTCTCAAAGGGCTGCACAAACCACCACGACATCCTCGGTAGGCCCACATAAGGGCAAGGAAAACTCACACCCAGTGGGACATTGGTGACAATAATGACCCAGTGGGACGTCGGTGACAATGATGACTATGAGAACCTTAGAGAGGAGGAAAGCAATGGATGTCGAGCAGGTCTAACATGATACCGTGAAAGTTCAATCCACAATGGATACAACACAGTCGCGAGAGTCCAGTCCAAACACAGCAGCGAGAGTCCCGTTCACAGCGGAGCCAGCAGGAAACCATCCCAAGGGTAGCGGACCAGCAGCGCAGAGATGTCCCCAGCCGATACACAGAGGGACATAGAAGAAAAAGAAAAGAAACGGCAGATCAACTGGTCTAAAAAGGGAGTCTATTTAAAGGCTAGAGTATACAAATGAGTTTTAAGGTGAGACTTAAATGCTTCTACTGAGGTGGCATCGCGAACTGTTACCGGGAGGGCATTCCAGAGTACTGGAGCCCGAACGGAAAATGCTCTATAGCCCGCAGACTTTTTTTGGGCTTTGGGAATCACTAATAAGCCGGAGTCCTTTGAACGCAGATTTCTTGCCGGGACATATGGTACAATACAATCGGCAAGATAAGATGGAGCTAGACCGTGTAGTATTTTATACGTAAGTAGTAAAACCTTAAAGTCACATCTTAAGTGCACAGGAAGCCAGTGCAGGTGAGCCAGTACAGGCGTAATGTGATCAAACTTTCTTGTTCTTGTCAAAAGTCTAGCAGCCGCATTTTGTACCAACTGTAATCTTTTAATGCTAGACACGGGGAGACCCGAAAATAATACGTTACAGTAGTCGAGGCGAGCCGTAACAAACGCATGGATAATGATCTCAGCGTCTTTAGTGGACAGAATGGAGCGAATTTTAGCGATGTTACGGAGATGAAAGAAGGCCGTTTTAGTAACGCTTTTAATGTGTGCTCAAAGGAGAGAGTTGGGTCGAAGATAATACCCAGATTCTTTACCGTGTCGCCTTGTTTAATTGTTTGGTTGTCAAATGTTAGAGTTGTATTATTAAATAGAGTTCGGTGTCTAGCAGGACCGATAATCAGCATTTCCGTTTTTTTGGCGTTGAGTTGCAAAAAGTTAGCGGACATCCATTGTTTAATTTCATTAAGACACGCCTCCAGCTGACTACAATCCGGCGTGTTGGTCAGCTTTAGGGGCATGTAGAGTTGGGTGTCATCAGCATAACAGTGAAAGCTAATACCGTATTTGCGTATGATGTCACCTAGCGGCAGCATGTAGATGCTGAAGAGTGCAGGGCCAAGGACCGAACCCTGGGGAACTCCACACGTTACCTTAACGTAGTCCGAGGTCACATTGTTATGGGAGACACACTGCATCCTATCAGTAAGATAAGAGTTAAACCAAGACAGGGCTAAGTCTGACATACCAATTCGTGTTTTGATACGTTCTAATAAAATATTATGATCGACGGTATCGAAAGCAGCGCTAAGATCGAGGAGCAGCAACATAGATGACGCATCAGAATCCATCGTTAGCAATAGATCATTAGTCATTTTTGCGAGGGCTGTCTCCGTGGAGTGATTTGCCCTGAAACCGGATTGAAAGGTTTCACATAGATTGTTAGACGCTAAGTGTTCATTTAACTGCTCCGCAACAATTTTTTCAAGGATTTTTGAAATAAAGGGAAGGTGAGACACCGGTCGGTAATTTACCATGAGGTCAGGATCGAGGTTAGGTCTTTTAAGAAGAGGATGAATAACCGCTTTTTTGAATGCTAGGGGAACAGTGCCCGAGGAGAGTGATAAGTTTATAATATTTAGCACTGATGGACCTAATAATACAAAAAGCTCCTTGATCAGTTTCCCAGGAAGAGGGTCAAGTAAACATGTTGTCTGTTTTATTCCATTTACACGTTGTAACAATTCCTCTAATGTTATTTCCTCAAAACGAGAGAAACTATTTTGGAGGGCAGTATCCGCCGTATATACAATCGTGTCAGTGTTAATAGAACCCCGTTGTAGCTGGGACGCATTGTCTTTAATCTCCTTTCTAATGACTTCAATTTTCTTACTAAAGAATTGCATAAAGTCATCAGCTGAGTGGGTTGAGCTACTGGAAGGAGTCCCTTGTTGGCTTAGCGATGCTACCGTACTAAACAAAAATTTAGGATCGTTTTTATTACGGTGGATGAGATTTGAGTAATATTTAGATTTAGCTAAGGTAAGCATGCGTTTATAAGTTATTAAACCATCACTAAATGCTTGATGGTGCACCTCAAGTTTAGTCGTGCGCCATTTGCGTTCCAGCTTTCTACATAATAATTTCTGAGCTCTAGTTTCTTCTGTAAACCACGGGGTGCGCTTTTTTGGAGCCTTTTTTAACTTTAGCGGTGCTATGTTATCAATGGTTTCGCGCAGGGCGTCGTTAAAGTTGTTAGTGAGGTTATCAATAGAGCCCACATACTTTGGGAATGGTGCCATTACCGAGGGCAGTAGGTCAGCAAGAGTTGTCGTTGTGGCTGTATTAATGTTGCGGCTGCTATAGCAGGTATTATTATTATTAGTTTGACGAACATACGTCTGAACCTCGAATTTTATAAGGTAGTGAAGTGAAGTGAATTATATTTATATAGCGCTTATCTCTAGCGACTCAAAGCGCTTTACATAGTGAAACCCAATATCTAAGTTACATTTTTAAACCAGTGTGGGTGGCACTGGGAGCAGGTGGGTAAAGTGTCTTGCTCAAGGACACAACGGCAGCGACTAGGATGGCGGAAGCGGGAATCGAACCTGCAACCCTCAAGTTGCTGACACGGCCGCTCTACCAACCGAGCTATACCGGTTGGTAGAGCGGTAATGATCGGACAATGATCGGACAATACTTTAGTATACGGGAGTATCGTAACTTTGGAAACGGTGATGCCCCTGACAAGCACTAGGTCTATCGTATTACCGTTGCGATGCGTGGGTTCATTTATTATTTGTGTGAGACCACAGCTATCAATTACAGTCTGGAGCGCTACGCACGGTGGGTCCGATGGGGTATTCATATGGATATTAAAGTCCCCCATTATGATTATATTATCGGCGTGTGTCACTAGATCAGCAACGAACTCTGAGAATTCATTAATAAAGTCCGAATAGGGCCCTGGGGGGCGGTAGATAACAGCCAGGTGTAGAGGCAGCGGTGTGACAGACCTCATAGTAAGCACCTCAAACGATTTATATTTATTATTTATGTTAGGACTAAGGTTAAAGTTTTCGTTGTATATTAGTGCGACCCCCCCACCCCTTTTGAGCGGACGGGCAATATGCGCATGTGTAAAGTTAAGAGGACATGCCTCATTTAGCGCAAAAAAGTCGTTTGGTTTAAGCCAGGTTTCGCTGAGACCGATGACGTTAAGATTGTTGTCTCTGATAATGTCATTAACTAACAACGTTTTAGGAGACAATGATCTTATGTTTAAAAAACCTATATTATAGGTAGTGGGCTGTTTTAGGGAGTTTTTGATCAAATTATCCGTAGTAGCAATATTAATAATGTTGTGTTTATTATGCCCAGTGCATTTAGTATAGTTACGACCATATCTAGGAATTGATACGACAGGAATTTTCCGATTGTTTGATTGTTGCTTTGATAAACTGCACGCATCATGGTTAGCCACCTCAGTAAAGGGGATTTTCCGATTGTTTGTTTGTTGCTTTGATAAACTGCACGCATCATGGTTAGCCACCTCAGTAACGGGGATTTTCCGATTGTTTGTTTGTTGCTTTGATAAACTGCACGCATCATAGTTAGCCACCTCGGTAAAACACATGTCCAACTCTGAAACACTCAAAGCAGAAAAAACTTGTTCTAATTTAACTGACTCCTTACCCAGACCAGTAGTCTCGCATTTTCCATCTAAATCCGTCTTCGGGATGGAGGAAAGTGGTGTTCTGTGGGGATTAGCCTTCTGCTTTGTTTTAAGCCCCGCTCGGCATCCGCGTTTCCGATCACACCGCTGGCGTCTGCTCCGTAGACGGCCCCCGCTGCTACTAGACTCCCCTGCTTCACAGGCCGCTGGATGTAGCCGCCGATGTATTCCCATGCTAGTTAGCAAGTCTAGCACGCAAGTGTCTATCAGTCCAAAACGGCCCGATTCGTCCACATCCAGAAGTGTCTGGCGGTCGTACGTGATCACGGAGTGACCACGATGCGAGCCAGCCATAAAGTTTGTGGAATTGTCCGGTATTTCTGCCAAATGTTCCATCTTTAGCAGGAGCTCCTCGAGAGCGCAGCCCGTCCGGGCGCCGCCATCTTGGATACCACAAGAATGTGTTTCGGGATGAGACTGTGTGTGACTATAACATATATGTAAAGTCCCTTTTAGAGGACCTGCATTGTGCCATGACGCTTGCCCAGAAGAACTGCTCAGCTGAGCAGAAGCATCAGTGCAACCAGTACAACAGACAGGTCAAAGGTCAGCCTCTTTCACTTGGCGACCAGGTTTTGTTGGCAAACAAAGGTGTCAAAGGGAAGCGTAAACTTTCTGACAAGTGGTTGCCTGTTATACACACTGTGGTGGCCTCAAAACCTGACCTGCACATCTACCGGATCAAGGATCCAGAGGGGAATGAAAGGGTTGTTCACCGTAACCTGTTGCTCCAGGTCAACTTCCTGCCTTTAGACGGAGCTTTGGATGATAATGCTGGACCCGTGGTCATGCCTGCCATTGCAGTGTCTGATGGGTATGAGTCAGAGGTGTCTGATACAGCAGCTGCAACTGTTGGGACATCCCATGCTGGTTCCCTCTTGAGTGCTGATGCTTGTGATGATGGCCGTACTGCCTCATGGGTCCGTGAGCAGTCTTCCTTTGATGAGCCTCAAGGTTCAGAGTCCGCTGAAGGAGTCTCCCCTACAGACGGTGGCTGTATTGCTGCTCTGGATCCCCTGATAGCACTTCCTTCTCCCTCACTACAATTAGTCCCAGTTGTTCCACCTCAAGCATCTGGTGCTGAGAACCAATTTGCCTCACGGTTTGGCAGAGTCATTAAACCTGTTTACCGTTTAATAGAGTCCATGGTTCAACTTGAGTCCATATTAAGGGTTGAGCCAGGCGTCCATACTGTTATTAATGTGTGAGATATGATCAAAAAGCTGATTTGTGCTGCTCTTTGTGTGGACTCGATGTTCTGAAAAAGTAATTTTTCCCTTCTCACCCACAATGTTTGGCCTGTGTATGTGTGGTGTATAAGGCACCTCACCTTGTCTATAGAGTACTTTGAGTTCTTGCTAGGCGCCAAGCAAGTCTCTTGTTCTCTTATCCTTTAAATAGGAAGCGTATATTGCTGTTTAATGCAAATTTGTGATTTTCATGGCCATTGTGTTTACATATGTATGCTGTTCTTGCAAACCAGACTTTTGTGTAATTTTTGGGGGGTGAGTGTAACAGGGTCAATTACGTCTTGTAAATAATTTATTTTCTAAAGTTTTATTATTGTTATAATTACACAAAATATGTAAGTTACATGTAAATACCTGAATATTGTTTGATGTTTTGTCAATGTGGAACCATTATCTCATTGTCCCTCCTACTGCAATAATTACTGTGACACCTGTCTTTTTATATGCGTTAGACACGCCCTCCAACTTCCCTTTTTGTCTACGATAACGGGAGAGGTAGGCGTTCATGCGACGACAGAAAATGTCTTGTTAAAAACTTTAATTCATTTCTTGTTCATTATTATGTATTTGTGTAGGGGCTCGACGATGGCACAAAGTTTTGATGACGATTGTATTCTGTTTTATCAGGTATGTTTTTATTTTACTGTGTATGTAACTATGCCGCCTTTTTGTCTACGATAACGGGAGAGGGGCTCGACGATGGCACAAAGTTTTGATGACGATTGTATTCTGTTTTATCAGTAAAGTGCAGTGGAGAAACCCATGGTGTCGGTCGTCTTATATAAAAAACACACAACGCAGAGGAGAAGACCACCGGTTACATATGATTATTAAATACATGTTCAGTGTATTAATATTAAATACATGTTTAGTGTCCATCCATCCATCCATTTTCTACCGCTTATTCCCTTTCGGGGTCGCGGGGGGCGCTGGCGCCTATCTCAGCTACAATCGGGCGGAAGGCGGGGTACACCCTGGACAAGTCGCCACCTCATCGGAGGGCCAACACAGATAGACAGACAACATTCACACTCACATTCACACACTAGGGACCATTTAGTGTTGCCAATCAACCTATCCCCAGGTGCATGTCTTTGGAAGTGGGAGGAAGCCGGAGTACCCGGAGGGAACCCACGCATTCACGGGGAGAACATGCAAACTCCACACAGAAAGATCCCGAGCCTGGATTTGAACCCAGGACTGCAGGACCTTCGTATTGTGAGGCAGACGCACTAACCCCTCTGCCACCGTGAAGCCCCATGTTTAGTGTATGAATATTAAATACATGTTTAGTGTATGAATATTAAATACAAGTTTAGTGTATGAATATTAAATACATGTTTGTGTATAAATATTAAATACATGTTTAGTGTATTAATATTAAATATATGTTTAGTTTATTAAACTTAAATACATGTTTTTGTATTAATATTAAATACACATTTAGTGTATGAATGTTAAATACATGTTTAGTTTATGAATATTAATTACATGTTTAGTGGATAAATAATAAATAAATATTTAGTGTATTAATATTAAATACATGTTTAGTGTATAAATATTAAATACATGTTTAGTGTATAAATATTAAATACATGTTTAGTGTATTAATAATAAATATGTGTTTACTTTATTAAAATTAAATAAATGTTTTTGTATTAATATTAAATACATGTTTAGTGTATAAATATTAAATACAGGTTTATTGTATTAATATTAAATACATGTTTAGTGTATGAATAATAACTACAGGTTTAGTGTATAAATATTAAATACATGTTTAGTGTATGAATGTTAAATACATGTTTAGTGTATTAATATTAAATATATATTTAGTTTATTAAAATTAAAAACATGCTCTGTATTAATATTAAATACATGTTTAGTGTATAAATATTAAATACATGTTTAGTGTATTAATATTAAATACATGTTAAGTGTATTAATATTAAATACATGTTTAGTTTATGAATATTAAATAAATGTTTAGTGTATTAATATTAAATATATATTTAGTTTATTAAAATTAAAAACATGTTCTGTATTAATATTAAATACATGTTTAGTGTATTAATATTAAATAAATGTTTAGTGTATGAATATTAAATACATGTTTAGTGTATAAATATTAAATACATGTTTAGTGTATTATATTAAATACATGTTTAGTGTATTAATATTAAATACACTTTTAGTGTATAAATAGTAAATACACGTTTAGTGTAAAAATATTAAATACATGTTTAGTGTATTAATATTAAATATATGTTTAGTTTATTAAAATTAAATACATGTTTTTGTATTAATATTAAATACATATTAAGTGTAAGAATAATAACTACATGTTTGTTGAATGAATATTAAATACATGTTTAGTGTATGAATATTTAATACATGTTTAGTGTATTAATATTAAATATGAGTTTAGTTTATTAAAATTAAATACATGTTTTTGTATTAATATTAAATACATGTTTAGTGTATTAATATTAAATATATGTTTAGTTTATTAAAATTAAATACATGTTTTTGTATTAACATTAAATACATGTTTAGTGTATTAATATTAAATACATGTTTAGAGTATTAATATTAAATACATGTTTAGTGTATAAATGTTAAATACATGTTTATCCATCCATCCATTTTCTACCGCTTATTCCCTTTCGGGGACGCGGGGGGCGCTGGCGCCTATCTCAGCTACAATCGGGCGGAAGGCAGGGTACACCCTGGACAAGTCGCCACCTCATCGCAGGGCCAACACAGATTGACAGACAACATTCACACTCACATTCACACAATAGGGCCAATTTTTAGTGTTGCCAATTAACCTATCCCCAGGTGCATGTCTTTGGAAGTGGGAGGAAGCCGGAGTACCCGGAGGGAACCCACGCATTCACGGGGAGAACATGCAAACTCCACACAGAAAGATCCCGAGCCTGGATTTGAACCCAGGACTGCAGGAACTTCGTATTGTGAGGCAGACGCACTAACCCCTCTTCCACCGTGAAGCCCTAAATACATGTTTAGTGTATGAATATTATATAAATGTTTAGTTTATTAAAATTAAATACATGTTTTTGTATTCATATTAAATACATGTTTAGTGTATAAATATTAAATACATGTTTAGTGTATTAATATTAAATACATGTTTAGTGTATAAATATAAGTGTATGAGAAACCAAACTTATGTAAAAAAAAAATAAAAGAAACAAAAAAAAAGGAAAAAGAGAGATAGAGAGACGGAGAGGACCGGACTTATTAAGAGGGAACGTGCGCCCTCCTGTGGACTTCTGCCGCAACTGCACGCATAAAGAAATTCATTATTTCCAAGTGTGCCTTATTTAGAGGATAATAAATACATGTTTACTGTATGAATATTAAATATATGATTAGTATATGAGTACATATACGTTTAGTATATGATTATTAAATACATGTTCAGTGTATTAATATTAAATACACGTTTAGTGTATGAATATTAAATACATATTTAGTGTATAAATATGAAATACATGTTTAGTGTATTAATATTAAATACATGTTTAGTGTATGAATATTAAATACATATTTAGTGTATAAATATTAAATACATGTTTAGTGTATAAATATTAAATACATGTTTAGTGTATGAATATTAAATACATGTTTAGTGTATAAATAATAAATACATGTTTAGTGTATGAATATTAAATACATGTTTAGTGTATAAATATAAGTGTATTAGAAACCAAACTTATGTAAAAAAAAAAAGAAAAGAAACAAAAAAAAAGGAAAAAGAGAGATAGAGAGACGGAGAGGACCGGACTTATTAAGAGGGAACGTGCGCCCTCCTGTGGACTTCTGCCGCAACTGCACGCATAAAGAAATTCATTATTTCCAAGTGTGCCTTATTTAGAGGATAATAAATACATGTTTACTGTATGAATATTAAATATATGATTAGTATATGATTACATATACGTTTAGTATATGATTATTAAATACATGTTCAGTGTATTGATATTAAATACACGTTTAGTGTATGAATATTAAATACATATTTAGTGTATAAATATTAAATACATGTTTAGTGTATTAATATTAAATACATGTTTAGTGTATGAATATTAAATACATATTTAGTGTATAAATATTAAATACATGTTTAGTGTATAAATATTAAATACATGTTTAGTGTATGAATATTAAATACATGTTTAGTGTACAAATAATAACTAAATGTTTAGTGTATTAATATTAAATACATGATTACTGTATTAATATTAAATACATGTTTAGTGTATCTGCGCTGCTGATCCGCCTCCGCTTGGGATGGTTTCCTGCTGGCTCTGCTGTGAACGGGACTCTCGCTGCTGAGTTGTATCCATTGTGGACTGCACTTTCACAGTATCATGTTAGACCCGCTCGACATCCATTGCTTTCCTCCTCTCTAAGGTTCTCATAGTCATCATTGTCACCGACGTCCCACTGGGTGTGAGTTTTCCTTGCCCTTATGTGGGCCTACCGAGGATGTCGTGGTGGTTTGTGCAGCCCTTTGAGACACTAGTGATTTAGGGCTATATAAGTAAACATTGATTGATAAATATTAAATACATGTTTAGTGTATGAATATTAAAATACATGTTTAATGTATGAATATTAAATACATGTTTAGTGTATAAATATTAAATACATGTTTCGTGTACGAATATTAAATACATGTTTAGTGTATGAATATTAATTACATGTTTAGTGTATGAATATTAAATACATTTTTAATGTATGAATATTAAATACATATTTAGTGTATAAATAATAAATACATGTTAAGTCTATAAATATTAAATACATATTTAGTGTATAAATATTAAATACATGATTAGTGTATTAATATTAAATACATGATTAGTGTATAAATATTAAATACATGTTTAGTGTATTAATATTAAATACATGTTTAGTGTATTAATATTAAATACATGTTTAGTGTACAAATAATAGCTAAATGTTTAGTGTATTAATATTAAATACATGATTACTGTATTAATATTAAATACATGTTTAGTGTATAAATAATAACTACATGTTTAGTGTATGAATATTAAATACATGTTTAGTGTATAAATATTAAATACATGTTTAGTGTATTAATATTAAATATATGTTTAATTTATTAAAATTAAATACATGTTTTTGTATAAATATTAAATACATGTTTAGTGTATGAATATTAAATACATGTTTAGTGTATAAATATTAAATACATGTTTAGTGTATGAATATTAAATACATGTTTAGTGTATGAATATTAAATACATGTTTAGTGTATGAATATTAAATACATGTTTGTTTATGAATATTAAATACATGTTTAGTGTATTAATATTAAATATATGTTTAGTTTATTAAACTTAAATACATGTTTTTGTATTAATATTGAATACACATTTAGTGTATGAATATTAAATACATGTTTAGTTTATGAATATTAAATACATGTTTAGTGGATAAATAATAAATAAATATTTAGTGTATTAATATTAAATACATGTTAAGTGTATAAATATTAAATACATGTTTAGTGTATAAATATTAAATACATGTTTAGTGTATTAAAATTAAATATGTGTTTACTTTATTAAAATTAAATAAATGTTTTTGTATTAATATTAAATACATGTTTAGTGTATAAATATTAAATACAAGTTTAGTGTATTAATATTAACTACATGTTTAGTGTATGAATAATAACTACAGGTTTAGTGTATAAATATTAAATACATGTTTAGTGTATGAATGTTAAATACATATTTAGTGTATGAATATTAAATACATGTTTAGTGTATGAATATTAAATACATGTTTGTGTATGAATATTAAATACATGTTTAGTGTATTAATATTAAATATATGTTTAGTTTATTAAACTTAAATACATGTTTTTGTATTAATATTGAATACACATTTAGTGTATGAATATTAAATACATGTTTAGTTTATGAATATTAAATACATGTTTAGTGGATAAATAATAAATAAATATTTAGTGTATTAATATTAAATACATGTTAAGTGTATAAATATTAAATACATGTTTAGTGTATAAATATTAAATACATGTTTAGTGTATTAAAATTAAATATGTGTTTACTTTATTAAAATTAAATAAATGTTTTTGTATTAATATTAAATACATGTTTAGTGTATAAATATTAAATACAAGTTTAGTGTATTAATATTAACTACATGTTTAGTGTATGAATAATAACTACAGGTTTAGTGTATAAATATTAAATACATGTTTAGTTTATGAATATTAAATACATGTTTAGTGTATTAATATTAAATATATATTTAGTTTATTAAAATTAAGTACATGTTCTGTATTAATATTAAAAACATGTTTAGTGTATAAATATTAAATACATGTTTAGTGTTTTAATATTAAATACATGTTTAGTTTATGATGGATTTAGTGTATTATATTAAATACACTTTTAGTGTATAAATAGTAAATACACGTTTAGTGTAACAATATTAAATACATGTTTAGTGTATTAATATTAAATATATGTTTAGTTTATGAATATTAAATACATGTTTAGTGTATTACTATTAAATATATATTTAGTTTATGAATATTAAATACATGTTTAGTGGATATATAATAAATACATATTTAGTGTATTAATATTAAATACATGTTTAGTGTATAAATATTAAATACATGTTTAGTGTATGAATAATAACTACACGTTTAGTGTATGAATATTAAATACATGTTTAGTGTAAAAATATTAATTACATGTTTTTGTATTAAAATTAAATACATGTTTAGTGTATGAATATTAAATACATGTTTAGTGTATGAATATTAAATACATGTTTAGTGTAAAAATATTAAATACATGTTTAGTGTATTAATATTAAATACATGTTTAGTGTATTAATATTAAATATATATTTAGTTTATGAATATTAAATACATGTTTAGTGGATATATAATAAATACATATTTAGTGTATTAATATTAAATACATGTTTAGTGTATAAATATTAAATACATGTTTAGTGTATGAATAATAACTACACGTTTAGTGTATGAATATTAAATACATGTTTAGTGTATAAATATTAAATACATGTTTAGTGTATTAATATTAAATATATATTTAGTTTATTAAAATTAAATACATGTTTTTGTATTAATATTAAACACATGTTTAGTGTATGAATATTAAATACACTTTTAGTGTATGAATATTAAATACACGTTTAGTGTAAAAATATTAAATACATGTTTAGTGTAGTAATATTAAATATATATTTAGTTTATTAAAATTAAATACATGTTTTTGTATTAATATTAAATACATGTTTAGTGTATAAATATTTAATACATGTTTAGTGTATGAATATTAAATACATGTTTAGTGTATAAATGTTAAATACATGTTTAGTGTATTAATATTAAATATATGTTTAGTTTATTATGGCGGCGCCCGGACGGGCTGCGACACTGCGGTGCTCTTGCTAAAGATGGAACATTTGGCGGAAATGCCGGACAGTTCTGCAGACTTCATGGCTGGCTCGCATCGTGGTCACTCCGTGATCACGTACGACCGCCAGACACTTCTGGATATGGACATATCGGGCCGTTTTGGACTGATAGACGCGGGCGTGCTAAACATGCTAACTAGCATGGGGATACGTCGGCGGCTACATCCAGCGGCCTGTGAAGCAGCGGAGTCTAGTAGCAGCGGGGGCCGTCTACGGAGCAGACGCCAGCGGTGTGATCGGAAACGCGGATGTCGAGCGGGGCTAAAAACAAAGCAGAAGGCTAATCCCCACAGTACACCACTTCCCTCCATTCTGAAGACGGATTTAGATGAAAGATGCGAGACTACTGGTCTGGGTAAGGAGTCAGTTAAATTAGAACAAGTTTTTTCTGCTTTGAGTGTTTCAGAGTTGGACATGTGTTTTACTGAGGTGGCTAACTATGATGCGTGCAGTTTATCAAAGCAACAAACAAACAATCGGAAAATCCCCGTTACTGAGGAGGCTAACCATGATGCGTGCAGTTTATCAAAGCAACAATCAAACAATCGGAAAATCCCCGTTACTGAGGTGGCTAACCATGATGCGTGCAGTTTATCAAAGCAACAATCAAACAATCGGAACATTTCCGTCGTATCAATTCCTAGATATGGTCGTAATTATACTGAATGCACTGGGCATAATAAACACAACTGTTGCGATCTGTGGCTCAGATCTTCACGTGTTTGTTTTTTCATTCTCTGTCTGACCCGTTTATTTCCTGTTTTTATCCATCACTATGGTTACACATCAGTCCACCGGCTAGTCTCGCCCCGTACACCTGCTAATTATTATCACCCTCCTATTTAAGCTCACCTTTTCTGTTCACTCATTCTCGGATCCTAATTTGCCCACGCGCATCAGTGACGACTCTCATCATTCGTATGTATTTTCTCGCTAGCTCTCACGCCAAGCCGCTTTATTGTCTAGCTTTCATGCTAAATGTTTTGTTTACTCTTTTGTGTCCTCGTACCAAGTTCTAGTTTTCCTTGTTTTATCCTAGCTTTCACGCTAGCGTCTTTTGTTTACTTTTTTCTCTTTACACCAGTATTTTTGTTCATAGACTTTTGTTATTAAATAAATACCTTATATCTTACCTTTGCTGTGTTCTGCTTCGACGCATCCACGGGAAAACTACACCGGCATTACCATGCCGAAGAAGAGTCTTCACAACAACATTATTAATATTGCTACTACGGATAATTTGATCAAAAATTCCCTAAAACAGCCCACTACCTATAATATAGGTTTTTTAAACATAAGATCATTGTCTCCCAAAACGTTGTTAGTTAATGATATTATCAGAGACAACAATCTTAACGTCATCGGTCTCAGCGAAACCTGGCTTAAACCAAACGACTTTTTTGCGCTAAATGAGGCATGTCCTCCTAACTTTACACATGCGCATATTGCCCGTCCGCTTAAAAGGGGTGGGGGGGTCGCACTAATATACAACGAAAACTTTAACCTTAGTCCTAACATAAATAATAAATATAAATCGTTTGAGGTGCTTACTATGAGGTCTGTCACACCGCTGCCTCTACACCTGGCTGTTATCTACCGCCCCCCAGGGCCCTATTCGGACTTTATCAATGAATTCTCAGAGTTCGTTGCTGATCTAGTGACACACGCCGATAATATAATCATAATGGGGGACTTTAATATCCATATGAATACCCCATCGGACCCACCGTGCGTAGCGTTCCAGACTATAATTGATAGCTGTGGTCTCACACAAATAATAAATGAACCCACGCATCGCAACGGTAATACGATAGACCTAGTGCTTGTCAGGGGTATCACCGCTTCCAAAGTTATGATACTCCCGTATACTAAAGTATTGTCCGATCATTACCTTATAAAATTCGAGGTTCAGACGCATGTTCGTCAAACTAATAATAATAATAACTGCTATAGCAGCCGCAACATTAATACAGCCACAACGACAACTCTTGCTGACCTACTGCCCTCGGTAATGGCACCATTCCCAAAGTATGTGGGCTCTATTGATAACCTCACTAACAACTTTAACGACGCCCTGCGCGAAACCATTGATAACATAGCACCGCTAAAGTTAAAAAAGGCTCCAAAAAAGCGCACCCCGTGGTTTACAGAAGAAACTAGAGCTCAGAAATTATTATGCAGAAAGCTGGAACGCAAATGGCGCACGACTAAACTTGAGGTGCACCATCAAGCATTTAGTGATGGTTTAATAACTTATAAACGCATGCTTACCTTAGCTAAAGCTAATTATTACTCAAATCTCATCCACCGTAATAAAAACGATCCTAAATTTTTGTTTAGTACGGTAGCATCGCTAACCCAACAAGGGACTCCTTCCAGTAGCTCCACCCACTCAGCTGATGACTTTATGCAATTCTTTAGTAAGAAAATTGAAGTCATTAGAAAGGAGATTAAAGACAATGTGTCCCAGCTACAACGGGGTTCTATTAACACTGACACGATTGTATATACGGCGGATACTGCCCTCCAAAATAGTTTCTCTCGTTTTGAGGAAATAACATTAGAGGAATTGTTACAACGTGTAAATGGAATAAAACAAACAACATGTTTACTTGACCCTCTTCCTGGGAAACTGATCAAGGAGCTCTTTGTATTATTAGGTCCATCAGTGCTAAATATTATAAACTTATCACTTTCCTCGGGCACTGTTCCCCTAGCATTCAAAAAAGCGGTTATTCATCCTCTTCTTAAAAGACCTAACCTCGATCCTGACCTCATGGTAAACTACCGACCGGTGTCTCACCTTCCCTTTATTTCAAAAATCCTCGAAAAAATTGTTGCGGAGCAGTTAAATGAACACTTAGCGTCTAACAATCTATGTGAAACCTTTCAATCCGGTTTCAGGGCAAATCACTCGACGGAGACAGCCCTCGCAAAAATGACTAATGATCTATTGCTAACGATGGATTCTGATGCGTCATCTATGTTGCTGCTCCTCGATCTTAGCGCTGCTTTCGATACCGTCGATCATAATATTTTATTAGAACGTATCAAAACACGAATTGGTATGTCAGACTTAGCCCTGTCTTGGTTTAACTCTTATCTTACTGATAGAATGCAGTGTGTCTCCCATAACAATGTGACCTCGGACTACGTTAAGGTAACGTGTGGAGTTCCCCAGGGTTCGGTCCTTGGCCCTGCACTCTTCAGCATCTACATGCTGCCGCTAGGTGACATCATACGCAAATACGGTGTTAGCTTTCACTGTTATGCTGATGACACCCAACTCTACATGCCCCTAAAGCTGACCAACACGCCGGATTGTAGTCAGCTGGAGGCGTGTCTTAATGAAATTAAACAATGGATGTCCGCTAACTTTTTGCAACTCAATGCCAAAAAAACGGAAATGCTGATTATCGGTCCTGCTAGACACCGAACTCTATTTAATAATACAACTCTAACATTTGACAACCAAACAATTAAACAAGGCGACACGGTAAAGAATCTGGGTATTATCTTCGACCCAACTCTCTCCTTTGAGGCACACATTAAAAGCGTTACTAAAACGGCCTTCTTTCATCTCCGTAATATCGCTAAAATTCGCTCCATTCTGTCCACTAAGGACGCTGAGATCATTATCCATGCGTTTGTTACGTCTCGCCTCGACTACTGTAACGTATTATTTTCGGGTCTCCCCATGTCTAGCATTAAAAGATTACAGTTGGTACAAAATGCGGCTGCTAGACTTTTGACAAGAACAAGAAAGTTTGATCACATTACGCCTGTACTGTATATACCTTTATATACATATATACATACATATATACCTATACTGTATATACCTTTATATACATATATACATACATATATACCTATACTGGCTCACCTGCACTGGCTTCCTGTGCACTTAAGATGTGACTTTAAGGTTTTACTACTTACGTATAAAATACTACACGGTCTAGCTCCATCCTATCTTGCCGATTGTATTGTACCATATGTCCCGGCAAGAAATCTGCGTTCAAAGGATTCCGGCTTGTTAGTGATTCCCAAAGCCCAAAAAAAGTCTGCGGGCTATAGAGCGTTTTCCGTTCGGGCTCCAGTACTCTGGAATGCCCTCCCGGTAACAGTTCGAGATGCCACCTCAGTAGAAGCATTTAAGTCTCACCTTAAAACTCATTTGTATACTCTAGCCTTTAAATAGACTCCCTTTTTAGACCAGTTGATCTGCTGTTTCTTTTCTTTTTCTTCTATGTCCCACTCTCCCCTGTGGAGGGGGTCCGGTCCGATCCGGTGGCCATGTACTGCTTGCCTGTGTATCGGCTGGGGACATCTCTGCGCTGCTGATCCGCCTCGACATCTCTGCGCTGCTGATCCGCCTCCGCTTGGGATGGTTTCCTGCTGGCTCTGCTGTGAACGGGACTCTCGCTGCTGAGTTGGAACCGCTTTGGACTGGACTCTCGCGACTGTGTTGGATCCATTGTGGATTGAACTTTCACAGTATCATGTTAGACCCGCTCGACATCCATTGCTTTCCTCCTCTCTAAGGTTCTCATAATCATTATTGTCACAGACGTCCCACTGGATCATTATTGTCACCGATGTCCCACTGGGTGTGAGTTTTCCTTGCCCTTATGTGGGCCTACCGAGGATGTCATGGTGGTTTGTGCAGCCCTTTGAGACACTAGTGATTTAGGGCTATATAAGTAAACATTGATTGATTGATTGATTGATTGATGCTGTGTTCTTCCTCTTCCTCTTTATTGTGAGGGGTCAGTGGGTCCTCCTCTTCCTCCTTAATGTGTGGACTCTGTGGATCCACCGCTTCCTCTTTAAACTGGGGGATTAGTGGGTTTTCCTCTTCCTTTTTAAAATGGGAGATCTGAAGGTATTCCTCTTCCTTCTTAATGTGGGAGGGCTGTGGCTCCTCCGTCTGCATCCTGAAGCTCCACTTCTGTTGCTGAGGGTGAAGATGTTCTTCACAGACGTCTGCAAGACAAACACAGCATCTCTGCTCAGTCACACAATGCGTTCAGTACTTTTACATCCACTTAGGAAAAACAAGTCATCGTATGAACTGTCTTGAAATCTCAGTGACGCAGAAAAACGCTGCTCTTACAACATTATTCACAGGAAAAGAAAAACAAACCAGGTTGATTGATTGATTGATTAATTGATACTTTTATTAGTAGATTGCACAGTACAGTACATATTCCGTACAATTGACCACTAAATGGTAACACCCCAATACGTTTTTCAACTTGTTTAAGTCGGGGTCCACGTTAATCAATTCATGGACAGAACTTTTTCATATGGATAGACAACATAGTTTAAAGGGATTTTGTAATATATTATTTCACATATAAATATTAACAGAACAATTTTAAAACAGACTACACAGGCTCCTAATTTAGTTGCTGAAATATGCAGTAAAATATTAAATGATAAATAATGATAAATGGGTAGAGGTGCAACGGTACGTGTATTTGTATTGAACCGTTTTGGTACGGAGGTTTCGGTTCGGTTCGGAGGTGAACCGATCCGACACGGACATATAAGTAGCGGCGCACGTTGTGTAAATAATGCACACCGAGGCACCATGAATTGATTTACGTGGACCCCGACTTAAACAAGTTGAAAAACTTATTTGGGTGTTGTACAGAATATGTACTGTACTGTGCAATCTACTAATAAAAGTTTCAATCAATCAAAAAAACAACAACACACGGCATGCTAGCAACGACTGGGATATGATAGACTGACCACACCTCCTCTTTTCACGAGATATGTCCTCTTTATGGAGATGTCCAGGTGGAGTTTCTTAAATGCCTCGAACGTCCGGCATTTTAAGTTATGGTTGCGTGTATTTTCAATGTACGTTCAGGGTTAAGAAGGGGTTAAAAACAAAACAAAAAGTGGTGCACGCAGCGTTAACATTCGTGAGGGAGGGACAGAGAGAGCGAGAGAGTTATGATAAACGCGCATGCGTCGCCAGGCTCTGATTTTTATCCTTTGATTAATCAGATTTAATTTTTTATTATCTATAGCAGGGGTGTCAAAAGTGTGCCCTGGAGGCCATTTGCGGTACACAGCTAATGTTTTAAAGGCCCACAGCACATTCTAAAAATACTATTAAAATAAACAAAAACATAAACAAAAGTGAAATAAAAGAGCTTAAAGGCTAAATGTAATTTAGAAAAAGTTGCAACGTTGACTAATAAAACTAAGCTGTTTTTTTTTTCTTTCAAACTGTCATTGCTTAAAACATAATATTGAATCAAAATCTATTTTATTATGAATTATATCCAAGTTTCCCAATACTTCACATCAAATATTCCACTAAGAAAAATATTTTTGGTGGAAGATTTAGCAAATGTGTTAAATAAATAATTAAAAAATGTATATTTTGTTTTTTTCTTACTGTACCGAAAATGAACCGAACCGTGACCTCTGAACCGAGGTATGTACCGAACCGAAATTTTTGTGTACTGTTACACCTCTATAAATGGGTTGTACTTGTATAGCGCTTTTCTACCTTCAAGGTACTCAAAGCGCTTTGACACTACTTCCACATTTACCCATTCACACACACATTCACACACTGATGGAAGGAGCTGCCATGCAAGGTGCTAACCAGCACCCATCAGGAGCAAGGGTGAAGTGTCTTGCTCAGGACACAATGGACGTGACGAGGTTAGTACTAGGTGGGGATTGAACCAGGGACCCTCGAGTTGCGCACGGCCACTCTCCCACTGTGCCACGCCGTCCCTATTATTACATCATTCCCAGTACTATGTTCTCAAATAAAGTAACCAGATATTAACAGTAAATAAACAAGTACATTAATAATAATTGTTTTGACAAAATAATACAATTAGAAATGACACAATATGTTACTGCATATGTCAGCTGCCAAATTAAGAGCCTTTGTAAACAGTTTTGAAATTCTTCTATCATCAATCATATACCAAATGATATATCGTGACATATATTGTTATTAGGATATAGATTTGAGGTCATATCACTCATACCAAACATTGGTTTGCCGAGTCATTTTGTTTAGCCCACCAAATATATTTATTTTTTTATAATCTTCAGATGTGTGTGTATTAAGGGTGTAACGGTACGTGTATTTGTATTGAACCGTTTCGGTACGGGGGTTTGGGTTCGGTCCGGTGGTGTATCGAACAAGTTTCCACACGGACATATTAAGTAGCGCACCACACGTTGTGTCAACAATGTACACTGAGGCACAACACACGGCATGCTAGCAATGACCGGGCTACTACAACATGTAAAATCCAGAGCTGAAAGACCCTCCTGCATCGTTAAGATCTCCCGTTTGGGAACACTTCGGCTACGCAGTGCGATACAACAATGGATAACATGGCTTCAACGAAGAGAAAGACGAACAAACGCAGCTCCCACTGCATTCAAGAAGCTTCTACTCGGCAACTCAGGCAGGGCTAAAGCAATAACAAATGCCGTCGGTGTTTTTACAGCAGCAGATTTAAGACCATATTGCATTAAAAACTAGATTTTGACACACTTCTATGGTGGAGAAACAATGAGCCCATTTATCCTTTTACTGCCAAGTTAGCCAGGCACTACCTTGCCATACCTGCTACCTCCGTGTCCAGCGAAAGGGTATTTTTCACAGTTGGGGACATTGTAACTGCAAGCAGGTCTGCTCTTTCTGCAGACAATGTGGATAAACTGATTTTTCTGGCAGAAAACATGAAAATTGAGTGAAAGTCACCAGGGTAAAATGGTGGGGATGGCTGAAAAAAAGTTAATCTGAGGCTGAGTTGACTTTAAACTGTTTAATGTTGCACTTTTTGTATGTAGAAGTAAAGTTTTGTCATTGTATTTAATCTGAGCAACAACTTGAAGCAGTTTAATGTTGCACTTTATACGTGAAAATGTTACACTTTATATGTAGAAAGGTTTTGTATATATATATATATATATATATATATATATACATATATATATATATGTATATATATATATATATATATATATATATATATATATATATATATATATATATACATATATATATATATATATATATATATATATATCTATGTATATCTGTCCGGAGTCAGAACCTGGGGTGGACCGCTCAACTGTGCAACGGTTGGGGACATCTCTGCGTTGCTGACCTGTCTGCGCTCGGGATGGTCTCTGGCTGGCCCCACTATGGACTGGACTCTCACTATTATGTTAGAAACTGGCTGGCCTTGGAACGCCTCGGGATCCCCTAGAAAGAGCTGTATGAAGTGGCTGGGGAAAGGAAAGGCTGGGCTTCGCTACTTAGGCTGCTGGCCCCGCGACCCGACCTCAGATAAGCAGAAGAAGATAGATGGATGGATGTGTAACACAATTTGATGTTTCTAGAAAACTGTGTCCAGTAGTTGATGTTGTCGCTCCTTCTCCTCTTTTGTTGAACAAAGTTCCTCCTCTTATTCTGTTGTCGTTTTTTTTTTTTTTTTTACATCACAAATATTTCTTCAACGGCAGCAGTTAGTCGCTGATTCAGCAACACTCACATCATTTGTAATATAGACATGTTCACACAATAAAAACACTTTACACTTACATTGGATCTCTGCTTTGATGTGTCGATCACTTCCGCCTCTCTTTGTTAGCAGCTAACAAGCTAAGCTAACCAGCAGGCTAGGCTAGCACGTCAAAGTGCACTCAGACTAATGTATCCGCATACAAACAATTAATAAGGACGTTTACTGCGTTAAACGACACACATGTGCACATGTACGTTGTAATAAAGACATAGAAACCATAATAACCAAAACAACGTATTCTCCGCCAGACGCCATCTTGTTCTGGTCTTCCTCCTGTGTGACGTCATCGAGGTGTTGTCAACCGCGGAACAAATGTTGGCCAAACACGTGTTTTACCGGGACAATATTGAGTGGTGCACACTTCCTTCAAACACGTGTTTCACTGGGACAATAGTGAGTGGTGCACACTTCCTTCAAACACGTGTTTCACTGGGACAATAGTGAGTGGTGCACACTTCCTTCAAACACGTGTTTCACTGGGACAATAGTGAGTGGTGCACACTTCCTTCAAACACGTGTTTCACTGGGACAATAGTGAGTGGCGCACACTTCCTTCAAACACGTGTTTCACTGGGACAATAGTGAGTGGTGCACACTTCCTTCAAACACGTGTTTCACTGGGACAATAGTGAGTGGTGCACACTTCCTTCGCCCGGCCACAGAAGACAAAAAAGAGTTGCTGGTGTAACAATAGGAAGAATATATTCCACTCCTCTCTTGTACACGCGGCTTATGAGGTAATATACATGATATATTTTCATATTATTTATCTTATTTACCTCATATGTTGTTCGAAGCTAACGTGCTAGCTTTAGCCCGCTAGCAGGCCTTTGTAGCAAATGCGAGCGTTTTTTTTTTGAGTAGTGTATTTTATATGTTCTCTATGAGAATTATATTGACTTATTTAATACTGTAACTGTTTTTTGTTGTATATTACAGTCACGCTTAACATCATTGAATATTTGTTACTAGAAAGAAACGAACGTCTCGAAATTTAAGTCTGGAATAAGTCACATGGTATAATAATAATAATAATAATAATACATTTTATTTGGTATAGCGCTTTTCAGTGTACTCAAAGATGCTTTACAGGATGAACAAAGAATATTATTGTTATTGTAATGACAGTGTAATATAATGTATTATTGCAGTGGTCTGCTTTATGTTGCTGTCAACTGTATTAGCAATAAATACAAATGATGTTTGCACGCACTTCTATTCCCTTGATAACATCCATCCATACCTTTGCTACCGCTTGTCCCTATTTGAGGTTGCGAGGGGGGACAGGGGGTGTTGGAGCCTATCTCAGCTGCATTGGGTGGACATATCATGGAAATTAAATCAACTGATGTTTGTTATTACGAATACACTATTGGCACAATTGTAAGTGACTAATGCTTATTCAGTCAGACTAAAATAAATATTTAATTAAATAAATGTTAAATATTAAAAATAGCTTTAATATACTGCACACAAAATGAATTTGCATCAATACTTTGTTTGTAGTCGAATCATGAGGTACCCAAATATTCTAAAAATATGTTTATATTTATAAATTTGTATATATATATATATATATATATATATATATATATATATATATATATATATATATATATATATATATATACTTGCTGGCAATTGTTACACGTGCTTCACTGCACTTCTGTTTGTTTTCCGTTGGTTTTAAGAATGTTGCTTTCGCAGAAGGAAGAACAAGGAGAGGATATTGCGCGTAAAAGTAAAGCCAACCGACCACAGCTCTGCAGTCCTGGTCACCGTTGACGTGAAGTGGGACTATTTTGGAGGTGCACGTCAAGGTTGGCTGGTAGGTTGGTAGTGGGAGGAGCCAGTTGGCGTCACTTGATGCTGCAGCACAATGACACTTTTATACGTGCAGACTGACTTCATGCAGTCATGACGGTATTAAAATCCCAGCAGGAGGTTTTCTATAAGTTGTTACTTTTTAATCAATAATTAATGTAAATGCAGGAAACAGGATCAATTACACAATTCATAATAATCAATAACTGATGATTATTCCATGTGTAGAAGAACATCACCACAAAGTGGTGTCAGTTCACTTGGAAAATATTATATTTGATAGACAAAACATATTTGACACATCTGAGCTGAAGTTTGTTTGTGTTGTCTTGCGGACATCCAACAGATGAACGCTCGTCAAGAAGAACGTCTCCCTCAGCAGCAGGAGGATCCACAGCCCCCCCACATTAAAGAGGAAGAGGAGGAAGTGTGGATCAGTCAGGAGGGAGAGTGTCCTGTAGGGCAGGAGGAGGCTGATGTCAGCAAGTTTCCACTGACTGTTGTCTCTGTGAAGACTGAAGAGCATGAAGACAAACCACCTGAGTCCTCACAGCTTCATCACAGTCCAAGTAAGCACAACATCCACATATCATCTAATACAATGTTTGTGACACATGTTCATCCGGGGGACACATTTATCACTAAAGATGGAGATATACTTGCTTTTTAAAGGCCTGCTAAAATTAGATTCTATGTGTCATACTTGATCATTTCGTGATATTGCCATATTTTTGCTGAAAGGATTTAGTAGAGAACATCCACGATAAAGTTCGCAACTTTTGGTGCAGACGATGACATCACAAGTGTGGGGGCTCCTCACATATTCACATTGATTTTAATGGGAGCCTCCAACAAAAACAGCTATTTGGACCAAGAAAACGACAATTTCCCCATTAATTTGAGCGAGGATGAAAGATTTGTGTTTGAGGATATTAATAGCGACGGACTAGAAAAATAATAATAATTAAAAAAAAAAGTTATGTTTTTAGAGACATTTATTAGGATAATTCTGGGAAATCCCTTATCTTTGTATTGTGTTGCTAGTGTTTTAGTGAGTTAAATAGTACCTGATAGTCGGAGGTGTACGTCCACGGGTGTCTTGACGCGCAGTGTCTAAGGGGAGTCGACGGCAGCTTTATGGATGGCACAAGCTCAGCTTTTCTCCAGGTAAGAAGCAACTTTTTACCACAATTTTCTCAGAGAAACCTGCTGGTTGACATTCGGTTGGGATCCATGTTCGCTGTGATCCATAGGAAAGTTTCACTTCCGGGAATTCTAAACAAGGAATCACCGTGTGTTTGTGTGGCTAAAGGCTTAAGCTTCCCAATTCCATCTTTCTACTGTGACTTCTCCAATATTAAGTGAACAAATTGCAAAAGATTCAGCAACACAGATGTCCAAAATACTGTGTAATTATGCCGTTAAAGCAGACGACTTTTAGCTGTGTGTGTGTGCAGCGCTCATACTTCCTAAAAACCCGTGACGTCTTGCGTACACGTCATCATTACACGACGTTTTGAAGACGAAACTCCCGGTAAATTTAAAATTGCAATTTAGTAAACTAAAGCGGCCGTATTGGCATGTGTTGCAATGTTAATATTTCATCATTGATATATAAACTATCAGACTGCGTGGTCGCTAGTAGTGGCTTTCAGTAGGCCTTTAACACCACCATTTAAAAACGAATGCTTATCAATCATGTGAATTATGTTTATATAGCGCTTTTCTCTAGTGACTCAAAGCGTTTTTACATAGTGAAACCTAATATCTGAATTACTGTCAGGGGGTGTTGTTGCTGAACCCCAAGATGCAGAGATGGCGGCAGGCATTGTGCAGGAAAACATGATTTAATTTAACACTAAAACAAGAACAAACAAAAGGGTACAAACAAAAGGCGCGTACAAGGCGGAGAACAAACTTGGCTATGAACAAAACTAGCACAAAGGCTAACTGGGGACTAAAAGCAAAAACACTTACTGTGACACGAAGGAACTATGACATGAGCAGAGTGAACAGAAGTAGACACAACACTACAACGATTAGTATAAATGACATTGACAGGTAGTGGTGACATCCACACGACACGACAATAATCCAGCACTGACTGGTGGGGAA
Source organism: Nerophis ophidion (assembly GCF_033978795.1). Taxonomy (NCBI): domain Eukaryota; kingdom Metazoa; phylum Chordata; class Actinopteri; order Syngnathiformes; family Syngnathidae; genus Nerophis; species Nerophis ophidion. Next base: position 144,703 of record NW_026906967.1, on the reverse strand, counting down.
GGCAGCTTTAAATAGTACCTGGCTGATTGACACCAGGTGTGGCCAGGTGCCAATCAGCCACAGCTGGGGAGACAAAGCACTCAGGGAAACAACCAGGAAACAGATAAATAATGGCGCTGACAGGAAATACTACACACAGAGGAAAAACTAAAACACAACCAAACTGTCAGGGGCAAGCCGGACAGTTACTTTTCAACCAGTGTGGGTGGCACTAGGAGCAGGTGGGTAAAGAGTCTTGCCCAAGGACACAATGGCAGTGACTAGGATGGCAGAAGCGGGGATCGAACCTGGAACCCTCAAGTTGCTGGCACGGCCACACTTCCAACCGACAGGGCGCTCGCTCCCGCTGACATGCCGGTCTTCAAGTGACGGCGTGATAAGAACGCACCGTCACAATAAACAAAACAAAACACTGGCGGAAAGTGATATTCGTTAAAAAAAAAAAACAAGCAAACTGGAGTTTTGACCCAGAGAAGGCAGTTCGGTTAAAAAAAAAAAAACACTCTGCAATCCAGGGACGCCCGGACTTAAGGAAATGCACGTCCTTTTTGATTTCAATGCGTAAAAAGACATAAAAAGTGTGTTAACGCCAACACTGGTTATTCATGTGATTATCAGACAGCAGTCATTTCCATTAGACAATATTCAAATATAGCTGGGAGTGTTGGAACCATACCAATATTTTGCTACCGGTACCAAATTTATTTTGGTACTTTTCTCAATAAAGGGGACCACAAAAATGGCATTATTGGCTTTATTTTAACAAAAAAAACTTAGGGTATATTAAACATATGTTTCTTATTGCAGTTAAGTCCTTAAATAAAATAGTGAACATACAAGACAAGTTGTCTTTTACTAGTAAGTAAACAAACAAAGACTCCTAATTAGTCTGCTGACATATGCACTAACATGTTGTCTCATTTATACACCTATTATTTTGTCAACATTATTAAGGACAAACTGTAAAAATGGATAGTTAATCTACTTGTTCATTTACTGTTAGTATCTGCTTATTTTCTCTTTTAACATGTTCTATCTACACTTCTGTTAAAATGTAATAATCACGTATTCTTCTCTTCTTTGATACTTTACATTAGTTTTTGGATGATACCACAAGTTTGGGTATCAATCCGATACCAAGTAGTTACAGGATCATACATTGGTCATCTTTAAAGTCTTCATGTGTCCAGGGACATATTTCCTGTGTTTATAAACATAATACTGTATACATTTAAAAAAAAGTGAAATAAAATGTTGTGATACCAAAAAATATTGACGTAATCATAGTAGTATCGGCTAGATATGTGGCGTTTGTTTACATTTTGAAGCGGGTGAGCTACGGTGTGTAGTGAAGCATGTTTAGCTGTTCCTCGTCCTCCAGTGATAATGTTACCTGTGAGAAACGTACTTTATTTGTCGCCATGGAGGCGAGGATTAGTGATTTAGAAGTAGCTAAACACTGCCGACGGCGGATGGATGTTAGCCGCTAGCTAGCTTGCTATGTCTTAAAGCCCCTCTTCCTGAGGGTGTTTCAGTGTTATAACTTCACCTTTATTGTTAGTTTTTAAGCCAAAATGAATCCGTTGTTCCTTTTCTGTCTCCACGCTGTGTCTGCTTGTAAGTACTCAGTGATTGTGTGCCGCCGAACATGCTCGTCTGCTCGTAAACCCGCAATGTCACGACGTGACTTCGATGCGAGGGTACGGTACAGCGAATGATTCATTAGCGGTACTATACCAATACCAGTATACTGTACAACCCTAATAGCTGGTATGGCCCACTTATAATTCAAATAACAAAATAATGTTTGCTTTCATCAGATATGTTCTAGTATTGTATATGTGGATGGGGGCCCTGCTTTGGAAATAATGTGTGCCTCTTTCAGAGATCAGGTTTAGTTCCACTTGAAACATTGACATGTTGCACAATGAGATGAGTGCTGTAGCACAAGCGTGGGATAACGTCAACAGTTGTGGAACTTTCTAACAAACACAGTGGAAAGTAGTTAGAGAAAAATGAAACGACGCAGATATTGCTTTCTCCTTTTACTGTTAACTCAAGATAAAAACGGGATCTCATTGGAAGCGATAGTTATGCGCAGACGTCGTTTTAGGTAAAACAAAATGGTGTCTGCCAATGTAGTTTACTACATCAGTAGTTGTCAAACTTTTTTCACCAAAAATACTTGGCTGTCCAAGTACCACCTCAATGAACTTTCAGGTTCATTCAATATAGGAAACTAAAACACTGTACTTAAACAATTAAAGAACATTTGTCGTACCATTAGTGGTACACTTAAATCGGTTTTATGTGTGTGTGTGTGTGTGTGTGTATATATATATATATATATATATATATATATATATATACACATGCATATATAGAGTCGCGATCAAAAGTTAACATACACCTGTAAAGAACATAATGTCATGGCTGTCTTGAGTTTCCAATCATTTCTACAATTCTTATTTTTTTGTGATGTAGTGATTGGAGCACATACTTGTTGCTCACTAAAAACATTCATAAAGTTTTGTTTTTTTTTATGAATTGATTATGGGTCTACTGTACATGTTTTAGCAAATGTGCTGGGTCAAAAGTATATGTACAGCAATGTTAATATTTGCTTACATGTCCCTTGGCAAGTTTCACTGCAATAAGGCGCTTTTGGTTGTTGACCACCCCTCTTGACAAAATTGGTGCAGTTCAGCTAAATGTGTTGGTTTTCTGACATAGACTTGTTTCTTCAGCATTGTCCACACGTTTAAGTCAGGACTTTGGGAAGGCCATTCTAAAACCTTCATTCTAGCCTGATTTAGACATTCCTTGACCACTTTTGACGTGTTTGGGGTCATTGCCCTGTTGGAACGCCCAACAGCATCCAAGACCCAACCTCCAGGCTGATGATTTTAGCTTGTCCTGAAGAATTTGGAGATAATCCTCCTTTTACATTGTCCCATTTAAAGCAGCAGTTCCATTGGCAGCAAAACGGACCCAGAGAATAATACTACCACCACCATGCTTGATGGTGGGAATGGTGGTCCTGGGATTAAAGGCCTCACCTTTTCTCCTCCAAACATATTCCTGGGTATTGTGGCCAAACAGCTCAATTTGATATTCATCTGACATGGACGGAGCTAAGATCTTCTGGAGGAAAGTTCTGTGAAATACCCCAAAATAACTTGTAGTGTCTTGTTAATTTATAGCCAAAAATGTTTTTATTTTATAGATATTTTCAAAGCAGAAACATTTCCTTAGGGTCCTCTGGCACCCCATGGGGGACCCGTAAGGTCTGGGCCTCTTAAGACCTCACTGTAGGTGCTAATCGACCTGTTCATTCACCTTTTTACCGAATTTGAAAGCAAAAGAGTCCACAAATAACCGAATCGTAAAGCAGAATTGAAAATTAAATCTGAATTGGTAAAATCTTATCAATATCGCTCCTGACATGTGACTGAAAAAAAGATGGACTCCTCTCGACCATGTTTGTCTTCCTGTGTCCTGCAGACGTCTGTGAAGAACATCTTCTCTCTGAGCAACAGAAGTGGAGCTTCAGGATGGGCAAGGAGCAGCCACAGCCCTTCCACATTAAGGAGGAAGAGAAGGCGCCACATACATTGCAAATGCAAAGGGAAGAAAATAACCCACTGACCCCGCATTTTAAAGAGGAAGAGGAGGAACACAGCATCAGTCAAGAATGGTTGGAGAAGTTCCATTTGATTGTGAAGAGTGAAGATGATGAGGTGAAAGGTGAAAGTGAGGAGAGGGGAGGGGGGGAGCCTCCAAGCAGCAGCTCAACACAACACATGACAACAGAAGCTGATGGAGACCACTGTGGAGGATCACAAGCAGACAAGCTCTTAGCTCCACTATCAGATAGTGAGGACACAACGTCACACTCTCCTGACACTGATGATGAAGACTCTAAAGATGATAAGACATGTCACACTGACAACACTCACTTCGCATGTTCTCACTGTCACAAAACTTTTAAGTACCATTGTCGTCTGGTAAGACACATGAGAACACACACTGGAGAAAAACCTTTTTCATGTTCAATCTGTCGTAAATGTTTTACTTTAAAGCACAATTTCAAAGTACACATGAGAATACATACTGGAGAACAACCTTTTTCCTGCTCAGTATGTGGTAAAAGATTTGTATTAAATCAAAGTTTAAAACTACACATGACAACACACACTGGAGAAAAACCTTTTTCATGTTCAATTTGCGGTAAAGATTTTACTCAAAAGCACAATTTTAAAGCACACATGAGAACACACACTGGAGAAAAACCTTTTACATGTTCAATCTGCGGTAAAGATTTTACTCAAAGGTACCAATTCAAAGCACACATGAGAATACACACGGGAGAGAAACCTTTTTCCTGCTCAGAATGTGGTAAAAGTTATGTCATAAATCGAAGTTTAAAAGTACACATGAGAACACACACAGGTGAGAAAGTGTTGAGTTGCAGTGTGTGTGGTGAAAGATTGTCTTCTAAGTACCAGTGTAAGAAACACAAGTGTGCTGGTGAGAACAGCAGCAGCAAATGAAACTGCAGGATTTGAAATAAACTGTCCAGACTTTAAGTTTAAGTAACATCAGCACAAGTAACATGTGTGACATAATAATTTGGAACAACATATGCTGCCATTTGAGCGCCATCTTTTTCATGGACACCCCTGTTTATTTCAGCAAGACAATGCCAAGCCACATTCAACATATGTTACAACAGCGTGGCTTCGTAAAACAAAGAGTGCGGGTACTTTCCTGGCCTGCCTGCAGTCCAGACCTGTCTCCCATGGAAAATGTGTGGCGCATTATGAAGCGTAAAATACAACAGCGGAGACCCTGGACTGTTGAACGACTCAAACTCTACATAAAACAAGAATGGGAAAGAATTCCACTTTCAAAGCTTCAACAATTAGTTTCCTCAGTTCCTTAACGTTTATTGAGTGTTGTTAAAAGAAAAGGTGATGTAACACAGTGGTGAACATGCCCTTTCCCAACTACTTTGGCACGTGTTGCAGCCATGAAATTTTAAGTTAATTATCTTAAAAAAAATAATAAAAATTATGAGTTTGAACATCAAATATCTTGTCTTTGTAGTGCATTCAATTGAATATGGGTTGAAAAGGATTTGCAAATCATTGTATTCTGTTTTTATTTACCTCTAACACAATTTCCCAACTCATATGGAAACAGGGTTTGTATGTCCCTGGACCTTTATGCAATAAACAATGTATGATTCAAATACAATTGGGTACAATAAATGTAGTTAATATTTGTGGGGATATTTTTTATTCTATTTGTTATCGCAGTCAATTTTTAAATGTTTTCTTTATATGACTTACATGTAGTTTCCAGCTTACTTCATCATGTAGACTAACTCAGCCTGGAGGATGTGTGTAATGTTGAGATGTATTGGAGATGACTTGGTTTGTTTGGATGTTGTCAACCTGTCAATTGTTCTATTTAAACTATTAATGTTGTCAGATCTCACGAGAGAAACAAGCAACCAGCTCTATTACTTCTTCTTCTTACTGGCAGTTTGCAGCCATGACTTGAAAGGTTCATACTGCTATACCTTCAAGGTACTCAAAGGGCTTTGACACTATTTCCACATTCACACACACATTCACACACTGATGGCGGGAGCTGCCATGCAAGGCAATAACCACGACTCATCAGGAGCAAGGGTGAAGTGTCTTGCCCAAGGACACAACGGACGTGACGAGGTTGGTAGAAGGTGGGGATCAAACCAGGAACCCTCAAGTTCCCAACCGCGCCAATCCCTTTTGGTGTTTTGTGCAACTGACTCTGACTTTGTCTTATCTCTCTATTTTTGAGGTAAAACTCTGGAGCTTTTGAAGTGTATTTCTGGTCTTGTCATCCTGGTCCGGACAGAAGGGCGACACGGCAGAGCGACTGGATCCAAACAGACGTCGGAGACGCTTTACTGAAGCAAAAGTCGCTTAATTACCAGAGAGCGTCATTTACACAGGACTGCAGTTCCTGGGAGGAGGTCAGGTCAAATATGGAGGACTCCTCTCCTGGAGAAGCCAAAGCATCGTTTTTTTATGTTCCTTCTTTCACTGTCTGGGTGTGCGCTAAAGCTAAACAACACCACCTGACCACAGAAGGAGATGTTGGTGTGTAAATATCTGGAAAACAACTGCTTTCAGTCAGAACTTAAAGGTTGGCGTTTGAGCTAGACAGGTAGTCTCCTTTCAAGGATATGGTTGTCAATTGTTTTGCATCCCGAAGTCCCAATTGGGGCCTCTTTTCCTACGAGACCTCAAAAAAGACAGGCAGTAGAAAATGGATGGATGGATAGCTAATCAAAAAAAAACAATAAATAAATAAATATATGTATATATATTTGCATATATAGATATAATTTATATAATGCCAGAATAAATTTAAAAAGAACATGAAAACCTCCCACATTCTAAAATACATTATAAAAATGATTAGCATCAAAGACAATAATAATATCATGAGTGTAATATGTATTTATTGTTTTTCTTTCCTTATGCTACTGTTGTTTCAATACATTGTTTTTTTTATTAAATCAACATAAAAATATACAGGATACACTTTCAATTAGTGCATCAACCCCCCCTCTCCCCCATTCACACTCATCCATACCCACTCACACAAAAAAGGGTTGTTTCTTTCTGCTACCAAAATTGTGGTTCCCTCAACATATCTAGCACAGGCGGCAAGGGACACAGTCCCTGAAACACACATGATTGTGTGTGCCGAACATTATCATTAATTACTATTTTGTATGTAATTGTTTTATATTATTTTACTTTCTTTTTTTATCCAAGAAAATGTTTTATATTTCAATTTTTTATTTATCTTATTTGATTTTATTTATAAAATAAAAAATGACCTTATCTTCACAAGACCAGGTTATTATTGAAATTAGACTTTTCTAAAGGTTTTTAAAACCAGGTCCAGTCCAGATTGATTGATACTTTTATTAGTAGATTGCACAGTACAGTACATATTCCGTACAATTGACCACTAAATGGTAACACCCCAATAAGTTTTTCAACTTGTTTAAGTCGGGGTCCACCTTCATCAATTCATGGTAATGTCCAAGTGGGGCTCAGCAACACACACCCTCATCCATGTACAACAACAACAACAATTAGGGAAACAACAGATTGCATATAATTTATAAACAAAATGACATTTTCATAAAAAAGCATTTGTGTATAGTCCATATTATGTCCAAGTCAGACTCAACACACACTTTCATTTTGTACACTCAAAAATCGGGAACATAACAACAGATAGCATATATGTTGCTGTTGTTGCATGTCTATAAACATTATTACATTTTCACAATAAGCCTTTAAGGATTTCCCATCTTGTTTCATGTTTTTTGGCATCATTCGCACGTCGACAGAGAAGGGAGCCGAACGCTAATAAGTCAGTCTCATTACTTTTTCTCCAGTTTTTAAATATTCACGTCGTATAAAATACATCTTTGAGTCTTTATTTAGGGATAAGATTGTCTTGGTGCGCGAGAAGCATTTCGCCGCGTTTCGTGCTGACTTAGCTTAGCTCGCTAGTTAGCTTAGCTTGTTAGCTGCTAACAAAGACGCAGAAGTTGTCAACACATCGCTGAGCAGCTAAATATCATCTCTGACCAGACTGTGGGGTCTTAAGGGCTCGTCGTCACGGGACCGAAGAGAACCCCAGCGGCGGAGGAAAACGAGGACATTAAAAAGTCACTTCAATGTCTTTCACAAGACGTAAATGACATACGGATTAAACAGGATATAATTCTTAAACGAAGTCATGGAGCTCCGTATGTGCATCCAGGAGAGGGATAAGAAGATTGGCGAGTTGGAGAGGAAAGTGGAAGATCTGGAGCAGTATTCTAGACTGAATGATGTGATCGTGACGGGGCTAAAAGTGAAACCCCGCTCATATGCACAAGCTGTGGGGAGCGAGAGTGCATCTGGGGACCCGGAGGCTGGCTCGGTGGAGGAGCAGGTTGTGGCCTTTCTGGCTTCCAGAGACATTCATCTGGACAAGAACTCAATGGAAGCGTGTCATCCTCTGCCTGCGAAGAGGGACGTCATCCCTGCTGTCATCCTGAGGTTCGTCAACAGGAAAAGAAAGACTGAACTCATGAAACAAGGGAGAAAGCTAAAAGGCACCAACGTATATTTGAATGATCACCTGATCAAAAGGAATGCAGATATTGCAAAAAAAGCCTGGCACTTAAGGAAACAAAACAAAATACAGAATACTTGGGTCACAAACTGTAAAATAGTCATAAAACTGAAAGGATCACCTGAACAAGCAAAAGTGCTGGTTGTTAGAGACATACAGGAACTGAAGAGATATGAATAAATATGTGAATTAGTGGGACAAGGAGAGTTAAAAAGTATATTTACAAGTTCATTCAATGGCATACAATCAGTCCTCTGATATTACAGACAACAATTTAACAATACAACAAAGGATTCTAGATTCCGAGCTTTTTGAACTAAAATCATCTGAGTATACTGATCACAATTCATTAGACTTGGAATATCATCTCGATCCAGATAATGTTTCCATCATCTGACTCCATTAACTGCAAATACTATTCAGAAAGGGAATATAATAACTCAATAAAATCAAAAGGCACATTTTCAGTCATCCATTTTAACAGTAGAAGCATGTATGCAAATTCCAGTGCAATTCAAGACTACTTACAACATTTTGTGAATCCATTTAGCATAATTGCTATATCCGAAACATGGTTTAATGAAGCAAAAGGCATTGATTTTGAGATAAAGGATTATAATTTAAACTATATTAACAGAACAAATAAAATGGGTGGAGGAGTCGCTATGTACGTTCATAAGAAATATAAATACAAAATATTAAAAGACATGACTGTATCAGTAAATGATATAGTTGAATGCTTATCAATAGAAATCATTAATGAAAGGAAGAAAAACATCATAATTAGCTGTATATACAGGTCAGCAGGTTCAAATGTGGAACTATTTACTGAGTGGGCTGAAAAAACTTTCTCAGAAATAGTTAATAAAACAATATTTATTTGTGGGGATTATAATATTAATCTCATGAATCCAAATAACCACATAGCAACATAAAACTATATTAACAGGATGCACAGTATGAGTTTATACCCAACCATTACAAGACCGACTAGAATAACATCGCACAGTATTCATCGATAACATCTTCACTAATAATATGCAGTCTTCAAACATCAGTGGAGTAATGATCTGTGACATAACCCATCATCTGCCTGTATTCACAGTCTATAATGATGAGACCAGTACACACCTGAATCCACAGCAAAAATATACTTACATAACCCATCATCTGCCTGTATTCACAGTCTATAATGATGAGACCAGTACACACCTGAATCCACAGCAAAAATATACTTACATAACCCATCATCTGCCTGTATTCACAGTCTATAATGATGAGACCAGTACACACCTGAATCCACAGCAAAAATATACTTACATAACCCATCATCTGCCTGTATTCACAGTCTATAATGATGAGACCAGTACACACCTGAATCCACAGCAAAAATATACTTACATAACCCATCATCTGCCTGTATTCACAGTCTATAATGATGAGACCAGTACACACCTGAATCCACAGCAAAAATATACTTACATAACCCATCATCTGCCTGTATTCACAGTCTATAATGATGAGACCAGTACACACCTGAATCCACAGCAAAAATATACTTACATAACCCATCATCTGCCTGTATTCACAGTCTATAATGATGAGACCAGTACACACCTGAATCCACAGCAAAAATATACTTACATAACCCATCATCTGCCTGTATTCACAGTCTATAATGATGAGACCAGTACACACCTGAATCCACAGCAAAAATATACTTACATAACCCATCATCTGCCTGTATTCACAGTCTATAATGATGAGACCAGTACACACCTGAATCCACAGCAAAAATATACTTACATAACCCATCATCTGCCTGTATTCACAGTCTATAATGATGAGACCAGTACACACCTGAATCCACAGCAAAAATATACGTACTAACCAGTTAGAAGAGAAGACTCTTTCAATCTATTAAATCAGGACCTAACAATGCAAAACTGGGATTGCGTGTACAACAAAAAGGAGGTGGATAGTGCCTTTGAATCATTTATAGATATATTTCATTCAATATATAACCAAAAATGTCCATAAAAAAAAAGAGAAACAACAACAAAACTTTAAAGTGCCCATGGTTAACCAAGGGTTTACAAAACGCTTGTAAAAAGAAAAACACATTATATAGACAATTCATCAAATTAAGTCATGTAAAACCTGGCTCCAAAAATGAATGTACAAAGAAACTGATTGAAGACTCTGAACATAGATATAAAACATATAAAAATAAATTGACTGATATAATAAGGACTAGTAAGAAATGATATTATAGCAATCTATTACATAGGAATAAGAACAACACTAAGGAGGTGTGGGGAATACTTAACACTATAATTAAAGGCAAATCAAAAAATAACTTGTGTCCTAGCTATTTCACTGCTAACAACCAAGATAATTATAATATGAATAATGTTGTGGAGAGTTTTAACAGTTTCTTAGTAAATGTCGGATCAGAATTGGCAGCCAAAATCCCTGATTATAGCAGCAATGAAATGGAGTCACTGATTGAAATGAATCCAATGAGTATGTTTCTGTTGGGAGTAACTGAAGAGGAAATAATAGATGTTGTTCATAATTGCAAAAATTAAACATCTACTGATTGTTTCGACATAGATATGACACTTGTGGAAAAAAACATACATTCCATCACCAAACCACTAACTGACATATTTAACCTGTCCTTCCAAACAGGACAATTTCCTAATAAAATGAAAATGGCAAAGGTAATAGCAATATATAAAAATGGGAACTAACACATCTTCACAAACTGCCGACCTGTCTCTTTGCTCCCGCAGTTTTCCAACATCTTAGAGAAATGATATAACACTAGATTAGAGAAATTTATAGATAAACATAAGATAATTAATGAAAGTCAATACGGTTTTAGGACAGCAAGGTCAACATCTCTGGCAATAATTGATGCAGTAGAAGAGATAACCAAGAGCTTAGATAGTAAGAAATATGCAGCTGGAATGGACATGGATCTGAGGAAAGCATTTGACACCATTAATCATCAAATATTACTGAAACAATGATACAGATATGGAATAAGGGGAGTAACTTTGACTTGGATAAGGAACTATTTAACACAAAGACAGCAGTTTGTGAAGATGGGCGAGTTTACATCTGGGCATTTGGACATTGCTTGTGGGGTTCCACAGGGAGCCGTTCTTGGTCCCAAGTTATTTAACTTATATATTAATGACATATTTACATCTGGGCATTTGGACATTGCTTGTGGGGTTCCACAGGGAGCCGTTCTTGTTATTTAACTTATATATTAATGACATATTTACATCTGGGCATTTGGACATTGCTTGTGGGGTTCCACAGGGAGCCGTTCTTGTTATTTAACTTATATATTAATGACATATTTACATCTGGGCATTTGGACATTGCTTGTGGGGTTCCACAGGGAGCCGTTCTTGGTCCCAAGTTATTTAACTTATATATCAATGACATATTTACATCTGGGCATTTGGACATTGCTTGTGGGGTTCCACAGGGATCCCTTCTTGATCCCAAGTTATTTAACTTATATATTAATGACATATTTACATCTGGGCATTTGGACATTGCTTGTGGGGTTCCACAGGGAGCCGTTCTTGGTCCCAAGTTATTTAACTTATATATTAATGACATATTTACATCTGGGCATTTGGACATTGCTTGTGGGGTTCCACAGGGAGCCGTTCTTGTTATTTAACTTATATATTAATGACATATTTACATCTGGGCATTTGGACATTGCTTGTGGGGTTCCACAGGGAGCCGTTCTTGTTATTTAACTTATATATTAATGACATATTTACATCTGGGCATTTGGACATTGCTTGTGGGGTTCCACAGGGAGCCGTTCTTGTTATTTAACTTATATATTAATGACATATTTACATCTGGGCATTTGGACATTGCTTGTGGGGTTCCACAGGGAGCCGTTCTTGTTATTTAACTTATATATTAATGACATATTTACATCTGGGCATTTGGACATTGCTTGTGGGGTTCCACAGGGATCCCTTCTTGATCCCAAGTTATTTAACTTATATATTAATGACATATTTACATCTGGGCATTTGGACATTGCTTGTGGGGTTCCACAGGGAGCCGTTCTTGGTCCCAAGTTATTTAACTTATATATTAATGACATATTTACATCTGGGCATTTGGACATTGCTTGTGGGGTTCCACAGGGAGCCGTTCTTGGTCCCAAGTTATTTAACTAATATATTAATGACATATTTACATCTGGGCATTTGAACATTGCTTGTGGGGTTCCACAGGGAGCCGTTCTTGTTATTTAACTTATATATTAATGACATATTTACATCTGGGCATTTGGACATTGCTTGTGGGGTTCCACAGGGAGCCGTTCTTGTTATTTAACTTATATATTAATGACATATTTACATCTGGGCATTTGGACATTGCTTGTGGGGTTCCACAGGGAGCCGTTCTTGGTCCCAAGTTATTTAACTTATATATCAATGACATATTTACATCTGGGCATTTGGACATTGCTTGTGGGGTTCCACAGGGATCCCTTCTTGATCCCAAGTTATTTAACTTATATATTAATGACATATTTACATCTGGGCATTTGGACATTGCTTGTGGGGTTCCACAGGGAGCCGTTCTTGGTCCCAAGTTATTTAACTTATATATTAATGACATATTTACATCTGGGCATTTGGACATTGCTTGTGGGGTTCCACAGGGAGCCGTTCTTGGTCCCAAGTTATTTAACTAATATATTAATGACATATTTACATCTGGGCATTTGGACATTGCTTGTGGGGTTCCACAGGGAGCCGTTCTTGGTCCCAAGTTATTTAACTTATATATTAATGACATATTTACATCTGGGCATTTGGACATTGCTTGTGGGGTTCCACAGGGAGCCGTTCTTGTTATTTAACTTATATATTAATGACATATTTACATCTGGGCATTTGGACATTGCTTGTGGGGTTCCACAGGGAGCCGTTCTTGGTCCCAAGTTATTTAACTTATATATCAATGACATATTTACATCTGGGCATTTGGACATTGCTTGTGGGGTTCCACAGGGATCCCTTCTTGGTCCCAAGTTATTTAACTTATATATTAATGACATATTTACATCTGGGCATTTGGACATTGCTTGTGGGGTTCCACAGGGAGCCGTTCTTGGTCCCAAGTTATTTAACTTATATATTAATGAAATATTTACATCTGGGCATTTGGTAATTGCTTGTGGGGTTCCACAGGGATCCCTTCTTGGTCCCAAGTTATTTAACTTATATATTAATGACATATTTACATCTGGGCATTTGGAAATTGCTTGTGGGGTTCCACAGGGATCCCTTCTTGGTCCCAAGTTATTTAACTTATATATTAATGACATATTTACATCTGGGCATTTGGACATTGCTTGTGGGGTTCCACAGGGATCCCTTCTTGGTCCCAAGTTATTTAACTTATATATTAATGACATATATACATCTGGGCATTTGGACATTGCTTGTGGGGTTCCACAGGGATCCCTTCTTGGTCCCAAGTTATTTAACTTATATATTAATGACATATTTACATCTGGGCATTTGGAAATTGCTTGTGGGGTTCCACAGGGATCCCTTCTTGGTCCCAAGTTATTTAACTTATATATTAATGACATATTTACATCTGGGCATTTGGACATTGCTTGTGGGGTTCCACAGGGATCCCTTCTTGGTCCCAAGTTATTTAACTTATATATTAATGACATATTTACATCTGGGCATTTGGACATTGCTTGTGGGGTTCCACAGGGAGCCGTTCTTGGTCCCAAGTTATTTAACTTATATATTAATGACATATTTACAGTATCAAATGTATTAAAATTAGTCGTATTCGCAGACGACACTAATATTTTCTAATCTAACGATAATTATACAAATTTTGTACCCACCCTAAATAATGAACTTGCAAAATTAAAAACATGGTTAGATATAAACAAATGATCCCTTAATTTAAAGAAAACAAAAGTTATGTTATTCGGCTATTCCAATCCAGGACTTCACTACATCCCCTGGTTACACTCCAAAACAACTACAAAACTTCACTACATCCCCTGGTTACAGTCCAAAACAACTACAAAACTTCACTACATCCCCTGGTTACAGTCCAAAACAACTACAAAACTTCACTACATCCCCTGGTTACAGTCCAAAACAACTACAAAACTTCACTACATCCCCTGGTTACACTCCAAAACAACTACAAAACTTCACTACATCCCCTGGTTACACTCCAAAACAACTACAAAACTTCACTACATCCCCTGGTTACACTCCAAAACAACTACAAAACTTCACTACATCCCCTGGTTACACTCCAAAACAACTACAAAACTTCACTACATCCCCTGGTTACAGTCCAAAACAACTACAAAACTTCACTACATCCCCTGGTTACACTCCAAAACAACTACAAAACTTCATTACATCCCCTGGTTACACTCCAAAACAACTACAAAACTTCACTACATCCCCTGGTTACACTCCAAAACAACTACAAAACTTCACTACATCCCCTGGTTACACTCCAAAACAACTACAAAACTTCACTACATCCCCTGGTTACACTCCAAAACAACTACAAAACTTCACTACATCCCCTGGTTACACTCCAAAACAACTACAAAACTTCACTACATCCCCTGGTTACACTCCAAAACAACTACAAAACTTCACTACATCCCCTGGTTACACTCCAAAACAACTACAAAACTTCACTACATCCCCTGGTTACACTCCAAAACAACTACAAAACTTCACTACATCCCCTGGGTACACTCCAAAACAACTACAAAACTTCACTACATCCCCTGGTTACAGTCCAAAACAACTACAAAACTTCACTACATCCCCTGGTTACACTCCAAAACAACTACAAAACTTCACTACATCCCCTGGTTACACTCCAAAACAACTACAAAACTTCACTACATCCCCTGGTTACACTCCAAAACAACTACAAAACTTCACTACATCCCCTGGTTACACTCCAAAACAACTACAAAACTTCACTACATCCCCTGGTTACACTCCAAAACAACTACAAAACTTCACTACATCCCCTGGTTACACTCCAAAACAACTACAAAACTTCACTACATCCCCTGGTTACACTCCAAAACAACTACAAAACTTCACTACATCCCCTGGTTACACTCCAAAACAACTACAAAACTTCACTACATCCCCTGGTTACACTCCAAAACAACTACAAAACTTCACTACATCCCCTGGTTACACTCCAAAACAACTACAAAACTTCACTACATCCCCTGGTTACACTCCAAAACAACTACAAAACTTCACTACATCCCCTGGTTACACTCCAAAACAACTACAAAACTTCACTACATCCCCTGGTTACACTCCAAAACAACTACAAAACTTCACTACATCCCCTGGTTACACTCCAAAACAACTACAAAACTTCACTACATCCCCTGGTTACACTCCAAAACAACTACAAAACTTCACTACATCCCCTGGTTACACTCCAAAACAACTACAAAACTTCACTACATCCCCTGGTTACACTCCAAAACAACTACAAAACTTCACTACATCCCCTGGTTACACTCCAAAACAACTACAAAACTTCACTACATCCCCTGGTTACACTCCAAAACAACTACAAAACTTCACTACATCCCCTGGTTACACTCCAAAAACCTGCAATAAGAATTCTACACAAGGTGGGATATTGTGACCACACAAATATTTTATTTTCACAATCTAAATGATTAAAACTGCCTGGTCTAGTTGATTTTAATACAGCTCAATTACTATTTAAAGCCAACAAAAAGGTTCTACTTGCCAATATTCAAATACATTTCAAACACAGAGAAGGAGTTGATAATCTAAGGGGGTGTAGTATCTTTACTATTCCAACAGTAAGAACTACCAGGGAAAGTTTGTGTGTGTCCGTGTGTGGAGTGAAACTTTGGAAGGGATTGGATGTGGAGCTCAAGCAATGTTCAAATGTCCATCAGTTCAAAACAAGATACAAAAAAATGGTATGTGCAATGTATATGAATGTGAACATGGAGGCCTAAGTGTTCAACTCCATCACTGGCTAATAAGGATTATTGTTATTATTATTATTATTGTTGTTATTATCATCATCATCATCATCATCTTCATTATTTCATATGTATTATTGTCATCATTTATTGTCATTGCTATTGCTATTGTTCATATTGTTATTATTATTGTTATCATTATCGATATTATTATTGTTTAGTCATTGTTGATATTACCATTATTATTATTACTTCTATGACATCACCCAACTAGTTAAACTATATGAATTAGTATCAACGAGAGGAATACATTGAATTGTGTGTGTGTGTGTGTGTGTGTGTGTGTGTGTGTGTGTGTGTGTGTGTGTGTGTGTGTGTGTGTGTGTGTGTGTGTGTCTGTGTGTGTGTGTGTGTGTGTGTGTGTGTGTGTGTGTGTGTGTGTGTGTGTGTGTGGTAAAAACAATCCTATATGCAATTTGAGTAATACTAATATTCTGCAAATGTAAAACAAATATGAATTCTGACTAAAGAATTGGTGCCGATGGAAACTAAGAAAAGGGATTTGGGTACACTATCTGGAGTACAGGGCAGGCAAGTGGGGGATCTTATGTTGGTGGATAACTCCTCTGGCAGGGGGCTCCCCTCCTCTCTTTTAATGCACAGCATAGGACACATAATAAGTACACTATCTGGAGTACAGGGCAGGCAAGTGGGGGATCTTATGTTGGTGGATAACTCCTCTGGCAGGGGGCTCCCCTCATCTCTTTTAATGCACAGCATAGGACACATAATAAGTACACTATCTGGAGTACAGGGCAGGCAAGTGGGGGATCTTATGTTGGTGGATAACTCCTCTGGCAGGGGGCTCCCCTCCTCTCTTTTAATGCACAGCATAGGACACATAATAAGTACACTATCTGGAGTACAGGGCAGGCCAGTGGGGGATCTTATGTTGGTGGATAACTCCTCTGGCAGGGGGCTCCCCTCGTCTCTTTTAATGCACAGCATAGGACACATAATAAGTACACTATCTGGAGTACAGGGCAGGTAAGTGGGGGATCTTATGTTGGTGGATAACTCCTCTGGCAGGGGGCTCCCCTCGTCTCTTTTAATGCACAGCATAGGACACATAATAAGTACACTATCTGGAGTACAGGGCAGGCAAGTGGGGGATCTTATGTTGGTGGATAACTCCTCTGGCAGGGGGCTCCCCTCGTCTCTTTTAATGCACAGCATAGTACACATAATAAGGGTGGTCCTCAGGTCCTGTTGATCAGGGGATGTAGCTCCACAGCCACAGATCCACTATTAACCACTAATATCACAGTCAAAATGAAAGCTTGTTCCCATAGGCACCATAAACTGTTAATAATGTTTAGACAAAAGTGTATATTATATATACTATTATATGTATAGTATTTATATAGGTGTGTGTGTGTGTGTGTGTGTGTGTGTGTGTGTGTGTGTGTGTGTGTGTGTGTGTGTGTGTGTGTGTGTGTGTGTGTGTGTGTGTGTGTGTGTGTGTGTGTGCGTGTGTGTGTGTGTGTGTGTGTGTGTGTGTGTGTGTGTGTGTGTGTGTGTGTGTGTGTGATGGATATGTATGTATTTTGGGTACATGCATGTGTGTATGTATGTGATTGTGTGTGTATGTGTATATGTATATATATAGATTGTATATATATATATATATCTATATATATATCTATATATATAGATATATATAGATATATATATAGATATATATGTATATATATATATAAATTGTATATATGTGTGTGTGTATATGTGTGTGTATCTATGTAAGTGTGTGTGAATTTAAATGTATTTTATATAGACAATATATAGCAGCAACCACTGAATTGAATTATATTATATATATTATTGTATTATATATTGTATATATATATATATATATTGTATATGTTTAGGGGTGGAACCTAATAAGTTTACTTCTTCCCACTCCCTTTTGAGCCAATCTTGACATCTACAAAAGATTAGTCACATGTAATGTTTTCAATGTAGGTGTACAAATAATGTATCTATATATTTCTTTTGTATTTTATGTCATTCTCTTGTTTTTTTTGCATGGCTCAAAATAAACCCATTCATTCATTCATTCATTCATTCATTCATTCATGTTTAGTGTATTTATAGTAAATATATGTTTAGTTTATTAAAATTAAATACATGTTTTTTGTATTAATATTAAATACATGTTTAGTGTATAAATATTAAATACATGTTTAGTGTATGAATATTAAATACATGTTTAGTGTATAAATATTAAATACATGTTTAGTGTATAAATATTAAATACATGTTTAGTGTATTAATATTAAATACATGTTTAGTGTATGAATATTAAATACATGTTTAGTGTATAAATATTAAATACATGTTTAGTGTATAAATATTAAATACATGTTTAGTGTATGATTATTAAATACATGTTTAGTGTATGAATATTAAATATATGTTTAGTGTATGAATATTAAATAGATGTTTAGTGTATAAATATTAAATATATGTTTAGTGTACAAATAGTAAAAATATGTTTAGTGTATTAATATTAAAAACTATGTTTAGTGTATGAATGACCAGACTTATGAAGCGGGAACGTGCGCCCTCCAGTGGACTTCTGCCGCAACTGCACACAAATAAATTAATTATTTCCGAGTGTGCCTTATTTAGAGAATATTAAATACATGTTTACAGTATGAATATTAAATATATGATTATTATATGAATATTAAATGTGTTTAGTATATGATTATTAAATACATGTTTAGTGTATAAATATTAAATACAAGTTTAGTGTATTAATATTACATAAATGTTTACTGTATAAATATTAAAGACATGTTTAGTGTATTAATATTAAATACATGTTTAGTTTATTAAAATTAAATAAATGTTTTTGTATTAATATTAAACACATGTTTGCTGTATAAATATTAAATACATGTTTGGTGTATTAATATTAAATATATTAAATATGTGTTTGGTTTATTAAAATTAAATACATGTTTTTTAATGTATTTAATATACACATGTTTAGTGTACAAATAGTAAAAATATGTTTAGTGTATTAATATTAAAAACTATGTTTAGTGTGGCAGAGGGGTTAGTGCGTCTGCCTCACATTACGAAGTTCCTGCAGTCCTGGGTTCAAATCCAGGCTCGGGATCTTTCTGTGTGGAGTTTGCATGTTCTCCCCGTGACTGCGTGGGTTCCCTGCGGGTACTCCGGCTTCCTCCCACTTCCAAAGACATGCACCTGGGGATAGGTTGATTGGCAACACTAAATTGGCCCTAGTGTGTGAATGTGAGTGTGAATGTTGTCTGTCTATCTGTGTTGGCCCTGCGATGAGGTGGCGACTTGTCCAGGGTGTACCCTGCCTTCCGCCCGATTGTAGCTGAGATAGGCGCCAGCGCCCCCCGCGACCCCGAAAGGGAATAAGCGGTAGAAATGGATGGATGGATGGATGTTTAGTGTATGAATGACCAGATTTATTAAGAGGGAATGTGCGCCATACAGTGGACTTCTGCCGCAACTGCACACGAATAAATTAATTATTTCCGAGTGTGCCTTATTTAGAGAATAATAAATACATGTTTACTGTATGAATATTAAATATATGATTACTATATGAATATTAAATGTGTTTAGTATATGATTATTAAATACATGTTCAGTGTATGAATATTAAATACATGTTTAGTGTATAAATATTAAATACAACTTTAGTGTATGAATATTAAATACATGTTTAGTGTATGAATATTAAATACATGTTTAGTGTATTAATATTTAATACATGTTTAGTGTATAAATATTAAATACAAGTTTAGTGTATGAATATTAAATACATGTTTAGTGTTTTAATATTAAATACATGTTTAGTGTATAAATAATAAATACAAGTTTAGTGTATAAATAATAAATACATATTTAGTGTATGAATATTAAATACATGTTTAGTGTATGAATATTAAATACATGTTTAGTGTATGAATATTAAATACATGTTTAGTGTTTTAATATTAAATACATGTTTAGTGTATAAATAATAAATACAAGTTTAGTGTATAAATAATAAATACATATTTAGTGTATGAATATTAAATACATGTTTAGTGTATGAATATTAAATACATTGTAACTCCCTCCACATAGCACTGACACAATGGCTTTCTTGAACTGATTCATTGAAGGCTTTCTTTCCCTTCAATTCACCGTGAAAACTGTTAATAAAATAAAGCACGTTACAAATGTAAAAATAACATGCACAGCATGTGGCTCAAACATTTACCGAAGTAAAATACAAACAGAAATGACAAATACCTCGTTGGCCTGCACGCTTCTTTTAGGAGGAAATTGTGATCTTCTGGCTCTTGTGGCCCAAACGCTGAAAGTCCTTGTGACACTTTTTAGTCCTTGTAACCATCAGTCGCTCTCTTTATCGCTTCTCATTGCATCAAACAGATTTTCCTCATACCCGGAAGTAGCTTCTTTATATCCGTTCACAGACCAATCGAGACACTTCAAAACAAACACATGCCCACAAACCCAACAAAAAGGCATGAAATTACATTTTTAACCATAGTAACTTAAATAAAGCCTTCTTATGAGCTTTTATACATTTTGATTTAAATTCCCTTTTGTGAACTTAACTTATTCTGTTTTTAGAGAAATAAAACAAATTATAATTATTAGTCGCAACAGTTACATACATGTTTAGTGTATTAATATTAAATAAATGTTTACTGTATAAATATTAAAGACATGTTTAGTGTATAAATATTAAATACATGTTTAGTGTATTAATATTAAATACATGTTTAGTGTATAAATATTAAATACAAGTTTAGTGTATGAATATTAAATACATGTTTAGTGTATGAATATTAAATAAATGTTTAGTGTATAAATATTAAATACATGTTTAGTGTATAAATATTAAATACAAGTTTAGTGTATGAATATTAAATACATGTTTAGTGTATAAATAATAAATACAAGTTTAGTGTATGAATAATAAATACATATTTAGTGTATGAATATTAAATGCATGTTTAGTGTATGAATATTAAATACATGTTTAGTGTATTAATATTAAATACATTTTTAGTGTATTAATATTAAATAAATGTTTACTGTATAAATATTAAAGACATGTTTAGTGTATTAATATTAAATACATGTTTAGTGTATAAATATCAAATACAAGTTTAGTGTATGAATAATAACTACATGTTTAGTGTATAAATATTAAATACACTTTTAGTGTATAAATATTAAATACACGTTTAGTGTAAAAATATTAAATACATGTTTAGTGTATTAATATTAAATATATGTTTAGTTTATTAAAATTAAATACATGTTTTTGTATTAATATTAAATACATATTAAGTGTAAGAATAATAACTACATGTTTATTGAATGAATATTAAATACATGTTTAGTGTATTAATATTAAATACATGTTTAGTGTATTAATAATAACTACATGTTTAGTGTATGAATATTAAATACATGTTTAGTGTATTAATATTAAGTACATGTTTAGTGTATTAATATTAAATATATGTTTAGTGTATTAATATTAAAAACATGTTTAGTGTATTAATATTAAATATATGTTTAGTTTATTAAAATTAAATACATGTTTTTGTATTAATATTAAATACATGTTTAGTGTTTGAATATTAAATACATGTTTAGTGTATAAATATTAAATACATGTTTAGTGTATAACTATTAAATACATGTTTAGTGTATTAATATTAAATCAATGTTTAATGTATAAATATTAAATACATGTTTAGTGTATTAATATTAAGTATATGTTTAGTTTATTAAACTTAAATACATGTTTTATATTAATATTAAATACATGTTTAGTATATGAATTTAAATA
This sequence comes from Nerophis ophidion, assembly GCF_033978795.1. NCBI lineage: Eukaryota > Metazoa > Chordata > Actinopteri > Syngnathiformes > Syngnathidae > Nerophis > Nerophis ophidion. The sequence goes on along the minus strand of NW_026906967.1, from coordinate 122,522 downwards.
CACGTTTAGTGTATGAATATTAAATACATGTTTAGTTTATGAATATTAAATACATGTTTAGTGGATAAATAATAAATACATGTTTAGTGTATAAATATTAAATACATGTTTAGTGTATTAATATTAAATATGTGTTTAGTTTATTCAAATTAAATACATGTTTTTGTATTAATATTAAATACATGTTTAGTGTATAAATATTAAATACATGTTTAGTGTATTAATATTAAATACATGTTTAGTGTATAAATATTAAATACATGTTTAGTGTATTAATATTAAATACATGTTTAGTGTATAAATAATAACAACATGTTTAGTGTATGAATATTAAATACAGGTTTAGTGTAGAAATATTAAATACATGTTTAGTTTATGAATATTAAATACATGTTTAGTGTATGAATATTAAATACATGTTTAGTGTATAAATGTTAAATACATGTTTAGTTTATGAATATTAAATACATGTTTAGTGTATGAATATTAAATATATACTTACTTAATTAAAATTAAATACATGTTTTTGTATTAATATTAAATACATGTTTAGTGCATAAATATTAAATACATGTTTGGTGTATTAATATTAAATACATGTTTAGTGTATGAATATTAAATACATGTTTAGTGTATAAATATTAAATACATGTTTAGTGTATTAATATTAAATACATGTTTAGTGTATGAATAATAACTACATGTTTAGTGTATGAATATTAAATACATGTTTAGTGTATGAATATTAAATACAAGTTTAGTGTGAAAATATTAAATACATGTTTAGTGTATTAATATTAAATACATGTTTAGTGTATTAATATTAAATATATATTTAGTTTATTAAAATTAAATACATGTTTTTATATTAATATTAAATACATGTTTAGTGTATAAATATTAAATACATGTTTAGTGTATGAATAATAACTACATGTTTAGTGTGTTAATATTAAATACATGTTTAGTGTATTAATATTAAATATATGTTTAGTTTATTACAATTAAATACATATTTTTGTATTAATATTAAATACATGTTTAGTCTATTAATATTAAATATATGTTTAGTTTATGAATATTAAATACATGTTTAGTGGATAAATAATAAATACATATTTAGTGTATTAATATTAAATACATGTTTAGTGTATAAATATTAAATACATGTTTAGTGTATAAATATTAAATACATGTTTAGTGTATTAATATTAAATACATGTTTAGTGTATGAATAACAACAACATGTTTAGTGTATGAATATTAAATACAGGTTTAGTGTAGAAATATTAAATACATGTTTAGTTTATGAATATCAAATACATGTTTAGTGTATGAATATTAAATATATATTTAGTTTATTAAAATTAAATACATCTTTTTGTATTAATATTAAATACATGTTTAGTGTATCAATATTAAATACATGTTTGGTGTATTAATATTAAATACATGTTTAGTGTATGAATATTAAATACATGTTTAGTGTATAAATATTAAATACATGTTTAGTGTATTAATATTAAATACATGTTTAGTGTATAATAATAACTACATGTTTAGTGTATGAATATTAAATACATGTTTAGTGTATGAATATTAAATACAAGTTTAGTGTGAAAATATTAAATACATTTTTAGTGTATTAATATTAAATACATGTTTAGTGTATTAATATTAAATATATATTTAGTTTATTAAAATTAAATACATGTTTTTGTATTAATAGTAAATACTTGTTTAGTGTATAAATATTAAATACATGTTTAGTGTATGAATAATAACTACATGTTTAGTGTGTAAATATTAAATACATGTTTAGTGTATAAATATTAAATACACTTTTAGTGTATAAATATTAAATACATGTTTAGTGTATAAATAATAACTACATGTTTAGTGTATAAATATTAAATACATGTTTAGTGTATTAATATTAAATATATGTTTAGTTTATTACAATTAAATACATGTTTTTGTATAAATATTAAATACATGTTTAGTGTATTAATATTAAATACATGTTTAGTGTATTAATATTAAATACATGTTTAGTGTATAAATGTTAAATACATGTTTAGTGTATAAATATTAAATACATGTTTAGTTTATTAAAATTAAATACATGTTTAGTGTATAAATATTAAATACATGTTTAGTGTATTAATATTAAATACCTGTTTAGTGTATACATGTTAAATACATGTTTACACATGCGCATATTGCCCGTCCGCTTAAAAGGGGTGGGGGGGTCGCACTAATATACAACGAAAACTTTAACCTTAGTCCTAACATAAATAATAAATATAAATCGTTTGAGGTGCTTACTATGAAGTCTGTCACACCGCTGCCTCTACACCTGGCTGTTATCTACCGCCCCCCAGGGCCCTATTCGGACTTTATCAATGAATTCTCAGAGTTCGTTGCTGATCTAGTGACACACGCCGATAATATAATCATAATGGGGGACTTTAATATCCATATGAATACCCCATCGGACCCACCGTGCGTAGCGTTCCAGACTATGATTGATAGCTGTGGTCTCACACAAATAATAAATGAACCCACGCATCGCAACGGTAATACGATAGACCTAGTGCTTGTCAGGGGTATCACCGCTTCCAAAGTTACGATACTCCCGTATACTAAAGTATTGTCCGATCATTACCTTATAAAATTCGAGGTTCAGACGCATGTTCGTCAAACTAATAATAATAATAACTGCTATAGCAGCCGCAACATTAATACGGCCACAACGACAACTCTTGCTGACCTACTGCCCTCGGTAATGGCACCATTCCCAAAGTATGTGGGCTCTATTGATAACCTCACTAACAACTTTAACGACGCCCTGCGCGAAACCATTGATAACATAGCACCGCTAAAGTGAAAAAAGGCTCCAAAAAAGCGCACCCCTTGGTTTACAGAAGAAACTAGAGCCCAGAAATTATTATGCAGAAAGCTGGAACGCAAATGGCGCACGACTAAACTTGAGGTGCACCATCAAGCATGGAGTGATGGTTTAATAACTTATAAACGCATGCTCACCTTAGCTAAAGCTAAATATTACTCAAATCTCATCCACCGTAATAAAAACGATCCTAAATTTTTGTTTAGCACAGTAGCATCGCTAACCCAACAAGGGACTCCTTCCAGTAGCTCCACCCACTCAGCTGATGACTTTATGCAATTCTTTAGTAAGAAAATTGAAGTCATTAGAAAGGAGATTAAAGACAATGCGTCCCAGCTACAACGGGGTTCTATTAACACTGACACGATTGTATATACGGCGGATACAGCCCTCCAAAATAGTTTCTCTCGTTTTGAGGAAATAACATTAGAGGAATTGTTACAACGTGTAAATGGAATAAAACAAACAACATGTTTACTTGACCCTCTTCCTGGGAAACTGATCAAGGAGCTCTTTGTATTATTAGGTCCATCAGTGCTAAATATTATAAACTTATCACTTTCCTCGGGCACTGTTCCCCTAGCATTCAAAAAAGCGGTTATTCATCCTCTTCTTAAAAGACCTAACCTCGATCCTGACCTCATGGTAAACTACCGACCGGTGTCTCACCTTCCCTTTATTTCAAAAATCCTCGAAAAAATTGTTGCGGAGCGGTTAAATGAACACTTAGCGTCTAACAATCTATGTGAAACCTTTCAATCCGGTTTCAGGGCAAATCACTCCACGGAGACAGCCCTCGCAAAAATGACTAATGATCTATTGCTAAAGATGGATTCTGATGCGTCATCTATGTTGCTGCTCCTCGATCTTAGCGCTGCTTTCGATACCGTCGATCATAATATTTTATTAGAACGTATCAAAACACGAATTGGTATGTCAGACTTAGCCCTGTCTTGGTTTAACTCTTATCTTACTGATAGGATGCAGTGTGTCTCCCATAACAATGTGACCTCGGACTACGTTAAGGTAACGTGTGGAGTTCCCCAGGGTTCGGTCCTTGGCCCTGCACTCTTCAGCATCTACATGCTGCCGCTAGGTGACATCATACGCAAATACGGTGTTAGCTTTCACTGTTATGCTGATGACACCCAACTCTACATGCCCCTAAAGCTGACCAACACGCCGGATTGTAGTCAGCTGGAGGCGTGTCTTAATGAAATTAAACAATGGATGTCCGCTAACTTTTTGCAACTCAACGCCAAAAAAACGGAAATGCTGATTATCGGTCCTGCTAGACACCGAACTCTATTTAATAATACAACTATAACATTTGACAACCAAACAATTAAACAAGGCGACACGGTAAAGAATCTGGGTATTATCTTCGACCCAACTCTCTCCTTTGAGGCACACATTAAAAGCGTTACTAAAACGGCCTTCTTTCATCTCCGTAATATCGCTAAGATTCGCTCCATTCTGTCCACTAAAGACGCTGAGATCATTATCCATGCGTTTGTTACGTCTCGCCTCGACTACTGTAACGTATTATTTTCGGGTCTCCCAATGTCTAGCATTAAAAGATTACAGTTGGTACAAAATGCGGCTGCTAGACTTTTGACAAGAACAAGAAAGTTTGATCACATTACGCCTGTACTGTATATACCTTTATATACATATATACATACATATATACCTATACTGTATATACCTTTATATACATATATACATACATATATACCTATACTGGCTCACCTGCACTGGCTTCCTGTGCACTTAAGATGTGACTTTAAGGTTTTACTACTTACGTATAAAATACTACACGGTCTAGCTCCATCCTATCTTGCCGATTGTATTGTACCATATGTCCCGGCAAGAAATCTGCGTTCAAAGGACTCCGGCTTGTTAGTGATTCCCAAAGCCCAAAAAAAGTCTGCGGGCTATAGAGCGTTTTCCGTTCGGGCTCCAGTACTCTGGAATGCCCTCCCGGTAACAGTTCGAGATGCCACCTCAGTAGAAGCATTTAAGTCTCACCTTAAAACTCATTTGTATACTCTAGCCTTTAAATAGACTCCCTTTTTAGACCAGTTGATCTGCCGTTTCTTTTCTTTTTCTTCTATGTCCCACTCTCCTTTGTGGAGGGAGTCCGGTCCGATCCGGTGGCCATGTACTGCTCGCCTGTGTATCGGCTGGGGACATCTCTGCGCTGCTGATCCGCCTCCGCTTGGGATGGTTTCCTGCTGGCTCCGCTGTGAACGGGACTCTCGCTGGTGTGTTGGATCCGCTTTGGACTGGACTCTCGCGACTGTGTTGGATCCATTATGGATTGAACTTTCACAGTATTATGTTGGACCCGCTCGACATCCATTGCTTTCCTCCTCTCCAAGGTTCTCATAGTCATCATTGTCACCGATGTCCCACTGGGTGTGAGTTTTCCTTGCCCTTATGTGGGCCTACCGAGGATGTCGTAGTGGTTTGTGCAGCCCTTTGAGACACTAGTGATTTAGGGCTATATAAGTAAACATTGATTGATTGATGTTTGGTGTATTAATATTAAATACATGTTTAGTGTATAAATAATAACTACATGTTTAGTGTATTAATATTAAAAACATGTTTAGTGTATAAATAATAACTACATGTTTAGTGTATTAATATTAAAAACATGTTTAGTGTATAAATGTTAAATACATGTTTAGTGTATAAATGTTGAATACATGTTTAGTGTATTGATATTAAATATATGTTTAGTGTATTAAAATTAAATACATGTTTTTGTATTAATATTAAATACATGTTTAGTGTATGAATATTAAATACATGTTTAGTGTATGAATAATAACTACATGTTTAGTGTGTAGATATTAAATACATGTTTAGTGTATAAATATTAAATACACTTTTAGTGTATAAATATTGAATACATGTTTAGTGTATAAATAATAACTACATGTTTAGTGTATCAATATTAAAAACATGTTTAGTGTATAAATGTTAAATACATGTTTAGTGTATAAATGTTGAATACATGTTTAGTGTATTGATATTAAATATATGTTTAGTGTATTAAAATTAAATACATGTTTTTGTATTAATATTAAATACATGTTTAGTGTATGAATATTAAATACATGTTTAGTGTATTAATATTAAATACATGTTTAGTGTATAAATATAAGTGTATGAGAAACCAAACTTATGTAAAAAAAAATAAAAGAAACAAAAAAAAAGGAAAAAGAGAGAGAGAGAGACGGAGAGGACCGGACTTATTAAGAGGGAACGTGCGCCCTCCTGTGGACTTCTGCCGCAACTGCACACATAAAGAAATTCATTATTTCCAAGTGTGCCTTATTTAGAGGATAATAAATACATGTTTACTGTATGAATATTAAATATATGATTAGTATATAATTACATATACGTTTAGTATATGATTATTAAATACATGTTCTGTGTATGAATATTAAATACATGTTTAGTGTATGAATGTTAAATACATGGTTAGTATATTAATATTAAATATATGTTTGGTTTATGAAACTTAAATACATGTTTTTGTATTAATATTAAATACATGTTTAGTGTATGAATATTAAATACATGTTTAGTGTATGAATATTAAATACATGTTTAGTGTATACATATTAAATACATGTTTAGTGTATTAATATTAAATATATGTTTGGTTTATTAAATTTAAATACATGTTTTTGTATTAATATTAAATACATGTTTAGTGTATGAATATTAAATACACGATTAGTGTATGAATATTAAATACATGTTTAGTTTATGAATATTAAATACATGTTTAGTAGATATATAATGAATAAATATTTAGTGTATTAATATTAAATACATGTTTAGTGTATAAATATTAAATACATGTTTAGTGTATTAATATTAAATACATGTTTAGTGTATAAATATTAAATACAGGTTTAGTGTATTAATATTAAATACATGTTTAGTGTATGAATATTAAATACATGTTTAGTGTATAAATGTTAAATACATGTTTAGTTTATGAATATTAAATAAATGTTTAGTGTATTAATATTAAATATATATTTAGTTTATTAAAATTAAATACATGTTTTTGTATCAATATTAAATACATGTTTAGTGTATAAATATTAAATACAGGTTTAGTGTATTAATATTAAATACATGTTTAGTGTATGAATAATAACTACAGGTTTAGTGTATAAATATTAAATATATGTTTAGTTTATTAAAATTAAATACATTTTTTTGTATTAATATTAAATACATGTTTAGTGTATGAATATTAAATGCTTGTTTAGTTTATTAATATTAAATACATGTTTAGTGTAAAAATGTTAAATACATGTTTAGTTTATGAATATTAAATACATGTTTAGTGTATTAATATTAAATATATATTTAGTTTATTAAAATTAAATACATGTTTTGTATTAATATTGAATACATGTTTAGTGTATAAATATTAAATATATGTTTAGTGTATTAATATTAAATACACTTTTAGTGTATGAATATTAAATACACGTTTAGTGTAAAAATATTAAATACATGTTTAGTGTATTAATATCAAATATATATTTAGTTTATTAAAATTAAATACATGTTTTTGTATTAATATTAAATACATGTTTAGTGTATAAATATTTAATACATGTTTACTGTATTAATATTAAATACATGTTTAGTGTATAAATAATAACTACATTTTTAGTGTATGAATATTAAATACATGTTTAGTGTATAAATATTAAATACATGTTTAGTGTATTAATATAAAATATATGTTTAGTTTATTAAAATTAAATACATGTTTTTGTATTAATATTAAATACATATTAAGTGTAAGAATAATAACTACATGTTTATTGAATGAATATTAAATACATGTTTAGTGTATAAATATTAAATACATGTTTACTGTATTAATATTAAATACATGTTTAGTGTATTAAAATTAAATACATGTTTTTGTATTAATATTAAATACATGTTTAGTGTATGAATATTAAATACATGTTTAGTGTATGAATAATAAATATATGTTTCGTGTATGAATATTAAATACAAGTTTAGTGTATAAATATTAAATACATGTTAAGTGTATGAATATTAAATGCATATTTAGTGTATGAATATTAAATACATGATTAGTGTATTAATATTAAATACATGTTTAGTGTATGAATATTAAATACAGGTTTAGTGTATTAATAATAACTACATGTTTAGTTTATTAAAATTAAATACATGTTTTTGTATTAATATTAAATACATGTTTAGTGTATAAATGTTAAATACATGTTTAGTTTATGAATATTAAGTACATGTTTAGTGTATGAATAATAACTACATGTTTAGTTTATTAAAATTAAGTACATGTTTTTGTATTAATATTAAATACATGTTTAGTGTATAAATATTAAATATATGTTTAGTTTATTAAAATCAAATACATGTTTTTGTATTAATATTAAATACATGTTTAGTGTATAAATATTACATACATGTTTAGTGTATTAATATTAAATACATGTTTAGTGTATACATATTAAATACATGTTTAGTGTATTAATATTAAATACATGTTTAGTGTATAAATATAAGTGTATGAGAAACCAAACTTATGTAAAAAAAAATAAAAGAAACAAAAAAAAGGGAAAAGAGAGAGAGAGAGACGGAGAGGACCGGACTTATTAAAAGGGAACGTGCGCCCTCCTGTGGACTTCTGCCGCAACTGCACATATAAAGAAATTCATTATTTCCAAGTGTGCCTTATTTAGAGGATAATAAATACATGTTTACTGTATGAATATTAAATATATGATTAGTATATAATTACATATATGTTTGGTTTATGATTATTAAATACATGTTCAGTGTATTGATATTAAATACATGTTTAGTGTATGAATATTAAATACATGTTTACTGTATGAATATTAAATATATGATTAGTATATAATTACATATATGTTTGGTTTATGATTATTAAATACATGTTCAGTGTATTGATATTAAATACATGTTTAGTGTATAAATATTAAATACATGTTTAGTGTATGAATATTAAATACATGTTTAGTGTATTAATATTAAATACATGTTTAGTGTATGAATATTAAATACATGTTTAGTTTATGAATATTAAATACATGTTTAGTGGATAAATAATAAATACATATTTGGTGTATTTATATTAAATACATGTTTAGTGTATAAATATTAAATACATGTTTAGTGTATAAATATTAAATACATGTTTAGTGTATAAATATTAAATACATATTTAGTGTATTAATATTAAATACATGTTTAGTGTATGAATATTAAATACACTTTTAGTGTATAAATATTAAATACACGTTTAGTGTAAACATATTAAATACATGTTTAGTGTATTAATATTAAATATATGTTTAGTTTATTAAAATTAATTACATGTTTTTGTATTAATATAAAATACATTTAAGTGTAAGAATAATAACTACATGTTTATTGAATGAATATTAAATACATGTTTAGTGTATGAATATTAAATACATGTTTAGTGTATAAATATTAAATACATGTTTAGTGTATGAATATTAAATACATGTTTGGTGTATGAATATTAAATACATGTTTAGTGTATGAATATTAAATACACGTTTAGTGTATGAATATTAAATACATGTTTAGTTTATGAATATTAAATACATGTTTAGTGGATAAATAATAAATACATATTTGGTGTATTTATATTAAATACATGTTTAGTGTATAAATATTAAATACATGTTTAGTGTATAAATATTAAATACATATTTAGTGTATTAATATTAAATACATGTTTAGTGTATGAATATTAAATACACTTTTAGTGTATAAATATTAAATACACGTTTAGTGTAAACATATTAAATACATGTTTAGTGTATTAATATTAAATATATGTTTAGTTTATTAAAATTAATTACATGTTTTTGTATTAATATAAAATACATTTAAGTGTAAGAATAATAACTACATGTTTATTGAATGAATATTAAATACATGTTTAGTGTATAAATATTGAATACATGTTTAGTGTATTAATATTAAATACATGTTTAGTGTATAAATAATAACTACATGTTTAGTGTATGAATATTAAATACATGTTTAGTGTATTAATACTAAATACATGTTTAGTGTATTAATATTAAATATATGTTTAGTTTTTTAAACTTAAATACATGTTTTTCTATTAATATTAAATACATGTTTAGTGTATTAATATTAAAAACATGATTAGTGTATAAATATTAAATATATGGTTAGTTTATTAAAATTAAATACATGTTTTTGTATTAATATTAAATAAATGTTAAGTGTATAAATGTTAAATACATGTTTAGTGTATAAATATTAAATGTTTAGTTTATTAAAATTAAATACATGTTTAGTGTATGAATAATAACTACATGTTTAGTGTATTAATATTAAATATATGTTTAGTTTATTAAAAGTGAATACATGTTTTTGTATTAATATTAAATACATATTAAGTGTAAGAATAATAACTACATGTTTATTGAATGAATATTAAATACATGTTTGGTATATAAATATTTAATACATGTTTAGTGTATTAATATTAAATATATGTTTGGTTCATTAAAATTAAATACATGTTTTTGTATTAATATTAAATACATGTTTTTGTATTAATATTAAATACATATTAAGTGTAAGAAAAATAACTACATGTTTATTGAATGAATATTAAATACATGTTTAGTGTATAAATATTAAATACATGTTTAGTGTATTAATATTAAATACATGTTTAGTGTATAAATAATAACTACATGTTTAGTGTATTAATATTAAATCAATGTTTAGTGTATCAATATTAAATACATCTTTAGTGTATTAATATTAAATATATGTTCAGTTTATTAAACTTAAATACATGTTTTTGTATTAATATTAAATACATGTTTAGTGTAAGAATATTAAATACACGTTTAGTGTATGAATATTAAATACATGTTTAGTTTATGAATATTAAATACATGTTTAGTGTATTGATATTAAATATGTGTTTAGTTTATTAAAATTAAATACATGTTTTTGTATTAATATTAAATACATGTTTAGTGTATAAATATTAAATACATGTTTAGTGTATTAGTATTAAATACATGTTTAGTGTATGAATAATAAATACATGTTTAGTGTATGAATATTAAATACAGGTTTAGTGCATAAATATTAAATACATGTTTAGTGTATGAATATTAAATACATGTTTAGTGTATTAATATTAAATATACGTTTAGTTTATTAAAATTAAATACATGTTTTGTATTAATATTAAATACATGTTTAATCTAAGAATATTAAATACAAATTTAGTGTATGAATATTAAATATATATTTAGTTTATTAAAATTAAATACAGGTTTTGTATTAATATTAAATACATGTTTAGTGTATGAATATTAAATACATGTTTAGTGTATGAATAATAACTACATGTTTAGTGTGAAAATATTAAATACATGTTTAGTGTGTTAATATTAAATACATGTTTAGTGTATGAATAATAACTACATGTTTAGTGTAAAAATATTAAATACATGTTTAGTGTATAAATATTAAATACATGTTTAGTGTATTAATATTAAATACATGTTTAGTGTATAAATAATAACTACATGTTTAGTGTATTAATATTAAATCAATGTTTAGTGTATCAATATTAAATACATCTTTAGTGTATTAATATTAAATATATGTTCAGTTTATTAAACTTAAATACATGTTTTTGTATTAATATTAAATACATGTTTAGTGTAAGAATATTAAATACACGTTTAGTGTATGAATATTAAATACATGTTTAGTTTATGAATATTAAATATATGTTTAGTGGATAAATAATAAATACATGTTTAGTGTATTGATATTAAATATGTGTTTAGTTTATTAAAATTAAATACATGTTTTTGTATTAATATTAAATACATGTTTAGTGTATAAATATTAAATACATGTTTAGTGTATTAGTATTAAATACATGTTTAGTGTATGAATAATAAATACATGTTTAGTGTATGAATATTAAATACAGGTTTAGTGCATAAATATTAAATACATGTTTAGTGTATGAATATTAAATACATGTTTAGTGTATTAATATTAAATATACGTTTAGTTTATTAAAATTAAATACATGTTTTGTATTAATATTAAATACATGTTTAATCTAAGAATATTAAATACAAATTTAGTGTATGAATATTAAATATATATTTAGTTTATTAAAATTAAATACAGGTTTTGTATTAATATTAAATACATGTTTAGTGTATGAATATTAAATACATGTTTAGTGTATGAATAATAACTACATGTTTAGTGTGAAAATATTAAATACATGTTTAGTGTGTTAATATTAAATACATGTTTAGTGTATGAATAATAACTACATGTTTAGTGTAAAAATATTAAATACATGTTTAGTGTATTAATATTAAATATATGTTTAGTTTATTAAAATTGAATACGTGTTTTTGTATTAATATTAAATACATGTTTAGTGTATTAATATTAAATACATGTTTAGTGTATTAATATTAAATACATGTTTAGTGCATAAATGTTAAATACATGTTTAGTGTATAAATATTAAATATATGTTTAGTTTATTAAAATTAAATACATGTTTTTGTATTAATATTAAATAAATGTTAAGTGTATGAATATTAAATACATGTTTAGTGTATTAATATTAAATACATGTTTAGAGTATAAGTATTAAATACATGTTTAGTGTATTAATATTAAATACACTTTTAGTGTATAAATATTAAATACACGTTTAGTGTAAAAATATTAAATACATGTTTAGTGTATAAATGTTAAATACATGTTTAGTGTATAAATATAAGTGTATGAGAAACCAAACTTATGTAAAAAAAATAAAAGAAACAAAAAAAAAGGAAAAAGAGAGAGAGAGAGACGGAGAGGACCGGACTTATTAATAGGGAACGTGCGCCCTCCTGTGGACTTCTGCCGCAACTGCACATATAAAGAAATTCATTATTTCCAAGTGTGCCTTATTTAGAGGATAATAAATACATGTTTACTGTATGAATATTAAATATATGATCAGTATATAATTACATATATGTTTGGTATATGATTATTAAATACATGTTCAGTGTATTAATATTAAATACATGTTTAGTGTATGAATATTAAATACATGTTTAGTGTATGAATATTAAATATATGTTTAGTTTATTAAAATTAAATACAGGTTTTTGTATTAATATTAAATACATGTTTAGTGTATAAATATTAAAAACATGTTTAGTGTATAAATGTTAAATACATGTTTGGTGTATGAATATTAAATACATGTTTAGTGTATGAATATTAAATATATGTTTAGTTTATTAAAATTAAATACATGTTTTTGTATTAATATTAAATACATGTTTAGTGTATTAATATTAAAAACACGTTTAGTGTAAAAATATTAAATACATGCTTAGTGTATTAATATTAAATATATGTTTAGTTTATTAAAATTAAATACATGTTTTTGTATTAATATTAAATACATATTAAGTGTAAGAATAATAACTATATGTTTATCTAATGAATATTAAATACATGTTTATTGTATAAATATTCAATACATGTTTACTGTATAAATAATAACTACATGTTTAGTGTATGAATATTAAATACATGTTTAGTGTATTCATATTAAATACATTTTTAGTGTATTAATATTAAATATATGTTTAGTTTATTAAAATTAAATAAATGTTTTTGTATTAATATTAAATACATGTTTAGTGTATTAATATTAAAAACATGTTTAGTGTATAAATGTTAAATACATGTTTAGTGTATAAATATTAAATACATGTTTAGTGTATTAATATTAAATATATGTTTAGTTTATTAAAAATTAAATACATGTTTTTGTATTAATATTAAATACATGTTTAGTGTATAAATGTTAAATACATGTTTAGTGTATAAATATTAAATGCATGTTTAGTGTATAAATAATAAATACATGTTTCGTGTATAAATATTAAATACATATTAAGTGTATAAATATTAAATACATATTTAGTGTATGAATATTAAATACATGATTAGTGTATTAATATTAAATACTTGTTTAGTGTATAATATTAAATACATGTTTAGTGTATAAATATTAAATACATGTTTAGTGTATTAATATTAAATACATGTTTAGTGTATAAATATTATATATATGTTTGGTTTATTAAAATTAAATACATGTTTAGTGTATAAATGTTAAATACATGTTTAGTGTATGAATATTAAATACATGTTTAATGTATTAATATTAAATATATGTTTGGTTTATTAAAATTAAATACATGTTTAGTGTATGAATATTAAATACATGTTTAGTGTATTAATATTAAATATATGTTTAGTTTATTAAAATTAAATACATGTTTTTGTATTAATATTAAATACATGTTTAGTGTATTAATATTAAATACATGTTTAGTGTATTAATATTAAATACATGTTTATTGTATAAATGTTAAATACATGTTTAGTGTATAAATATTAAATATATGTTTAGTTTATTAAAATTAATTACATGTTTTTGTATTAATATTAAATACATGTTTAGTGTATAAATATTAAATACATGTTTAGTGTATTAATATTAAATATATGTTTAGTTTATTAAAATTAAATACACTTTTAGTGTATAAGTATTAAATACACGTTTAGTGTAAAAATATTAAATACGTGTTTAGTGTATTAATATTAAATATATGTTTAGTGTATTAATATTAAATATATGTTTAGTTTATTAAAATTAAATACATGTTTTTGTATTAATATTAAATAAATATTAAGTGTAAGAATAATAACTACATGTTTAGTGTATTAATATTAAATACATGTTTAGTGTATTAATATTAAATACATGTTTAAAGTATGAATATTAAATACATCTTTGGTTTATGAATATTAAATACATGTTTAGTGTATAAATATTAAATACATGTTTAGTGTATAATATTAAATACATGTTTAGTGTATTAATATTAAATACATGTTTAGTGTATAAATAATAACTACATGTTTAGTGTATGAATATTAAATACATGTTTAGTGTATTAATATTAAATATATGTTTAGTTTATTAAAATTAAATACATGTTTTTGTATTAATATTAAATACATGTTTAGTGTATAAATATTAAATAAATTTTTAGTGTATAAATATTAAATACACGTTTAGTGTAAAAATATTAAATACATGTTTAGTGTATGAATATTAAATACATTTTTAGTGTATAAATATTAAATACATGTTTAGTGTATGAATATTAAATACATGTTTAGTGTATTAATATTAAATATACGTTTAGTTTATTAAAATTAAATACTTGTTTTTGTATTAATATTAAATACATGTTTAGTGTATTAATATTAAATATGTTTTTAGTATATAAATGTTAAATACATGTTTAGTGTATGAATATTAAATATATGTTTAGTTTATTAAAATTAAATACATGTTTTTGTATTAATATTAAATACATGTTTAGTGTATAAATATTAAATACATGTTTAGTGTATAAATATTAAATACATATTTAAAGCATGAATATTAAATACATGTTTAGTGTATAAATAATAACTACATGTTTAGTGTATGAATATTAAATACATGTTTAGTGTATTAATATTGAATATACGTTTAGTTTATTAAAATTAAATACATGTTTTTGTATTAATATTAAATACATGTTTAGTGTATAAATATTAAATACATTTTTAGTGTATAAATATTAAATACACGTTTAGTGTAAAAATATTAAATACATGTTTAGTGTATGAATATTAAATACATGTTTAGTGTATAAATATTAAATACATGTTTAGTGTATGAATATTAAATACATGTTTAGTGTATTAATATTAAATATACGTTTAGTTTATTAAAATTAAATACTTGTTTTTGTATTAATATTAAATACATGTTTAGTGTATTAATATTAAATATATTTTTAGTATATAAATGTTAAATACATGTTTAGTGTATGAATATTAAAT
Source organism: Nerophis ophidion (assembly GCF_033978795.1). Taxonomy (NCBI): domain Eukaryota; kingdom Metazoa; phylum Chordata; class Actinopteri; order Syngnathiformes; family Syngnathidae; genus Nerophis; species Nerophis ophidion. The sequence continues at coordinate 106,501 of NW_026906967.1, read as the reverse complement.
ATATGTTTAGTTTATTAAAATTAAATACATGTTTTTGTATTAATATTAAATACATGTTTAGTGTATAAATATTAAATACATGTTTAGTGTATAAATATTAAATACATATTTAAAGTATGAATATTAAATACATGTTTAGTTTATGAATATTAAATACATGTTCAGTGTATAAATATTAAATACATGTTTAAAGTATGAATATTAAATACATGTTTAGTGTATAAATATTAAATACATGTTTAGTGTATTAATATTAAATATGTGTTTAGTTTATAAAATTAAATACATGTTCTTGTATTAATATTAAATACATGTTTAGTGTATAAATATTAAATACATGTTCAGTGTATTAATGATAAATACATGTTTAGTGTATAAATATTAAATACACGTTTAGTGTATTAATATTAAATATATGTTTAGTTTATTAAAATTAAATACATGTTTTTGTATTAATATTAAATAAATATTAAGTGTAAGAATAATAACTACATGTTTAGTGTATTAATATTAAATACATGTTTAAAGTATGAAGATTAAATACATGTTTGGTTTATGAATATTAAATACATGTTTAGTGTATAAATATTAAATACATGTTTAGTGTATAAATATTAAATACATGTTTCGTGTATGAATATTAAATACATGTTTTGTGTATAAATATTAAATACATGTTAAGTGTATAAATATTAAATACATGTTCAGTGTATAAATATTAAATACATGTTTAGTGTATAAATAATAACTACATGTTTAGTGTATGAATATTAAATACATGTTTAGTGTATGAATATTAAATACATGATTAGTGTATTAAAATAAATACTTGTTTAGTGTATAAATATTAAATACATGTTTAGTGTATAAATATTAAATACATGTTTATTGTATTAATATTAAATACATATTTAGTGTATAAATAATAACTACATGTTTAGTGTATGAATATTAAATACATGTTTAGTGTATTAATATTAAATATATGTTTAGTTTATTAAAATTAAATACATGTTTAGTGTATAAATGTTAAATACATGTTTAGTGTATTAATATTAAATATATGTTTAATTTTTTAAAATTAAATACATGTTTTTGTATTAATATTAAATACATGTTTAGTGTATAAATGTTGGATACCTGTATAGTGTATGAATATTACATACATGTTTAATGTATTAATATTAAATATATGTTTAGTTTATTAAAATTAAGTACATGTTTTTGTATTAATATTAAATACATGTTTAGTGTATAAATATTAAATACATGTTTAGTGTATTAATATTAAATCCATGTTTAGTGTATAAATATAAGTGTATGAGAAACCAAACTTATGTAAAAAAAAAAAAAGCAAAAAAAAGGAAAAAAAGAGATAGAGAGACGGAGAGAAACCGGACTTATTAAGAGGGAACATGCGCCCTCCTGTGGACTTCCGCCGCAACTGCACACATAAAGAAATTCATTATTTCCAAGTGTGCCTTATTTAGAGGATAATAAATACATGTTTACTGTATGAATATTAAATATATGATTAGTATATGATTACATATGCGTTTAGTATATGATTATTAAATACATGTTCAGTGTATTAATATTAAATACATGTTTAGTGTATGGATATTAAATACATGTTTAGTGTATGAATATTAAATACATGTTTAGTGTATGAATATTAAATACATGTTTAATGTATGAATATTAAATACATGTTTGGTGTATAAATATTAAATACATGTTTAGTGTATGAATATTAAATACATGTTTGGTGTATAAATATTAAATACATGTTTAGTGTATGAATATTAAATACATGTTTGGTGTATAAATATTAAATACATGTTTAGTGTATTAATATTAAATATATGTTTGGTTTATTAAACTTAAAAAAATGTTTTTGTATTAATATTAAATACATGTTTAGTGTATGAATATTAAATACACGTTTAGTGTATGAATATTAAATACATGTTTAGTTTATGAATATTAAATACATGTTTAGTGGATAAATAATAAATAAATATTTAGTGTATTAATATTAAATACATGTTTAGTGTATAAATATTAAATACATGTTTAGTGTATGAATATTAAATACATGTTTAGTGTATTAATATTAAATATGTGTTTACTTTATTAAAATTAAACACATGTTTTTGTATTAATATTAAATACATGTTTAGTGTATAAATATTAAATACATGTTTAGTGTATTAATATTAAATACATGTTTAGTGTATAAATGTTAAATACATGTTTAGTGTATGAATATTAAATATATGTTTAGTTTATTAAAATTAAATACATGTTTAGTGTATTAATATTAAATATATGTTTGGTTTATTAAACTTAAAAAAATGTTTTTGTATTAATATTAAATACATGTTTAGTGTATGAATATTAAATACACGTTTAGTGTATGAATATTAAATACATGTTTAGTTTATGAATATTAAATACATGTTTAGTGGATAAATAATAAATAAATATTTAGTGTATTAATATTAAATACATGTTTAGTGTATGAATATTAAATACATGTTCAGTGTATAAATATTAAATACATGTTTAGTGTATTAATATTAAATAAATGTTTAGTTTATTAAAATTAAATACATTTTTTCGTATTAATATTAAATACATGTTTAGTGTATAAATATTAAATACATGTTTAGTGTATTAATATTAAATACATGTTTAGTGTATAAATGTTAAATACATGTTTAGTGTATGAATATTAAATATATGTTTAGTTTATTAAAATTAAATACATGTTTTTGTATTAATATTAAATACATGTTCAGTGTATTAATATTAAATACATGTTTAGTGTATGGATATTAAATACATGTTTAGTGTATGAATATTAAATACATGTTTAGTGTATGAATATTAAATACATGTTTAATGTATGAATATTAAATACATGTTTGGTGTATAAATATTAAATACATGTTTAGTGTATGAATAATAACTACAGGTTTAGTGTATTAATATTAAATACATGTTTAGTGTATAAATATTTAATACATGTTTACTGTATTAATATTAAATACATATTTAGTGTATAAATAATAACTACATGTTTAGTGTATGAATATTAAATACATGTTCAGTGTATAAATATTAAATACATGTTTAGTGTATTAATATTAAATAAATGTTTAGTTTATTAAAATTAAATACATGTTTTTGTATTAATATTATATACATGTTTAGTGTATAAATATTAAATACATGTTTAGTGTATTAATATTAAATACATGTTTAGTGTATAAATGTTAAATACACGTTTATTGTATAAATATTAAATATATGTTTAGTTTATTAAAATTAAATACATGTTTTTGTATTAATATTAAATACATGTTTAGTGTATAAATATTAAATACATGTTTAGTGTATTAATATTAAATACATGTTTAGTGTATAAATGTTAAATACATGTTTAGTGTATTAATATTAAATATATGTTTAGTTTATCAAAATTAAATACATGTTTTTGTATTAATATTAAATACATGTTTATTGTATTAATATTAAATATATGTTTAGTGTATTAAAACTAAATACATGTTTTTGTTTTAATATTAAATACATGTTTAGTGTATTAATATTAAAAACATGTTTAGTGTATGAATGTTAAATACATGTTTAGTGTATGAATATTAAATACATGATTAGTGTATTAATATTAAATATATGTTTAGTGTATTAAAATTAAATACATGTTTTTGTATTAATATCAAAAACAAGTTTAGTGTATAAATATTAAATAAATGTTTAGTGTATGAATATTAAATACATGTTTAGTGTATAAACATTAAATACATGTTTAGTGTAATAATATTAAATATATGTTTAGTTTATTAAAATTAAATACATGTTTTTGTATTAATATTAAATACATGTTTAGTGTATAAATATTAAATACATGTTTAGTGTATTAATATTAAATACATGTTTAGTGTATAAATATTAAAAACATGTTTAGTGTATTAATATTAAATATATGTTTAGTTTATTAAACTTAAATACATGTTTTTGTATTAATATTAAATACATGTTTAGTGTATGAATATTAAATACACGTTTAGTGTATGAATATTAAATACATGTTTAGTTTATGAATATTAAATACATGTTTAGTGGATATATATTAAATACATATTCAGTGTATTAAGATTAAATACATGTTTAGTGTATAAATATTAAATACATGTTTAGTGTATTAATATTAAATACATGTTTAGTGTATAAATATTAAATACATGTTTAGTGTATTAATATTAAATACATGTTTAGTGTATGAATATTAAATACATGTTTTTGTATTAATATTAAATACATGTTTAGTGTATTAATATTAAATACATGTTTACTGTATTAATATTAAATACATGTTCAGTGTATAAATAATAACTACATGTTTAGTGTATGAATATTAAATACATGTTTAGTGTATTAATATTAAATACACGTTTAGTGTATAAATATTAAATACATGTTTAGTGTATGAATATTAAATACATGTTTAGTGTATGAATATTAAATACAAGTTTAGTGTATGAATATTAAATACATGTTTAATGTATGAATATTAAATACATGTTTAGTGTATAAATATTAAATACATGTTTCGTGTACGAATATTAAATACATGTTTAGTGTATAAATATTAAATACATGTTTCGTGTACGAATATTAAATACATTTTTTATGTATGAATATTAAATACATGTTTAGTGTATAAATATTAAATACATGTTTCGTGTATTAATATTAAATATATATTTAGTTTATTAAAATTAAATACATGTTTTTGTATTAATATTAAATACATGTTTAGTGTATTAATATTAAATATATATTTAGTTTATTAAAATTAAATACATGTTTAGTGTATAAATATTAAATACATGTTTTGTGTATAAATATTAAATACATGTTAAGTGTATCAATAATAAATACATATTTAGTGTATAAATATTAACTACATGATTAGTGTATTAATATTAAATACATGATTAGTGTATAAATATTAAATACATGTTTAGTGTATTAATAGTAAATACATGTTTAGTGTATGAATATTAAATACATGTTTAGTGTATGAATATTCAATACATGTTTACTGTATAAATATTAAATACGTGTTTAGTGTATTAATATTAAATATATGTTTAGTTTATTAAACTGAAATACATGTTTTGTATTAATATTAAATACATGTTTAGTTTATGAATATTAAATACATGTTTAGTGGATATATAATAAATACATATTTAGTGTATTAATATAAAAATACATGTTTAGTGTATAAATATTAAAAACATGTTTAGTGTATTAATATTAAACACATGTTTAGTGGATATATAATAAATACATATTTAGTGTATTAATATAAAAATACATGTTTAGTGTATAAATGTTAAATATATGTTTAGTTTATGAATATTAAATACATGTTTAGTGTATAAATATTAAATACATGATTAGTGTATTAATATTAAATACATGATTAGTGTATAACTATTAAATACATGTTTAGTGTATAAATATTAAATATATGTTTAGTGTAATAATATTAAATATATGTTTAGTTTATTAAAATTAAATACATGTTTTTGTATTAATATTAAATACATGTTTAGTGTATAAATATTAAATACATGTTTAGTGTATTAATATTAAATACATGTTTACTGTATAAAAATTAAAACATGTTTAGTGTATTAATATTAAATATATGTTTAGTTTATTAAACTTAAATACATGTTTTTGTATTAATATTAAATACACGTTTAGTGTATGAATATTAAATACATGTTTAGTTTATGAATATTAAATACATGTTTAGTGGATATATAATAAATACATATTTAGTGTATTAATATTAAATACATGTTTAGTGTATAAATATTAAATACATGTTTAGTGTATTAATATTAAATACATGTTTAGTGTATAAATAATAACTACATGTTTAGTGTATGAATATTAACTACATGTTTAGTGTATAAATGTTAAATATATATTTAGTTTATTGAAATTAAATACATGTTTTTGTATTAATATTAAATACATGTTTAGTGTATTAATATTAAATAAAGGTTTACTGTATTAATATTAAATACATGTTTAGTGTATAAATAATAACTACATGTTTAGTGTATGAATATTAAATACATATTTAGTGTATAAATATTAAATACATGTTTAGTGTATTAATTCTAAATATATGTTTAGTTTATTAAAATTAAATACATGTTTTTGTATAAATATTAAATACATATTTAGTGTATGAATATTAAATACATGTTTAGTGTATAAATATTAAATACATGTTTAGTGTATGAATATTAAATACATGTTTAATGTATGAATATTAAATACATGTTTACCTTATGAATATTAAATACATGTTTCGTGTACGAATATTAAATAAATGTTTAGTGTATAAATATTAAAAACATGTTTATTGTATGAATATTAAATACAAAATTCTAATGTATGAATATTAAATACATGTTTAGTGTATAAATATTAAATACATGTTTCGTGTATTAATATTAAATATATGTTAAGTGTATGAATATTAAATACATATTTAGTGTATAAATATTAAATACATGATTAATGTATTAATATTAAATACATGATTAGTGTATAACTATTAAATACATGTTTAGTGTATAAATATTAAATACATGTTTAGTGTAATAATATTAAATATATGTTTAGTTTATTAAAATTAGATACATGTTTTTGTATTAATATTAAATACATGTTTAGTGTATAAATATTAAATACATGTTTAGTGTATGAATATTAAATACATGTTTAGTGTATGAATATTCAATACATGTTTACTGTATAAATATTAAATACGTGTTTAGTGTATTAATATTAAATATATGTTTAGTTTATTAAACTTAAATACATGTTTTGTATTAATATTAAATACATGTTTAGTGTTATGAATATTAAATACACGTTTAGTGTATGAATATTAAATACATGTTTAGTTTATGAATATTAAATACATGTTTAGTGGATATATAATAAATACATATTTAGTGTATTAATATAAAAATACATGTTTAGTGTATTAATATTAAATACATGTTTAGTGTATTAATATTAAATACATGTTTAGTGTATAAATAATAACTACATGTTTAGTGTATGAATATTAAATACATGTTTAGTGTATAAGTGTTAAATATATGTTTAGTTTATGAATATTAAAAACATGTTTAGTGTATAAATATTAAATACATGTTTAGTGTATTAATATTAAATACATGTTTAGTGTATGAATATTAAATACATGTTTAGTGTATAAATATTAAATTAATGTTTAGTGTATTAATATTAAATACATGTTTAGTATATTAATATTAAATACACTTTTAGTGTATAAATATTAAATACACGTTTAGTGTAAAAATATTAAATACATGTTTAGTGTATTAATATTATATATATGATTAGTTTATTAAAATTAAATACATGTTTTTGTATTAATATTAAATACATATTAAGTGTAAGAATAATAACTACATGTTTATTGAATACATTTTAAATAAATGTTTAGTGTTTGAATATTTAATACATGTTTAGTGTATTAATATTAAATATATGTTTAGTTTATTAAAATTAAATACATAATTTTGTATTAATATTAAATACATGTTTAGTGTATTAATATTAAATATATGTTTAGTTTATTAAAATTAAATACAAGTTTTTGTACTAATATTAAATACATGATTAGTGTATTAATATTAAATACATGTTTAGTGTATTAATATTGAATACATATTTAGTGTATAAAAATTAAATACAAGTTTAGTGTATGAATATTAAATACATGTTTAATGTATGAATATTAAATACATGTTTAGTGTATAAATATTAAATACATGTTTCGTGTACGAATATTAAATACATGTTTAGTGTATAAATATTAAATACATGTTTCGTGTACGAATATTAAATACATTTTTTATGTATGAATATTAAATACATGTTTAGTGTATAAATATTAAATACATGTTTCGTGTATTAATATTAAATATATATTTAGTTTATTAAAATTAAATACATGTTTTTGTATTAATATTAAATACATGTTTAGTGTATTAATATTAAATATATATTTAGTTTATTAAAATTAAATACATGTTTAGTGTATAGATATTAAATACATGTTTTGTGTATCAATATTAAATACATATTTAGTGTATAAATATTAACTACATGATTAGTGTATTAATATTAAATACATGATTAGTGTATAAATATTAAATACATGTTTAGTGTATTAATATTAAATACATGTTTAGTGTATGAATATTAAATACATGTTTAGTGTATGAATATTCAATACATGTTTAGTGTATTAATATTAAATATATGTTTAGTTTATTAAACTTAAATACATGTTTTGTATTAATATTAAATACATTTTTAGTTTATGAATATTAAATACATGTTTAGTGGATATATAATAAATACATATTTAGTGTATTAATATAAAAATACATGTTTAGTGTATAAATATTAAAAACATGTTTAGTGTATTGATATTAAATACATGTTTAGTGTATAAATAATAACTACATGTTTAGTGTATGAATATTAAATACATGTTTAGTGTATAAATGTTAAATATATGTTTAGTTTATGAATATTAAATACATGTTTAATGTATAAATATTAAATACATGATTAGTGTATTAATATTAAATACATGATTAGTGTATAACTATTAAATACATGTTTAGTGTATAAATATTAAATATATGTTTAGTGTAATAATATTAAATATATGTTTAGTTTATTAAAATTAAATACATGTTTTTGTATTAATATTAAATACATGTTTAGTGTATAAATATTAAATACATGTTTAGTGTATTAATATTAAATACATGTTTACTGTATTAATATTAAAACATGTTTAGTGTATTAATATTAAATATATGTTTAGTTTATTAAACTTAAATACATGTTTTTGTATTAATATTAAATACATGTTTAGTGTATGAATATTAAATACACGTTTAGTGTATGAATATTAAATACATGTTTAGTTTATGAATATTAAATACATGTTTAGTGGATATATAATAAATACATATTTAGTGTATTAATATTAAATACATGTTTAGTGTATGAATATTAAATACATGTTTAGTGTATTAATATTAAATACATGTTTAGTGTATAAATAATAACTACATGTTTAGTGTATGAATATTAACTACATGTTTAGTGTATGAATGTTAAATATATATTTAGTTTATTGAAATTAAATACATGTTTTTGTATTAATATTAAATACATGTTTAGTGTATTAATATTAAATAAAGGTTTACTGTATTAATATTAAATACATGTTTAGTGTATAAATAATAACTACATGTTTAGTGTATGAATATTAAATACATATTTAGTGTATAAATATTAAATACATGTTTAGTGTATTAATTCTAAATATATGTTTAGTTTATTAAAATTAAATACATGTTTTTGTATGAATATTAAATACATATTTAGTGTATGAATATTAAATACATGTTTAGTGTATAAATATTAAATACACGTTTAGTGTATGAATATTAAATACATGTTTAATGTATGAATATTAAATACATGTTTACTGTATAAATATTAAATACATGTTTCGTGTACGAATATTAAATAAATGTTTAGTGTATAAATATTAAATACATGTTTAATGTATGAATATTAAATACATGTTTAGTGTATGAATATTAAATACATTTTTAATGTATGAATATTAAATACATGTTTAGTGTATAAATATTAAATACATGTTTCGTGTATTAATATTAAATACATGTTAAGTGTATGAATATTAAATACATATTTAGTGTATAAATATTAAATACATGATTAATGTATTAATATTAAATACATGATTAGTGTATAACTATTAAATACATGTTTAGTGTATAAATATTAAATACTTGTTTAGTGTAATAATATTAAATATATGTTTAGTTTATTAGAATTAGATAAATGTTTTTGTATTAATATTAAATACATGTTTAGTGTATAAATATTAAATACATGTTTAGTGTATGAATATTAAATACATGTTTAGTTTATGAATATTCAATTAATGTTTACTGTATAAATATTAAATACGTGTTTAGTGTATTAATATTAAATATATGTTTAGTTTTTTAAACTTAAATACATGTTTTGTATTAATATTAAATACATGTTTAGTGTATGAATATTAAATACACGTTTAGTGTATGAATATTAAATACATGTTTAGTTTATGAATATTAAATACATGTTTAGTGGATATATAATAAATACATATTTAGTGTATTAATATAAAAATACATGTTTAGTGTATTAATATTAAATACATGTTTAGTGTATTAATATTAAATACATGTTTAGTGTATAAATAATAACTACATGTTTAGTGTATGAATATTAAATACATGTTTAGTGTATAAATATTAAATTAATGTTTAGTGTATTAATATTAAATACATGTTTAGTATATTAATATTAAATACTCTTTTAGTGTATAAATATTAAATACACGTTTAGTGTAAAAATATTAAATACATGTTTAGTGTATTAATATTATATATATGATTAGTTTATTAAAATTAAATACATGTTTTTGTATTAATATTAAATACATTTTAAGTGTAAGAATAATAACTACATGTTTATTGAATACATTTTAAATAAATGTTTAGTGTATGAATATCTAATACATGTTTAGTGTATTAATATTAAATATATGTTTAGTTTATTCAAATTAAATACATAATTTTGTATTAATATTAAATACATGTTTAGTGTATTAATATTAAATACATGTTTAGTGTATTAATATTAAATACATGTTTAGTGTATAAATATAAGTGTATGAAAAACCAAACTTATGTAAAAAAAATAAAAGAAACAAAAAAAAAGGAAAAAGAGAGAGAGAGAGACGGAGAGGACCGGACTTATTAAGAGGGAACGTGCGTCCTCCTGTGGACTTCTGCCGCAACTGCACACATAAAGAAAGTCATTATTTCCAAGTGTGCCTTATTTAGAGGATAATAAATACATGTTTACTGTATGAATATTAAATATATGATTAGTATATAATTACATATATGTTTGGTATATGATTATTAAATACATGTTCAGTGTATTAATATTAAATACATGTTTAGTGTATGAATATTAAATACATGTTTAGTGTATGAATATTAAATACATGTTTAGTGTATGAATATTAAATACATGTTTGTGTATAAATATTAAATACATGTTTAGTGTATTAATATTAAGTATATGTTTAGTTTATTAAACTTAAATACATGTTTTTGTATTAATATTAAATACATGTTTAGTGTATAAATATTAAATACAGGTTTAGTGGATAAATAATAAATAAATATTTAGTGTATTAATGTTAAATACATTTTTAGTGTATAAATATTAAATACATGTTTAGTATATAAATATTAAATACATGTTTAGTGTATTAATATTAAATATGTGTTTACTTTATTAAAATTAAATACATGTTTTTGTATTAATATTAAATAAATGTTTAGTGTATAAATATTAAATACAGGTTTAGTGTATTAATATTAAATACATGTTTAGTGTATGAATATTAAATACATGTTTAGTGTATGAATAATAACTACAGGTTTAGTGTATAAAAATTAAATACATGTTTAGTGTATGAATGTTAAATACATGTTTAGTTTATGAATATTAAATACATGTTTAGTGTATTAGTATTAAATATATATTTAGTTTATTAAAATTAAATACATGTTTTGTATTAATATTAAATACATGTTTAGTGTATAAATATTAAATACATGTTTAGTGTATTAATATTAAATACATGTTTAGTGTATGAATATTAAATACATGTTTAGTGTATAAATATTAAATACACGTTTAGTGTAACAATATTAAATACATGTTTAGTGTATTAATATTAAATATATGTTTAGTTTATTAAAATTAAATACATGTTTTTGTATTAATATTAAATACATATTAAGTGTAAGAATAATAACTACATGTTTATTGAATGAATATTGAATACATGTTTAGTGTATGAATATTTAATACATGTTTAGTGTATTAATATTAAATATGTGTTTAGTTTATTAAAATTAAATACATGTTTTTGTATTAATATTAAATACATGTTTAGTGTATCAATATTAAATATATGTTTAGTTTATTAAAATTAAATACATGTTTTTGTGTTAATATTAAATACATGTTTAGTGTATGAATATTAAATACAAGTTTAGTGTGAACATATTAAATTCATGTTTAGTCTATTATTAAAGTCCATTTTAGTGTATAATTATTAAATACATGTTTAGTGTATTAATATTAAATACATGTTTAGTGTATAAATATTAAATATATATTTAGTTTATGAATATTAAATACATGTTTAGTGGATATATAATAAATACATATTTAGTGTATTAATATTAAATACATGTTTAGTGTATAAATATTAAATACATGTTTAGTGTATTAATATTAAATATATATTTAGTTTATGAATATTAAATACATGTTTAGTGGATATATAATAAATACATATTTAGTGTATTAATATTAAATACATGTTTAGTGTATAAATATTAAATACATGTTTAGTGTATGACTAATAACTACATGTTTAGTATATTAATATTAAACACATGTTTAGTGTATGAATATTAAATACACTTTTAGTGTACGAATATTAAATACACGTTTAGTGTAAAAATATTAAATACATGTTTAGTGTATTAATATTAAATATATATTTAGTTTATTAAAATTAAATACATGTTTTTGTATCAATCAATCAATCAATCAATGTTTATTTATATAGCCCCAAATCACAAATGTCTCAAAGGACTGCACAAATCATTACGACTACAACATCCTCGGAAGAACCCACAAAAGGGCAAGGAAAACTCACACCCAGTGGGCAGGGAGAATTCACATTCAGTGGGACGCCAGCGACAATGCTGACTATGAGAAACCTTGGAGAGGACCTCAGATGTGGGCAACCCCCCCCCTCTAGGGGACCGAAAGCAATGGATGTCGAGCGGGTCCAACATGATACTGTGAAAGTTCAATCCATAGTGGCTCCAAGACAGCAGCGAGAGTCCCGTCCACAGGAAACCATCTGAAGCGGATCAGCAGCGTAGAGATGTCCCCAACCGATACAGGCGAGCGGTCCATCCTGGGTCCCGACGAGCGGTCCATCCTGGGTCTCGACTCTGGACAGTCAGTACTTCATCCATGGTCATCGGACCAGACCCCCTCCACAAGGGAGGGGGGGACATAGGAGAAAGAAAAGAAGCGGCAGATCAACTGGTCTAAAAAGGAGGTCTATTTAAAGGCTAGAGTATACAAATGAGTTTTAAGATGAGACTTAAATGCTTCTACTGAGGTAGCATCTCGAACTGTTACCGGGAGGGCATTCCAGAGTACTGGAGCCCGAACGGAAAACGCTCTATAGCCCGCAGACTTTTTTTGAGCTCTAGGAATCACTAATAAGCCGGAGTCTTTTGAACGCAGATTTCTTGCCGGGACATACGGTACAATACAATCGGCAAGATAGGCTGGAGCTAGACCGTGTAGTATTTTATACGTAAGTAATAAAACCTTAAAGTCACATCTTAAGTGCACAGGAAGCCAGTGCAGGTGAGCCAGTACAGGCGTAATATGATCAAACTTTCTTGTTCTTGTCAAAAGTCTAGCAGCCGCATTTTGTACCAACTGTAATCTTTTAATGCTAGACATGGGGAGACCCGAAAATAATACGTTACAGTAATCGAGACGAGACGTAACAAACGCATGGATAATGATCTCGGCGTCTTTAGTGGACAAAATGGAGCGAATTTTAGCGATATTACGGAGATGAAAGAAGGCCGTTTTAGTAACGCTTTTAATGTGTGACTCAAAGGAGAGAGTTGGGTCGAAGATAATACCCAGATTCTTTACCGTGTCGCCTTGTTTAATTGTTTGGTTGTCAAATGTTAAAGTTGTATTATTAAATAGAGGTCGGTGTCTAGCAGGACCGATAATCAGCATTTCCGTTTTTTTGGCATTAAGTTGCAAAAAGTTAGCGGACATCCATTGTTTAATTTCATTAAGACACGCTTCCAACTGACTACAGTCCGGCGTGTTGGTCAGCTTTAGGGGCATGTAAAGTTGGGTGTCATCAGCATAACAGTGAAAGCTAACACCGTATTTGCGTATGACGTCACCTAGCGGCAGCATGTAGATGCTGAAGAGTACAGGGCCAAGGACCGAACCCTGGGGAACTCCACACGTTACCTTAACGTAGTCCGAGGTCACACTGTTATAGGAGACGCACTGCATCCTATCAGTAAGATAAGAGTTAAACCAAGACAGGGCTAAGTCTGACATACCAATTCGTATTTTGATACGCTCTAATAAAATATTATGATTGACGGTATCGAAAGCAGCGCTAAGATCGAGGAGCAGCAACATAGATGACGCATCAGAGTCCATCGTTAGCAATAGATCATTAGTCAATTTTGCGAGGGCTGTCTCAGTCGAGTGATTTGCCCTGAAACCGGATTGAAAGGTTTCACATAGATTGTTAAACGCTAAGTGGTCATTTAGCTGCTCTGCAACAATTTTTTCGAGGATTTTCGAAATAAAGGGAAGGTGAGACACCGGTCGGTAGTTTACCATGAGGTCAGGATCGAGGTTAGGTCTTTTAAGGAGAGGATGAATAACCGCTTTTTTGAATGCAACGGGAACAGTGCCCGAGGAAAGTGACAAGTTTATAATATTTAGCACTGATGGACCTAATAATACAAAAAGCTCCTTGATAAGTTTCCCAGGAAGTGGGTCAAGTAAAAATGTTGTTTGTTTTATTCCATTTACACGTTGTAACAATCCTTCTAATGTTATTTCATCAAAACGAGAGAAACTATTTTGGATATTTGCAGTATCCGCCGTATATACAATCGTATCTGTGTTACTATAACCCAGTTGTAGCTGGGACGCATTTTCTTTAATCTCCTTTCTAATAAGTTCAATTTTCTTATTAAAGAACTTCATAAAGTCATCTGCCGAATGGGTGGAGCTACTGGAAGGAGTCCCTTGTTGGGTTAGCGATGCTACTGTACTAAACAGAAATTTTGGATCGTTTTTATTAATGCGGATGAGATTTGAGTAATATATAGTTTTAGCTAAGGTAAGCATGCGTTTATAAGTTATTAAACTATCACTCCATGCTTGATGGTGCACCTCAAGTTTAGTCGTGCGCCATTTGCGTTCCAGCTTTCTACATAATAATTTCTGAGCTCTAGTTTCTTCAGTAAACCATGGCGTACGCCTTTTTGGAGCCTTTTTTAACTTCAGCGGTGCTATACTATCAATGGTTTCGCGCAGGGCGTTGTTAAAGTTGTTAGTGAGGTTATCAATAGAGCCCACATACTTTGGGAACGGTGCCCTTACCGAGGGCAGTAGGTCCGCAAGAGTCGTCGTTGTGGCAGCATTAATGTTGCGGCTGCTATAGCAGTTATTATTATTATTAGCTTGCCGAACATGAGTCTGAACTTCGAATTTTATAAGGTAATGATCGGACATTACTTTAGTATACGTGAGTATCATAACTTTGGAGACGGTGATACCTCTGACAAGCACTAGGTCTATCGTATTACCGCTGCGATGCGTCGGTTCATTTATTATTTGTGTAAGACCACAGCTATCAATTATAGTCTGGAGCGCCACTTACGGTGGGTCCAATGGGGTATTCATATGGATATTAAAGTCCCCCATTATAATTATATTATCGGCGTGCGTCACTAGATCAGCAACAAACTCTGAGAATTCACTAATAAAGTCCGAATAGGGCCCTGGGGGGCGGTAGATAACGGCCAGGCACAGAGGCAGAGGTGTGGCAGACTTCATAGAAAGCACCTCAAACGATTTATATTTATTATTTAAGTTAGGACTAAAGTTAAAGTTTTCGTTGTATATTAGTGCGACACCCCCTCCCCTTTTGAGGTGACGGGCAATATGCGCATTCGTATAGTTAGGAGGGGATGCCTCATTTATCGCAAAAAAGTCGTCTGGTTTAAGCCAGGTTTCACTAAGACCGATGACGTTAAGGTTGTTGTCTCTAATGACCTCATTGACTAATAACGTTTTGGGAGACAAAGATCTGATGTTTAGAAAGCCCATATTATAGGTAGTGGGCTGTTTTAAGGAGTTGTTGATAAAATTATCCGTAGTAGCAATATTAATAATGTTGCGTTTATTATGCGCAGTGTACTTAAAATAATTACGACCATATCTAGGAATTGATATGACGGGAATTTTCAGATTGTCTACTTGGCGCTGCGATAAACTGAACGCATCATAATTTGCCACCTCAGTAGAACGCATGTCTAACTCTGACGTAGTCATAGACACAGTAGAAAAAACATTTTGTGAGTTGTGTATTATTCTACGAAAATTGCTATGTGTACAGGGATCATCCAGCCTGGCGCTGGCTAGTTCTAACTTAACTGACTCCATACCCAGGCTAGCAGGCTCTGTAATTGCCTGTGACCGGGCTTGCTCTAGTGCAGTTAGTCAAATGTGGCTCAATGCGAAGTCTATGTTCCGAGACAAGAGGATAGCGCCTTCCTGGTTAGGGTGAAGGCCGTCTCTCCTCAGCAAGCCAGGTTTGCCCCAGAAAGAGGGCCAATTATCAATAAACGTAAATCCCTGTTGTCTGCAGAAGCTATCCAGCCACCTGTTAAGAGAGACTAATCTGCTATATCTCTCATCATTGCCTCTCCCAGGCAGGGGGCCAGAGACAATTACTTGATGCCTGGACATCTTTCTGGCGAGATTACAAGCCCTGGCTATGTTTCTCTTTGTAATCTCTGATTGTCTCATCCTAACGTCATTGGAGCCAACGTGTATTACTATATTCGCATAACTAGTGGTGCGGTTAGCCTGCCGTACGTGTTTACTAGACCTGTTGCGAGTTAGCTCCCTAAGATTAGCTTCAATGTCAGGTGCTCTGCCCCCGGGAATACACTTAATTGTGGCTGGTTTGCTAAGCTTTATGTTTCGGGTGATGGAGTCCCCTATGACTAAAGTGTGGTGCCCGGTAGACTGGGGTGTAGGACTAGCTAAAGGGCTAAATCTATTATGCGTCTCAACCGGTACACCGTAGCTTGTAGGCCGATTAGGGCTGCTACAAGCTGGGCTAGTTAGCTCGCTACAGCTAACGCTAGCAGATGTGTCCGCAACATCTAAAGTTACGAAATTACACTGCTCTAACTGGCGGACACGGCTCTCTAGTAAAGCCAACCTATCCATGAGTAAAGTGCACGAAGCGCAGGAAGCCATACTCACAGAAACTTTCCGTCGCCGAGTGGAGTGCCAGCTGTCTTCGGGAAGTGGTGGTCACGGTGGCGGGGGAGAAGCTTCCTTTAGTGTATGAATATTAAATACATGTTTAGTGTATAAATATTAAATACATGTTTAGTGTATGAATATTAAATACATGTTTGGTGTATAAATATTAAATACATGATTAGTGTATGAATATTAAATACATGTTTGGTGTATAAATATTAAATACATGTTTAGTGTATTAATATTAAATATATGTTTAGTTTATTAAACTTAAATACATGTTTTTGTATTAATATTAAATACATGTTTAGTGTATGAATATTAAATACACGTTTAGTGTATGAATATTAAATACATGTTTAGTTTATGAATATTAAATACATGTTTAGTGGATAAATAATAAATAAATATTTAGTGTATTAATATTAAATACATGTTTAGTGTATAAATATTAAATACATGTTTAGTGTATAAATATTAAATACATGTTTAGTGTATTAATATTAAATATGTGTTTACTTTATTAAAATTAAATACATGTTTTTGTATTAATATTAAATACATGTTTAGTGTATGAATAATAACTACAGGTTTAGTGTATTAATATTAAATACATGTTTAGTGTATAAATAATAACTACATGTTTAGTGTATGAATATTAACTACATGTTTAGTGTATAAATGTTAAATACATGTTTAGTTTATGAATATTAAATACATGTTTAGTGTATTAATATTAAATATATATTTAGTTTATTAAAATTAAATACATGTTTTGTATTAATATTAAATACATGTTTAGTGTATAAATATTAAATACATGTTTAGTGTTTGAATATTAAATACATGTTTAGTGTATCAATATTAAATATGTTTAGTTTATTAAAATTAAATACATGTTTTTGTATTAATATTAAATACATGTTTAGTGTATTAATATTAAATACATGTTTAGTGTATGAATAATAACTACATGTTTATGAATATTAAATACATGTTTAGTGTCTGAATATTAAACCAAGTTTAGTGTGAACATATTAAATACATGTTTAGTCTATTATTAAATTCCATTTTAGTGTATAATTATTAAATACATGTTTAGTGTATTAATATTAAATACATGTTTAGTGTATTAATATTAAATATATATTTAGTTTATGAATATTAAATACATGTTTGGTGGATATATAATAAATACATATTTAGTGTATTAATATTAAATACATGTTTAGTGTATGAATATTAAATACATGTTTAGTGTATGAATAATAACTACATGTTTAGTATATTAATATTAAACACATGTTTAGTGTATGAATATTAAATAAACTTTTAGTGTATGAATATTAAATACACGTTTAGTGTATGAATAATAACTACATGTTTAGCATGTTAATATTAAACACATGTTTACTTTATTAATATTAAATACATGTTTAGTGTATAAATAATAACTACATGTTTAGTGTATGAATATTAAATACATGTTTAGTGTATAAATATTAAATACATGTTTAGTGTATTAATATTAAATATATGTTTAGTTTATTAAAATTAAATACATGTTTTTGTATTAATATTAAACACATATTAAGTGTAAGAATAATAACTACATGTTTATTGAATGAATATTAAATACATGTTTAGTGTATAAATATTTAATACATGTTTACTGTATTAATATTAAATACATGTTTAGTGTATGAATAATAACTACATGTTTAGTGTATGAATATTAAATACATGTTTAGTGTATAAATATTAAATACATGTTTAGTGTATTAATACTAAATATATGTTTAGTTTATTAAAAATTAAATACATGTTTTTGTATTAATATTAAATACATGTTTAGTGTATAAATATTAAATATATGTTTAGTGTATTAATATCAAATACATTTTTACTGTATAAATGTTAAATACATGTTTAATGTATAAATATTAAATATATGTTTAGTTTATTAAAATTAAATACATGTTTTTGTAGTAATATTAAATACATGTTTAGTGTATTAATATTAAAAACATGTCTAGTGTATGAATGTTAAATACATGTTTAGTGTATTAATATTAAATATATGTTTAGTTTATTAAAATTAAATACATGTTTTTGTATTAATATTAAATACATATTAAGTGTAAGAATAATAACTACATGTTTATTGTATGAATATTAAATACATGTTTAGTGTATAAATATTTAATACATGTTTACTGTATTAATATTAAATACATATTTAGTGTGAAAATAATAACTACATGTTTAGTGTATGAATATTAAATACATGTTCAGTGTATAAATATTAAATACATGTTTAGTGTATTAATATTAAATAAATGTTTAGTTTATTAAAATTAAATACATGTTTTTGTATTAATATTAAATACATGTTTAGTGTATAAATATTAAATACATGTTTAGTGTATTAATATTAAACACATGTTTAGTGTATTAATGTTAAATACATGTTTAGTGTATAAATATTAAATATATGTTTAGTTTATTAAAATTAAATACATGTTTTTGTATTAATATTAAATACATGTTTAGTGTATAAATATTAAATACATGTTTAGTGTATTAATATTAAATACATGTTTAGTGTATAAATGTTAAATACATGTTTAGTGTATTAATATTAAATGTATGTTTAGTTTATTAAAATTAAATACATGTTTTTGTATTAATATTAAATACATGTTTAGTGTATTAATATTAAATACATGTTTAGTGTATGAATATTGAATACATGTTTAGTGTATTAATATTGAATATATGTTCAGTTTATTAAAATTAAATACATGTTTTTGTATTAATATTAAATACATGTTTAGTGTATAAATATTAAATACATGTTTAGTGTATAAATATTAAATACATGTTTAGTGTATTAATATTAAATACATGTTTAGTGTATAAATATAAGTGTATGAGAAACCAAACTTATGTAAAAAAAAATAAAAGAAACAAAAAAAAAGGAAAAAGAGAGAGAGAGAGACGGAGATTACCGGGCAAATTAAGAGGGAACGTGCGCCCTCGTGTGGACTTCTGCCGCAACTGCACACATAAAGAAATTCATTATTTCCAAGTGTGCCTTATTTAGTGGATAATAAATACATACTTACTGTATGAATATTAAATATATGATTAGTATATGATTACATATACGTTTAGTATATGATTATTAAATACATGTTCAGTGTATTAATATTAAATACATGTTTAGTGTATGAATATTAAATACATTTTTAATGTATGAATATTAGATACATGTTTAGTGTATGAATATTAAATACATGTTTCTTGTATAAATATTAAATACATGTTAAGTGTATAAATATTAAATACATGTTTAGTGTATTAATATTAAATATTTGTTTATTGTATTAATATTAAATACATGTTTAGTGTATAAATATTAAATACATGTTTAGTGTATAAATAATAAATGAATGTTTAGTGTATGAATATTAAATACATGTTTAGTGTATAAATATTAAATACATGTTTAGTGTAATAATATTAAATATATGTTTAGTTTATTAAAATTAAATACATGTTTTTGTATTAATATTAAATACATGTTTAGTGTATAAATATTAAATACATGTTTAGTGTATTAATATTAAATACATGTTTACTGTATAAATATTAAAAACATGTTTAGTGTATTAATATTAAATATATGTTTAGTTTATTAAACTTAAATACATGTTTTTGTATTAATATTAAATACATGTTTAGTGTATGAATATTAAATACACGTTTAGTGTATGAATATTAAATACATGTTTAGTTTATGAATATTAAATACACGTTTAGTGGATATATAATAAATACATATTTAGTGTATTAATATTAAATACATGTTTAGTGTATAAATATTAAATACATGTTTAGTGTATTAATATTAAATACATGTTTAGTGTATAAATAATAACTACATGTTTAGTGTATGAATATTAAATACATGTTTAGTGTATAAATGTTAAATATATATTTAGTTTATTAAAATTAAATACATGTTTTTGTATGAATATTAAATACATGTTTAGTGTATTAATATTAAATATATATTTAGTTTATTAAAATTAAATACATGTTTTTGTATTAATATTAAATACATGTTTAGTGTATTAATATTAAATACATGTTTAGTGTATTAATATTAAATATATGTTTAGTTTATTAAAATTAAATACATGTTTTTGTATAAATATTAAATACATGTTTAGTGTATGAATATTAAATACATGTTTAGTGTATTAATATTAAATACATGTTTAGTGTATGAATATTAAATACATGTTTAATGTATGAATATTAAATACATGTTTAGTGTATAAATATTGAATACATGTTTCGTGTACGAATATTAAATACATGTTTAGTGTATAAATATTAAATACATGTTTAATGTATGAATATTAAATACATGTTTAGTGTATGAATATTAAATACTTTTTTAATGTATGAATATTAAATACATGTTTTTGTATTAATATTAAATACATGTTTAGTGTATTAATATTAAATACATGTTTAGTGTATAAATATTAAATACATGTTTAGTGTAGGAATATTAAATACATGTCTAATGTATGAATATAAAATACATGTTTAGTGTATAAATATTAAATACATGTTTCGTGTACGAATATTAAATACATGTTTAGTGTATAAATATTAAATACATGTTTCGTGTATAAATATTAAATACATGTTTAGTGTATAAATATTAAATACATGTTTAGTGTATAAATATTAAATACATGTTTAGTGTATTAATATTAAATATGTGTTTACTTTATTAAAATTAAATAAATGATTTTGTATTAATATTAAATACATGTTTAGTGTATTAATATTAAATACATGTTTAGTGTATGAATAATAACTACAGGTTTAGTGTATAAATATTAAATATATGTTTAGTTTATTAAAATTAAATACATGTTTTTGTATTAATATTAAATACATGTTTAGTGTATTAATATTAAATGCTTGTTTAGTGTATTAATATTAAATACATGTTTAGTGTATAAATGTTCAATACATGTTTAGTTTATGAATATTAAATACATGTTTAGTGTATTAATATTAAATATATATTTAGTTTATTAAAATTAAATACATGTTTTGTATTAATATTAAATACATGTTTAGTGTATAAATATTAAATACATGTTTAGGGTATTAATATTAATTACATGTTTAGTGTATGAATATTAAATACATGTTTAGTTTATAAATATTAAATACATGTTTAGTGTATTAATATTAAATACATGTTTAGTGTATTAATATTAAATACACTTTTAGTGTATAAATAGTAAATACACGTTTAGTGTAACAATATGAAATACATGTTTAGTGTATTAATATTAAATATATGTTTAGTGTATTAATATTAAATACATGTTTAGTGTATAAATATAAGTGTATGAGAAACCAAACTTATGTAAAAAAAAATAAAAGAAACCAAAAAAAAAGGAAAAAGAGAGAGAGAGAGACGGAGAGGACCGGACTTATTAAGAGTGAACGTGCGCCCTCCTGTGGACTTCTGCCGCAACTGCACACATAAAGAAATTCATTATTTCCAAGTGTGCCTTATTTAGAGGATAATAAATACATGTTTACTGTATGAATATTAAATATATGATTAGTATATGATTACATATACGTTTAGTATATGATTGTTAAATACATGTTCAGTGTATTAATATTAAATACATGTTTAGTGTATGAATATTAAATACATGTTTAGTGTGTAAATATTAAATACATGTTTAGTGTATGAATATTAAATACATTTTTAATGTATGAATATTAGATACATGTTTAGTGTATGAATATTAAATACATTTTTAATGTATGAATATTAAATACATGTTTCGTGTATAAATATTAAATACATGTTAAGTGTATAAATATTAAATACACATTTAGTGTATTAATATTAAATATATGTTTATTGTATTAATATTAAATACATGTTTAGTGTATTAATATTAAATACTTGTTTAGTGTATAAATAATAAATAAATGTTTAGTGTATGAATATTAAATACATGTTTAGTGTATAAATATTAAATACATGTTTAGTGTAATAATATTAAATATATGTTTAGTTTATTAAAATTAAATACATGTTTTTGTATTAATATTAAATACATGTTTAGTGTATAAATATTAAATACATGTTTAGTGTATTAATATTAAATACATGTTTACTGTATGAATATTAAAAACATGTTTAGTGTATTAATATTAAATATATGTTTAGTTTATTAAACTTAAATACATGTTTTTGTATTAATATTAAATACATGTTTAGTGTATGAATATTAAATACACGTTTAGTGTATGAATATTAAATACATGTTTAGTGTATAAATATTAAATACATGTTTAGTTGATTAATATTAAATACATGTTTAGTGTATAAATAATAACTACATGTTTAGTGTATGAATATTAAATACATGTTTAGTGTATAAATGTTAAATACATGTTTAGTTTATGAATATTAAATACATGTTTAGTGTATTAATATTAAATATATATTTAGTTTATTAAAATTAAATACATGTTTTTGTATTAATATTAAATACATGTTTAGTGTATTAATATTAAATACATGTTTAGTGTATTAATATTAAATATATGTTTAGTTTATTAAAATTAAATACATGTTTTTGTATAAATATTAAATACATGTTTAGTGTATGAATATTAAATACATGTTTAGTGTATTAATATTAAATACATGTTTAGTGTATGAATATTAAATACATGTTTAATGTATGAATATTAAATACATGTTTAGTGTATAAATATTAAATACATGTTTCGTGTACGAATATTAAATACATGTTTAGTGTATAAATATTAAATACATGTTTAGTGTAGGAATATTAAATACATGTCTAATGTATGAATATTAAATACATGTTTAGTGTATAAATATTAAATACATGTTTCGTGTACGAATATTAAATACATGTTTAGTGTATAAATATTAAATACATGTTTAATGTATGAATATTAAATACATGTTTAGTGTATGAATAATAAATACATTTTTAATGTATGAATATTAAATACATGTTTAGTGTATAAATATTAAATACATGTTTCGTGTATAACTATTAAATACATGTTTAGTGTATTAATATTAAATACATGTTTAGTGTATGAATATTAAATACATGTTTAGTGTATGAATATTAAATACATATTTAGTGTATAAATATTAAATACATGATTAGTGTATTAATATTAAATACATGATTAGTGTATAACTATTAAATACATGTTTAGTGTATTAATATTAAATACATGTTTAGTGTATGAATATTAAATACATGTTTAGTGTATAAATGTTAAATATATGTTTAGTTTATGAATATTAAATACATGTTTAGTGTATAAATATTAAATACATGTTTAGTGTATTAATATTAAATACATGTTTAGTGTATGAATATTAAATACATGTTTAGTGTATAAATATTAAATACATGTTTAGTGTATTAATATTAAATACATGTTTAGTGTATTAATATTAAATACATGTTTAGTGTATAAATATTAAATACACGTTTAGTGTAAAAATATTAAATACATGTTTAGTGTATTAATATTAAATATATGATTAGTTTATTAAAATTAAATACATGTTTTTGTATTAATATTAAATACATATTAAGTGTAAGAATAATAACTACATGTTTATTGAATGAATATTAAATACATTTTTAGTGTATGAATATTTAATACATGTTTAGTGTATTAATATTAAATACATGTTTAGTGTATTAATATTAAATACATGTTTAGTGTATAAATATAAGTGTATGAGAAACCAAACTTATGTAAAAGAAAATAAAAGAAACAAAAAAAAGGAAAAAGAGAGAGACAGAGAGACGGAAAGGACCGGACTTATTAAGAGGGAACGTGCGCCCTCCTGTGGACTTCTGCCGCAACTGCACACATAAAGAAATTCATTATTTCCAAGTTTGCCTTATTTAGAGGATAATAAATACATGTTTACTGTATGAATATTAAATATATGATTAGTATATGATTACATATACGTTTAGTATATGATTATTAAATACATAACCAGTGTATTAATATTAAATACATGTTTAGTGTATGAATATTAAATACATGTTTAGTGTATGAATATTAAATACATGTTTAATGTATGAAAATTAAATACATGTTTAGTGTATAAATACTAAATACATGTTTAGTGTATGAATATTAAATACATGTTTAATGTATGAAAATTAAATACATGTTTAGTGTATAAATACTAAATACATGTTTGGTGTATGAATATTAAATACATGTTTAATGTATAAATATTAAATACATGTTTAGTGTATGAATATTAAATACATTTTTAGTGTATGAACATTAAATACATGTTTAGTGTATGAATATTCAATACATGTTTAGTGGATATATAATAAATACATGTTTAGTGTATGAATAATAACTTCATGTTTAGTGTATGAATATTAAATACATGTTTAGTGTATAAATATTAAATACATGTTTAGTATATGAATATTAAATACATGTTTACTGTATTAATATTAAATTTATATTTAGTTTATTAAAATTAAATACATGTTTTTGTATTGAAATTAAATACATGTTTAGTGTATAAATATTAAATACATGTATAGTGTATAAATATTAAATACATGTTTAGTGTATTAATATTAAATACATGTTTAGTGTATTAATATTAAATACATGTTTAGTGTATAAATATTAAATACATGTTTAGTGTATTAATATTAAATACATGTTTAGTGTATGAATAATAACTACATGTTTAGTCTATTAATATTAAATACATGTTTAGTGTATAAATATTAATTACACTTTTAGTGTATAAATATTAAATATACGTTTAGTGTATAAATATTAAATACATGTTTAGTGTATAATATTAAATACATGTTTAGTGTATTAATATTAAATGTTTAGTTTATTAAAATTAAATACATGTTTTTGTATTAATATTAAATACATGTTTAGTGTATTAATATTAAAAACATGTTTAGTGTATAAATGTTAAATACATGTTTAGTATATGAATATTAAATACATGTTTACTGTATTAATATTAAATTTATATTTAGTTTATTAAAATTAAATACATGTTTTTGTATTAATATTAAATACATATTAAGTGTAAGAATAATAACTACATGTTTATTGAATGAATATTAAATACATGTTTAGTGTATGAATATTAAATACATGATTAGTGTAATAATATTAAATATATGTTTAGTTTATTAAAATTAAATACATGTTTTTGTATTAATATTAAATACATGTTTAGTGTATGAATATTAAATACATGTTTAGTGTATTAATATTAAATACATGTTTACTGTATAAATATCAAAAACATGTTTAGTGTATTAATATTAAATATATGTTTAGTTTATTAAACTTAAATACATGTTTTTGTATTAATATTAAATACATGTTTAGTGTATTAATATTAAACACACTTTTAGTGTATGAATATTAAATACACGTTCAGTGTAAAAATATTAAATACATGTTTAGTGTATTAATATTAAATATATGATTAGTTTATTAAAATTAAATACATGTTTTTGTATTAATATTAAATACATATTAAGTGTAAGAATAATAACTACATGTTTACTGTATTAATATTAAATACATATTTAGTGTATGAATAATAACTACATGTTTAGTGTATGAATATTAAATACATGTTCAGTGCATTAATATTAAATGAATGTTTAGTTTATTAAAATTAAATACATGTTTTCGTATTAATATTAAATACATGTTTAGTGTATTAATATTAAATACATGTTTAGTGTATAAATGTTAAATACATGTTTAGTGTATAAATATTAAATATATGTTTAGTTTATTAAAATTAAATACATGTTTTTGTATTAATATTAAATACATGTTTAGTGTATAAATATTAAATACATGTTTAGTGTATTAATATTAAATACATGTTTAGTGTATAAATGTTAAATACATGTTTAGTGTATTAATATTAAATATATGTTTAGTTTATTAAAATTAAATACATGTTTTTGTATTAATATTAAATACATGTTTAGTGTATAAATATTAAATACATGTTTAGTGTATTAATATTAAATACATGTTTAGTGTATAAATGTTAAATACATGTTTAGTGTATTAATATTAAATATATGTTTAGTTTATTAAAATTAAATATATGTTTTTGTATTAATATTAAATACATGTTTTTGTATTAATATTAAATATATGTTTAGTGTGTTAAAACTAAATACATGTTTTTGTGTTAATATTAAATACATGTTTAGTGTATTAATATTAAAAACATGTTTAGTGTATAAATGTTAAATACATGTTTAGTGTATTAATGTTAAATACATGTTTAGTGTATTAATATTAAATATATGTTTAGTGTATTAAAATTAAATACATGTTTTTGTATTAATATTAAATACATGTTTAGTGTATAAATATTAAATACATGTTTAGTGTATTAATATTAAATACATGTTTAGTGTATAAATATGAGTGTATGAGAAACCAAATTTATGTAAAAAAAAATAAAAGAAACAAAAAAAAGGAAAAAGAGAGAGAGAGAGACGGAGAGAACCGGACTTATTAAGACGGAATATGCGCCCTCCTGTGGACTTCTGCCGCAACTGCACACATAAAGAAATTCATTATTTCCAAGTGTGCCTTATTTTGAGGATAATAAATACATGTTTACTGTATGAATATTAAATACATGTTTAGTGTATGGATATTAAATACATGTTTAGTGTATGAATATTAAATACATGTTTAGTGTATGAATGTTAAATACATGTTTAATGTATGAATATTAAATACATGTTTGGTGTATAAATATTAAATACATGTTTAGTGTATGAATATTAAATACATGTTTGGTGTACAAATATTAAATACATGTTTAGTGTATTAATATTAAATATATGTTTAGTTTATTAAACTTAAATACATGTTTTTGTATTAATATTAAATACATGTTTAGTGTATGAATATTAAATACATGTTTAGTGTATGAATATTAAATACATGTTTGGTGTACAAATATTAAATACATGTTTAGTTTATTAATATTAAATATATGTTTAGTTTATTAAACTTAAATACATGTTTTTGTATAAATATTAAATACATGTTTAGTGTATGAATATTAAATACACGTTTAGTGTATGAATATTAAATACATGTTTAGTTTATGAATATTAAATACATGTTTAGTGTATAAATAATAAATAAATATTTAGTGTATTAATATTAAATACATATTTAGTGTATAAATATTAAATACATGTTTAGTGTATAAATATTAAATACATGTTTAGTGTATTAATATTAAATATGTGTTTAGTTTATTAAACTTAAATACATGTTTTGTATTAATATTAAATACATGTTTAGTGTATGAATATTAAATACACGTTTAGTGTATGAATATTAAATACATGTTTAGTTTATGAATATTAAATACATGTTTAGTGGATATATAATAAATACATATTTAGTGTATTAATATAAAAATACATGTTTAGTGTATAAATATTAAATACATGTTTAGTGTATTAATATTAAATACATGTTTAGTGTATAAATAATAACTACATGTTTAGTGTATGAATATTAAATACATGTTTAGTGTATAAATGTTAAATATATGTTTAGTTTATGAATATTAAATACATGTTTAGTGTATTAATATTAAATAAATGATTAGTGTATAACTATTAAATACATGTTTAGTGTATAAATATTAAATACATGTTTAGTGTAATAATATTAAATATATGTTTAGTTTATTAAAATTAAATACATGTTTTTGTATTAATATTAAATACATGTTTAGTGTATAAATATTAGATACATGTTTAGTGTATTAATATTTAATACATGTTTACTGTATAAATATTAAAACATGTTTAGTGTATTAATATTAAATATATGTTTAATTTATTAAACTTAAATACATGTTTTTATATTAATATTAAATACATGTTTAGTGTATGAATATTAAATACACGTTTAGTGTATGAATATTAAATACATGTTTAGTTTATGAATATTAAATACATGTTTAGTGGATATATAATTAATACATATTTAGTGTATTAATATTAAATACATGTTTAGTGTATAAATATTAAATACATGTTTAGTGTATTAATATTAAATACATGTTTAGTGTATAAATAATAACTACATGTTTAGTGTATGAATATTAAATACATGTTTAGTGTATAAATGTTAAATACATGTTTAGTTTATGAATATTAAATACATGTTTAGTGTATTAATATTAAATATATATTTAGTTTATTAAAATTAAATACATGTTTTTGTATTATTATTAAATACATGTTTAGTGTATTAATATTAAATACATGTTTACTGTATTAATATTAAATACATGTTTAGTGTATAAATATTAAATACATGTTGAGTGTATTAATATTAAATACATGTTAAGTGTATAAATATTAAATACATGTTTAGTGTATGAATATTAAATACATGTTTAGTGTAATAATATTAAATATATGTTTAAATTATTGAAATTAAATACATGTTTTTGTATTAATATTAAATACATGTTTAGTGTATTAATATTAAATACATGTTTAGTGTATAGATGTTAAATACATGTTTACTGTATAAATATTAAATATATGTTTATTTTATTAAAATCAAATACATGTTTTTGTATTAATATTAAATACATGTTTAGTGTATTAATATTAAATACATGTTTAGTGTATAAATATTTAATACATGTTTACTGTATTAATATTAAATACATTTTTAGTGTATGAATATTTAATACATGTTTACTGTATTAATATTAAATACATTTTTAGTGTATAAATAATAACTACATGTTTAGTGTATTAATATTAAATATTTTTAGTTTATTAAAATTAAATACATGTTTTTGTATTATTAAATACATGTTTAGTGTATTAATATTAAATACATGTTTAGTGTATAAATATTTAATACATGTTTACTGTATTAATATTAAATACATTTTTAGTGTATAAATAATAACTACATGTTTAGTGTATTAATATTAAATATTTTTAGTTTATTAAAATTAAATACATGTTTTTGTATTATTAAATACATGTTTAGTGTATTAATATTAAATACATGTTTAGTGTATTAATATTAAATACATGTTTACTGTATAAATATTAAAAACATGTTTAGTGAATTAATATTAAATATATGTTTAGTTTATTAAACTTAAATACATGTTTTTGTATTAATATTAAATACATGTTTAGTGTATGAATATTAAATACACGTTTAGTGTACGAATATTAAATACATGTTTAGTTTATGAATATTAAATACACGTTTAGTGGATATATAATAAATACATATTTAGTGTATTAATATAAAATACATGTTTAGTGTATAAATAATAACTACATGTTTAGTGTATAAATATTAAATACAAGTTTAGTGTATAAATGTTAAATACATGTTTAGTTTATGAATATTAAATACATGTTTAGTGTATTAATATTAAATATATATTTAGTTTATTAAAATTAAATACATGTTTTTGTATTAATATTAAATACATGTTTAGTGTATTAAT
Organism: Nerophis ophidion; assembly: GCF_033978795.1. Lineage (NCBI taxonomy): Eukaryota > Metazoa > Chordata > Actinopteri > Syngnathiformes > Syngnathidae > Nerophis > Nerophis ophidion. The sequence continues at coordinate 75,375 of NW_026906967.1, read as the reverse complement.
ATTAAATACATGTTTACTGTATTAATATTAAATACATGTTTAGTGTATAAATAATAACTACATGTTTAGTGTATGAATATTAAATACATGTTTAGTGTATGAATATTAAATACATGTTTAGTGTATTAATATTAAATATATGTTTAGTTTATTAAAATTAAATACATGTTTTTGTATAAATATTAAATACATGTTTAGTGTATGAATATTAAATACATGTTTAGTGTATAAATATTAAATACATGTTTAGTGTATGAATATTAAATACATGTTTAATGTATGAATATTAAATACATGTTTAATGTATGAATATTAAATACATGTTTAGTGTATAAATATTAAATACATGTTTCGTGTACGAATATTAAATACATGTTTAGTGTATAAATATTAAATACATGTTTAATGTATGAATATTAAATACATGTTTAGTGTATGAATATTAAATACATTTTTAATGTATGAATATTAAATACATGTTTAGTGTATAAATATTAAATACATGTTTCGTGTATAAATATTAAATACATGTTAAGTGTATGAATATTAAATACATATTTAGTGTATAAATATTAAATACATGATTAGTGTATTGATATTAAATATATGATTAGTGTATAACTATTAAATACATGTTTAGTGTATGAATATTAAATACACGTTTAGTGTATGAATATTAAATACATGTTTAGTTTATGAATATTAAATACATGTTTAGTGGATATATAATTAATACATATTTAGTGTATCAATATTAAATGCATGTTTAGTGTATGACTATTAAATACATGTTTAGTGTACTAATATTAAATACATGTTTAGTGTATAAATAATAACTACATGTTTAGTGTATGAATATTAAATACATGTTTAGTGTATAAATGTTTAATAAATGTTTAGTTTATGAATATTAAATACATGTTTAGTGTATTAATATTAAATATATATTTAGTTTATTAAAATTAAATACATGTTTTTGTATTAATATTAAATACATGTTTAGTGTATTAATATTAAATACATGTTTACTGTATTAATATTAAATACATGTTTAGTGTATAAATAATAACTACATGTTTAGTGTATGAATATTAAATACATGTTTAGTGTATAAATATTAAATACATGTTTAATGTATGAATATTAAATACATGTTTAGTGTATGAATATTAAATACATTTTTAATGTATGAATATTAAATACATGTTTAGTGTATGAATATTAAATACATGTTTCGTGTATAAATATCAAAGACATGTTAAGTGTATGAATATTAAATACATATTTAGTTAATAAATATCAAATACATGATTAGTGTATTAATATTAAATACATGATTAGTGTATAAATATTAAATACATGTTTAGTGTATAAATATTAAATACATGTTTAGTGTATAAATAATAAATAAATATTTAGTGTATTAATATTAAATACATATTTAGTGTATAAATATTAAATACATGTTTAGTGTATAAATATTAAATACATGTTTAGTGTATTAATATTAAATATGTGTTTAGTTTATTAAACTTAAATACATGTTTTGTATTAATATTAAATACATGTTTAGTGTATGAATATTAAATACACGTTTAGTGTATGAATATTAAATACATGTTTAGTTTATGAATATTAAATACATGTTTAGTGGATATATAATAAATACATATTTAGTGTATTAATATAAAAATACATGTTTAGTGTATAAATATTAAATACATGTTTAGTGTATTAATATTAAATACATGTTTAGTGTATAAATAATAACTACATGTTTAGTGTATGAATATTAAATACATGTTTAGTGTATAAATGTTAAATATATGTTTTGTTTATGAATATTAAATACATGTTTAGTGTATGAATATTAAATACATGATTAGTGGATTAATATTAAATACATGATTAGTGTATAACTATTAAATAAATGTTTAGTGTATAAATATTAAATACATGTTTAGTGTAATAATATTAAATATATGTTTAGTTTATTAAAATTAAATACATGTTTTTGTATTAATATTAAATACATGTTTAGTGTATAAATATTAGATACATGTTTAGTGTATTAATATTTAATACATGTTTACTGTATAAATATTAAAACATGTTTAGTGTATTAATATTAAATATATGTTTAATTTATTAAACTTAAATACATGTTTTTATATTAATATTAAATACATGTTTAGTGTATGAATATTAAATACACGTTTAGTGTATGAATATTAAATACATGTTTAGTTTATGAATATTAAATACATGTTTAGTGGATATATAATTAATACATATTTAGTGTATTAATATTAAATACATGTTTAGTGTATAAATATTAAATACATGTTTAGTGTATTAATATTAAATACATGTTTAGTGTATAAATAATAACTACATGTTTAGTGTATGAATATTAAATACATGTTTAGTGTATAAATGTTAAATACATGTTTAGTTTATGAATATTAAATACATGTTTAGTGTATTAATATTAAATATATATTTAGTTTATTAAAATTAAATACATGTTTAGTGTAATAATATTAAATATATGTTTAAATTATTAAAATTAAATACATGTTTTTGTATTAATATTGAATACATGTTTAGTGTATAAATATTAAATACATGTTTAGTGTATTAATATTAAATACATGTTTACTGTATAAATATTAAAAACATGTTTAGTGTATTAATATTAAATATATGTTTAGTTTATTAAACCTAAATACATGTTTTTGTATTAATATTAAATACATGTTTAGTGTATGAATATTAAATACACGTTTAGTGTATGAATATTAAATACATGTTTAGTTTATGAATATTAAATACATGTTTAGTGGATATATAATTAATACATATTTAGTGTATTAATATTAAATACATGTTTAGTGTATAAATATTAAATACATGTTTAGTGTATTAATATTAAATACATGTTTAGTGTATAAATAATAACTACATGTTTAGTGTATAAATATTAAATACAAGTTTAGTGTATAAATGTTAAATACATGTTTAGTTTATGAGTATTAAATACATGTTTAGTGTATTAATATTAAATATATATTTAGTTTATTAAAATTAAATACATGTTTTTGTATTAATATTAAATACATGTTTAGTGTATTAATATTAAATACATGTTTACTGTATTAATATTAAATACATGTTTAGTGTATAAATAATAACTACATGTTTAGTGTATGAATATTAAATACATGTTTAGTGTATGAATATTAAATACATGTTTAGTGTATTAATATTAAATATATGTTTAGTTTATTAAAATTAAATACATGTTTTTGTATAAATATTAAATACATGTTTAGTGTATGAATATTAAATACATGTTTAATGTATGAATATTAAATACATGTTTAATGTATGAATATTAAATACATGTTTAGTGTATAAATATTAAATACATGTTTCGTGTACGAATATTAAATACATGTTTAGTGTATACATATTAAATACATGTTTAATGTATGAATATTAAATACATGTTTAGTGTATGAATATTAAATACATTTTTAATGTATGAATATTAAATACATGTTTAGTGTATAAATATTAAATACATGTTTCGTCTATAAATATTAAATACATGTTAAGTGTATGAATATTAAATACATATTTAGTGTATAAATATTAAATACATGATTAGTGTATTGATATTAAATACATGTTTAGTGGATATATAATAAATACATATTTAGTGTATTAATATAAAAATACATGTTTAGTGTATAAATATTAAATACATGTTTAGTGTATAAATAATAACTACATGTTTAGTGTATGAATATTAAATACATGTTTAGTGTATAAATGTTAAATATATGTTTAGTTTATGAATATTAAATACATGTTTACTGTATAAATATTAAATACATAATTAGTGTATTAATATTAGATACATGATTAGTGTATAACTATTAAATACATGTTTAGTGTATAAATATTAAATACATGTTTAGTGTAATAATATTAAATATATGTTTAGTTTATTAAAATTAAATACATGTTTTTGTATTAATATTGAATACATGTTTAGTGTATAAATATTAAATACATGTTTAGTGTATTAATATTTAATACATGTTTACTGTATAAATATTAAAACATGTTTAGTGTATTAATATTAAATATACGTTTAATTTATTAAACTTAAATACATGTTTTTGTATTAATATTAAATACATGTTTAGTGTATGAATATTAAATACACGTTTAGTGTATGAATATTAAATACATGTTCAGTTTATGAATATTAAATACACGTTTAGTGTATTAATATTAAATATATATTTAGTTTATTAAAATTAAATACATGTTTTTGTATTAATATTAAATACATGTTTAGTGTATTAATATTAAATACATGTTTACTGTATTAATATTAAATACATGTTTAGTTTATAAATAATAACTACATGTTTAGTGTATGAATATTAAATACATGTTGAGTGTATTAATATTAAATATATGTTTAGTTTATTAAAATTAAATACATGTTTTTGTATAAATATTAAATTAATGTTTAGTGTATGAATATTAAATACATGTACTGTGTATAAATATTAAATACATGTTTATTGTATGAATATTAAATACATGTTTAATGTATGAATATTAAATACATGTTTCGTGTACGAATATTAAATACATGTTTAGTGTATAAATATTAAATACATGTTTAATGTATGAATATTAAATACATGTTTAGTGTATGAATATTAAATACATTTTTAATGTATGAATATTAAATACATGTTTAGTGTATAAATATTAAATACATGTTTCGTGTATAAATATTAAATACATGTTAAGTGTATGAATATTAAATACATATTTAGTGCATAAATATTAAATACATGATTAGTGTATTAATATTAAATACATGATTAGTGTATAACTATTAAATACATGTTTATTGTATGAATATTAAATACATGTTTAGTGTATGAATATTAAATACATGTTTAATGTATAAATATTAAATACGTGTTTAGTGTATTAATATTAAATATATGTTTAGTTTATTAAACTTAAATACATGTTTTGTATTAATATTAAATACATGTTTAGTGTATGAATATTAAATACACGTTTAGTGTATGAATATTAAATACATGTTTAGTTTATGAATATTAAATACATGTTTAGTGGATATATAATTAATACATATTTAGTGTATTAATATTAAATACATGTTTAGTGTATAAATATTAAATACATGTTTAGTGTATTAATATTAAATACATGTTTAGTGTATAAATAATAACTACATGTTTAGTGTATGAATATTAAATACATGTTTAGTGTATAAATATTAAATACATGTTGAGTGTATTAATATTAAATACATGTTAAGTGTATAAATATTAAATACATGTTTAGTGTATGAATATTAAATACATGTTTAGTGTAATAATATTAAATATATGTTTAAATTATTAAAATTAAATACATGTTTTTGTATTAATATTGAATACATGTTTAGTGTATAAATATTAAATACATGTTTAGTGTATTAATATTAAATACATGTTTACTGTATAAATATTAAAAACATGTTTAGTGTATTAATATTAAATATATGTTTAGTTTATTAAACCTAAATACATGTTTTTGTATTAATATTAAATACATGTTTAGTGTATGAATATTAAATACACGTTTAGTGTACGAATATTAAATACATGTTTAGTTTATGAATATTAAATACACGTTTAGTGGATATATAATAAATACATATTTAGTGTATTAATATAAAATACATGTTTAGTGTATAAATAATAACTACATGTTTAGTGTATAAATATTAAATACAAGTTTAGTGTATAAATGTTAAATACATGTTTAGTTTATGAGTATTAAATACATGTTTAGTGTATTAATATTAAATATATATTTAGTTTATTAAAATTAAATACATGTTTTTGTATTAATATTAAATACATGTTTAGTGTATTAATATTAAATACATGTTTACTGTATTAATATTAAATACATGTTTAGTGTATAAATAATAACTACATGTTTAGTGTATGAATATTAAATACATGTTTAGTGTATGAATATTAAATACATGTTTAGTGTATTAATATTAAATATATGTTTAGTTTATTAAAATTAAATACATGTTTTTGTATAAATATTAAATACATGTTTAGTGTATGAATATTAAATACATGTTTAATGTATGAATATTAAATACATGTTTAATGTATGAATATTAAATACATGTTTAGTGTATAAATATTAAATACATGTTTCGTGTACGAATATTAAATACATGTTTAGTGTATACATATTAAATACATGTTTAATGTATGAATATTAAATACATGTTTAGTGTATGAATATTAAATACATTTTTAATGTATGAATATTAAATACATGTTTAGTGTATAAATATTAAATACATGTTTCGTCTATAAATATTAAATACATATTTAGTGTATAAATATTAAATACATGATTAGTGTATTGATATTAAATACATGTTTAGTGGATATATAATAAATACATATTTAGTGTATTAATATAAAAATACATGTTTAGTGTATAAATATTAAATACATGTTTAGTGTATTAATATTAAATACATGTTTAGTGTATAAATAATAACTACATGTTTAGTGTATGAATATTAAATACATGTTTAGTGTATAAATGTTAAATATATGTTTAGTTTATGAATATTAAATACATGTTTACTGTATAAATATTAAATACATAATTAGTGTATTAATATTAGATACATGATTAGTGTATAACTATTAAATACATGTTTAGTGTATAAATATTAAATACATGTTTAGTGTAATAATATTAAATATATGTTTAGTTTATTAAAATTAAATACATGTTTTTGTATTAATATTGAATACATGTTTAGTGTATAAATATTAAATACATGTTTAGTGTATTAATATTTAATACATGTTTACTGTATAAATATTAAAACATGTTTAGTGTATTAATATTAAATATACGTTTAATTTATTAAACTTAAATACATGTTTTTGTATTAATATTAAATACATGTTTAGTGTATGAATATTAAATACACGTTTAGTGTATGAATATTAAATACATGTTCAGTTTATGAATATTAAATACACGTTTAGTGTATTAATATTAAATATATATTTAGTTTATTAAAATTAAATACATGTTTTTGTATTAATATTAAATACATGTTTAGTGTATTAATATTAAATACATGTTTACTGTATTAATATTAAATACATGTTTAGTTTATAAATAATAACTACATGTTTAGTGTATGAATATTAAATACATGTTGAGTGTATTAATATTAAATATATGTTTAGTTTATTAAAATTAAATACATGTTTTTGTATAAATATTAAATTAATGTTTAGTGTATGAATATTAAATACATGTACTGTGTATAAATATTAAATACATGTTTATTGTATGAATATTAAATACATGTTTAATGTATGAATATTAAATACATGTTTAGTGTATAAATATTAAATACATGTTTCGTGTACGAATATTAAATACATGTTTAGTGTATAAATATTAAATACATGTTTAATGTATGAATATTAAATACATGTTTAGTGTATGAATATTAAATACATTTTTAATGTATGAATATTAAATACATGTTTAGTGTATAAATATTAAATACATGTTTCGTGTATAAATATTAAATACATGTTAAGTGTATGAATATTAAATACATATTTAGTGCATAAATATTAAATACATGATTAGTGTATTAATATTAAATACATGATTAGTGTATGAATATTAAATACATGTTTAATGTATAAATATTAAATACGTGTTTAGTGTATTAATATTAAATATATGTTTAGTTTATTAAACTTAAATACATGTTTTGTATTAATATTAAATACATGTTTAGTGTATGAATATTAAATACATGTTTAGTTTATGAATATTCAATACATGTTTAGTGGATATATAATAAATACATATTTAGTGTATTAATATAAAAATACATGTTTAGTGTATAAATATTAAATACATGTTTAGTGTATTAATATTAAATACATGTTTAGTGTATAAATAATAACTACATGTTTAGTGTATGAATATTAAATACATGTTTACTGTATGAAAATTAAATATATGATTAGTGTATAATTACATATACGTTTAGTATATGATTATTAAATACATAATCAGTGTATTAATATTAAATACATAATCAGTGTATTAATATTAAATACATGTTTAGTGTATGAATATTAAATACATGTTTAGTGCATAAATATTAAATACATGTTTAATGTATGAATATTAAATACATGTTTAGTGTATGAATATTAAATACATGTTTAATGTATGAATATTAAATACATGTTTAGTGTATAAATATTAAATACATGTTTCGTGTATAAATATTAAATACATGTTAAGTGTATAAATATTAAATACATATTTAGTGTATAAATATTAAATACATGATTAGAGTATTAATATTAAATACATGATTAGTGTATTAATATTTAATACATGTTTAGTATATAAATAATAACTAAATATTTAGTGTATGAATATTAAATACATGTTTAGTGTATGAATATTAAATACATGTTTAGTGTAATAATATTAAATATATGTTTAGTTTATTAAAATGAAATACATGTTTTTGTATTAATATTAAATACATGTTAAGTGTATGAATCTCAAATACATGTTTAGTGTATTAATATTAAATTCATGTTTAGTGTATTAATGTTAAATATATGTTTAGTGTAATAATATTAAATATATGTTTAGTTTATTAAAATTAAATACATGTTTTTGTATTAATATTAAATACATGTTAAGTGTATAAATCTCAAATACATGTTTAGTGTATTAATATTAGATTCATGTTTAGTGTATAAATGTTAAATATATATTCTTAGTGTATGAATATTAAATATATGTTTAGTTTATTAAAATTAAATACATGTTTTGTATTAATATTAAATACATTTTCAGTGAATAAATATTAAATACATGTTTAGTGTATTAATATTAAATACATGTTTAGTGTATGAATATTAAATACATGTTTAGTGTATGAATATTAAATACATGATTAGTGTATGAATATTCAATACATGTTTAGTGTATTAATATTAAATACATGTTTAGTGTATTAATATTAAATATGTGTTTACTTTATTAAAATTAAATAAATGTTTTTGTATTAATATTAAATACATGTTTAGCGTATACATATTAAATACAGGTTTAGTGTATTAATATTAAATACATGTTTAGTGTATGAATAATAACTACAGGTTTAGTGTATTAATATTAAATACATGTTTAGTGTATAAATGTTAAATACATGTTTAGTTTATGAATATTAAATACATGTTTAGTGTATTAATATTAAATACATGTTTAGTGTCTGAATATTAAATACACTTTTAGTGTATAAATAGTAAATAAACGTTTAGTGTAACGATATTAAATACATGTTTAGTGTATTAATATTAAATATATGTTTATTTTATTAAAATTAAATATATGTTTTTGTATTACAATTAAATACATATTAAGTGTAAGAATAATAACTACATGTTTATTGAATGAATATTAAATACATGTTTAGTGTATTAATATTAAATATGTGTTTAGTTTATTAAAAATAAATACATGTTTTTGAAATTAATATTAAATACATGTTTAGTGTATTAATATTAAATATATGTTTAGTTTATAAAAATTAAATACATGTTTTTGTATTAATATTAAATACATGTTTAGTGTATTAATATTAAAAACATGTTTATTGTATGAATGTTAAATACATGTTTAGTGTATGAATGTTAAATACATGTTTAGTGTATTAATATTAAATATATGTTTAGTGTATTAAAATTAAATACATGTTTTTGTATTAATATTAAATACATGTTTAGTGTATAAATATTAAATACATGTGTAGTGTATTAATATTAAATACATGTTTAGTGTATAAATATAAGTGTATGAGAAACCAAACTTATGTAAAAAAAAAAAAAAGAAAGAAAAAAAAAAAGGAAAAAGAGAGAGAGAGACGGAGAGGACCGGGCATATTAAGAGGGAACGTGCGCCCTCCTGTGGACTTCTGCCGCAACTGCACACATAAAGAAATTCATTATTTCCAAGTGTGCCTTATTTAGAGGATAATAAATACATGTTTACTGTATGAATATTAAATATATGATTAGTATATAATTACATGTATGTTTGGTATATGATTATTAAATACATGTTCAGTGTATTAATATTAAATACATGTTTAGTGTATGAATATTAAATGCATGTTTAGTGTATAAATATTAAATACATGTTGAGTGTATTAATATTAAATATATGTTTAGTTTATTAAAATTAAATACATGTTTTTGTATAAATATTAAATACATGTTTAGTGTATAAATATTAAATACATGTTTATTGTATGAATATTAAATACATGTTTAAAATATGAATATTAAATACATGTTTAGTGTATAAATATTAAATACATGTTTCGTGTACGAATATTAAATACATGTTTAGTGTATAAATATTAAATACATGTTTAATGTATGAATATTAAATAAATGTTTAGTGTATGAATATTAAATACATTTTTAATGTATGAATATTAAATACATGTTTAGTGTATAAATATTAAATACATGTTTCGTGTATAAATATTAAATACATGTTAAGTGTATGAATATTAAATACATATTTAGTGTATAAATATTAAATACATGATTAGTGTATTAATATTAAATACATGATTAGTGTATGAATATTCAATACATGTTTAATGTATAAATATTAAATACGTGTTTAGTGTATTAATATTAAATATATGTTTAGTTTATTAAAATTAAATACATGTTTTTGTATTAATATTAAATACATGTTTAGTGTGTTAATATTAAATACATGTTTAGTGTATAAATGTTAAATACATGTTTAGTGTATGAATATTAAATACATGTTTAGTGTATTAATATTAAATATGTTTAGTTTATTAAAATTAAATACATGTTTTTGTATTAATATTAAATACATGTTTAGTGTATTAATATTAAATACATGATTAGTGTATGAATATTAAATACATGTTTAGTGTATAAATGTTAAATAGATGTTTAGTGTATGAATATTAAATACATGTTTAGTGTATAAATAATAAATACATGTTTCGTGTATGAATATTAAATACATGTTTGGTGTATAAATATTAAATACATGTTAAGTGTATGAATATTAAATACATATTTTGTGTATGAATATTAAATACATGATTAGTGTATTAATATTAAATACATGTTTAGTGTATTAGTATTAAATATGTGTTTAGTTTATTAAAATTAAATAAATATTTTTGTATTAATATTAAATACATGTTTAGTGTATAAATATTAAATACAGGTTTAGTGTATTAATATTAAATACATGTTTAGTGTATGAATAATACCTACATGTTTAGTGTATGAATAATAACTACACGTTTAGTGTAAAAATATTAAATACATGTTTAGTGTATTAATATTAAATATATATTTAGTTTATTAAAATTAAATACATGTTTTTGTATTAATATTAAATACATGTTTAGTGTATAAATATTTAATACATGTTTACTGTATTAATATTAAATACATGTTTAGTGTATGAATAATAACTACATGTTCAGTGTATGAATATTAAATACATGTTTAGTGTATAAATATTAAATACATGTTTAGTGTATTAATATTAAATATATGTTTAGTTTATTAAAATTAAAAACATGTTTTTGTATTAATATTAAATACATGTTTAGTGTATAAATATTAAATACATGTTTAGTGTATTAATATTAAATACATGTTTAGTGTATGAATAATAACTACATGTTCAGTGTATGAATATTAAATACATGTTTAGTGTATAAATATTAAATACATGTTTAGTGTATTAATATTAAATATATGTTTAGTTTATTAAAATTAAATACATGTTTTTGTATTAATATTAAATACATGTCTAGTGTATTAATATTAAATACATGTTTAGTGTATAAATATAGGTGTATGAGAAACCAAACTTATGTAAAAAAAATAAAAGAAACAAAAAAAAATTGAAAAAGAGAGAGATAGAGAGACGGAGAGGCCCGGACTTATTAAGAGGGAACGTGCCCCCTCCTGTGGACTTCTGCCGCAACTGCACATATAAAGAAATTAATTATTTCCAAGTGTGTCTTATTTAGAGGATAATAAATACATGTTTACTGTATAAATATTAAATACATGTTTAGTGTATAAATAGTAAATACATGTTTAGTGTATAAATGTTAAATACATGTTTAGTGTATTAATATTAAATCAATGTTTAGTGTATGAATAATAACTACACGTTTAGTGTAAAAATATTAAATACATGTTTAGTGTATTAATATTAAATATATATTTAGTTTATTAAAATTAAATACATGTTTTTGTATTAATATTAAATACATGTTTAGTGTATAAATATTTAATACATGTTTACTGTATTAATATTAAATACATGTTTAGTGTATGAATAATAACTACATGTTTAGTGTATTAATATTAAATATATGTTTAGTGTATTAATATTAAATATATGTTTAGTTTATTAAAATTAAAAACATGTTTTTGTATTAATATTAAATACATGTTTAGTGTATAAATATTAAATACATGTTTAGTGTATTAATGTTAAATACATGTTTAGTGTATAATTATTAAATACATGTTTAGTGTATTAATATTAAATATATGTTTAGTTTATTAAAATTAAATACATGTTTTTGTATTAATATTAAATACATGTCTAGTGTATTAATATTAAATACATGTTTAGTGTATAAATATAGGTGTATGAGAAACCAAACTTATGTAAAAAAAAAAAAAGAAACAAAAAAAAATTGAAAAAGAGAGAGAGAGACGGAGAGGCCCGGACTTATTAAGAGGGAACGTGCGCCCTCCTGTGGACTTCTGCCGCAACTGCACGCATAAAGAAATTAATTATTTCCAAGTGTGCCTTATTTAGAGGATAATAAATACATGTTTACTGTATGAATATTAAATATATGATTAGTATATGATTACATATACGTTTAGTATATGATTATTAAATACATGTTTAGTGTATGAATATTAAATATATGTTTACTGTATGAATATTAAATACATGTTTAGTGTATAAATAGTAAATACATGTTTAGTGTATAAATGTTAAATACATGTTAATGTATTAATATTAAATCAATGTTTAGTGTATGAATATTAAATACATGTTTAGTGTATAAATATTAAATACATGTTTAGTGTATAAATATTAAATCAATCAATCAATCAATGTTTACTTATATAGCCCTAAATCACTAGTGTCTCAAAGGGCTGCACAAACCACCACGACATCCTCGGTAGGCCCACATAAGGGCAAGGAAAACTCACACCCAGTGGGACATCGGTGACAATAATGACCCAGTGGGACGTCGGTGACAATGATGATTATGAGAACCTTGGAGAGGAGGAAAGCAATGGATGTCGAGCGGATCTAACAGGATACTGTGAAAGTTCAATCCATAATGGATACAACACAGTCGCGAGAGTCCAGTCCAAAGAGGATCCAAGACACAGCAGCGAGAGTCCCGTTCACAGCGGAGCCAGCAGGAAACCATCCCAAGCGTAGGCGGACCAGCAGTGCAGAGATGTCCCCAGCCGATACACAGGCGAGCAGTACATGGCCACCGGATCGGACCGGACCCCCTCCACACGGGAGAGTGGGACATAGAAGAAAAAGAAAAGAAACGGCAGATCAACTGGTCTAAAAAGGGAGTCTATTTAAAGGCTAGAGTATACAAATGAGTTTTAAGGTGAGACTTAAATGCTTCTACTGAGGTGGCATCGCGAACTGTTACCGGGAGGGCATTCCAGAGTACTGGAGCCCGAACGGAAAATGCTCTATAGCCCGGAGACTTTTTTTGGGCTTTGGGAATCACTAATAAGCCTGAGTCCTTTGAACGCAGATTTCTTGCCGGGACATACGGTACAATACAATCGGCAAGATAGGATGGAGCTAGACCGTGTAGTATTTTATACGTAAGTAGTAAAACCTTAAAGTCACATCTTAAGTGCACAGGAAGCCAGTGCAGGTGAGCCAGTACAGGTATATATGTATGTATATATGAATATAAAGGTATATACAGTACAGGCATAATGTGATCAAACTTTCTTGTTCTTGTCAAAAGTCTAGCAGCCGCATTTTGTACCAACTGTAATCTTTTAATGCTAGACATGGGGAGACCCGAAAATAATACGTTACAGTAGTCGAGGCGAGACGTAACAAACGCATGGATAATGATCTCAGCGTCTTTAGTGGACAGAATGGAGCGAATTTTAGCGATGTTACGGAGATGAAAGAAGGCCGTTTTAGTAACGCTTTTAATGTGTGCTCAAAGGAGAGAGTTGGGTCGAAGATAATACCCAGATTCTTTACCGTGTCGCCTTGTTTAATTGTTTGGTTGTCAAATGTTAGAGTTGTATTATTAAATAGAGTTCGGTGTCTAGCAGGACCGATAATCAGCATTTCCGTTTTTTTGGCGTTGAGTTGCAAAAAGTTAGCGGACATCCATTGTTTAATTTCATTAAGACACGCCTCCAGCTGACTACAATCCGGCGTGTTGGTCAGCTTTAGGGGCATGTAGAGTTGGGTGTCATCAGCATAACAGTGAAAGCTAATACCGTATTTGCGTATGATGTCACCTAGCGGCAGCATGTAGATGCTGAAGAGTGCAGGGCCAAGGACCGAACCCTGGGGAACTCCACACGTTACCTTAACGTAGTCCGAGGTCACATTGTTATGGGAGACACACTGCATCCTATCAGTAAGATAAGAGTTAAACCAAGACAGGGCTAAGTCTGACATACCAATTCGTGTTTTGATACGTTCTAATAAAATATTATGATCGACGGTATCGAAAGCAGCGCTAAGATCGAGGAGCAGCAACATAGATGACGCATCAGAATCCATCGTTAGCAATAGATCATTAGTCATTTTTGCGAGGGCTGTCTCCGTGGAGTGATTTGCCCTGAAACCGGATTGAAAGGTTTCACATAGATTGTTAGACGCTAAGTGTTCATTTAACTGCTCCGCAACAATTTTTTCGAGGATTTTTGAAATAAAGGGAAGGTGAGACACCGGTCGGTAGTTTACCATGAGGTCAGGATCGAGGTTAGGTCTTTTAAGAAGAGGATGAATAACCGCTTTTTTGAATGCTAGGGGAACAGTGCCCGAGGAAAGTGATAAGTTTATAATATTTAGCACTGATGGACCTAATAATACAAAGAGCTCCTTGATCAGTTTCCCAGGAAGAGGGTCAAGTAAACATGTTGTTTGTTTTATTCCATTTACACGTTGTAACAATTCCTCTAATGTTATTTCCTCAAAACGAGAGAAACTATTTTGGAGGGCAGTATCCGCCGTATATACAATCGTGTCAGTGTTAATAGAACCCCGTTGTAGCTGGGACGCATTGTCTTTCATCTCCTTTCTAATGACTTCAATTTTCTTACTAAAGAATTGCATAAAGTCATCAGCTGAGTGGGTGGAGCTACTGGAAGGAGTCCCTTGTTGGGTTAGCGATGCTACCGTACTAAACAAAAATTTAGGATCGTTTTTATTACGGTGGATGAGATTTGAGTAATAATTAGCTTTAGCTAAGGTAAGCATGCGTTTATAAGTTATTAAACCATCACTAAATGCTTGATGGTGCACCTCAAGTTTAGTCGTGCGCCATTTGCGTTCCAGCTTTCTGCATAATAATTTCTGAGCTCTAGTTTCTTCTGTAAACCACGGGGTGCGCTTTTTTGGAGCCTTTTTTAACTTTAGCGGTGCTATGTTATCAATGGTTTCGCGCAGGGCGTCGTTAAAGTTGTTAGTGAGGTTATCAATAGAGCCCACATACTTTGGGAATGGTGCCATTACCGAGGGCAGTAGGTCAGCAAGAGTTGTCGTTGTGGCTGTATTAATGTTGCGGCTGCTATAGCAGTTATTATTATTATTAGTTTGACGAACATGCGTCTGAACCTCGAATTTTATAAGGTAATGATCGGACAATACTTTAGTATACGGGAGTATCATAACTTTGGAAGCGGTGATACCCCTGACAAGCACTAGGTCTATCGTATTACCGTTGCGATGCGTGGGTTCATTTATTATTTGTGTGAGACCACAGCTATCAATTATAGTCTGGAGCGCTACGCACGGTGGGTCCGATGGGGTATTCATATGGATATTAAAGTCCCCCATTATGATTATATTATCGGCGTGTGTCACTAGATCAGCAACGAACTCTGAGAATTCATTGATAAAGTCCGAATAGGGCCCTGGGGGGCGGTAGATAACAGCCAGGTGTAGAGGCAGCGGTGTGACAGACCTCATAGTAAGCACCTCAAACGATTTATATTTATTATTTATGTTAGGACTAAGGTTAAAGTTTTCGTTGTATATTAGTGCGACCCCCCCACCCCTTTTAAGCGGACGGGCAATATGCGCATGTGTAAAGTTAGGAGGACATGCCTCATTTAGCGCAAAAAAGTCGTTTGGTTTAAGCCAGGTTTCGCTGAGACCGATGACGTTAAGATTGTTGTCTCTGATAATATCATTAACTAACAACGTTTTGGGAGACAATGATCTTATGTTTAAAAAACCTATATTATAGGTAGTGGGCTGTTTTAGGGAATTTTTGATCAAATTATCCGTAGTAGCAATATTAATAATGTTGTTGTGAAGACTCTTCTTCGGCATGGTAATGCCGGTGTAGTTTTCCCGTGGATGCGTCGAAGCAGAACACAGCAAAGGTAAGATATAAGGTATTTATTTAATAACAAAAGTCTATGAACAAAAATACTGGTGTAAAGAGAAAAAAGTAAACAAAAGACGCTAGCGTGAAAGCTAGGATAAAACAAGGAAAACTAAAACTTGGTACGAGGACACAAAAGAGTAAACAAAACATTTAGCATGAAAGCTAGACAATAAAGTGGCTTGGCGTGAGAGCTAGCGAGAAAATACATACGAATGATGAGAGTCGTCACTGATGCGCGTGGGCAAATTAGGATCCGAGAATGAGTGAACAGAAAAGGTGAGCTTAAATAGGAGGGTGATAATAATTAGCAGGTGTGCGGGGCGAGACTAGCCGGTGGACTGATGTGTAACCATAGTGATGGATAAAAACAGGAAATAAACGGGTCAGACAGAGAATGAAAAAACAAACACGTGAAGATCTGAGCCACAGATCGCAACAGTATTCCCCCCCAACAAAAGACAGATACCAGATGTCTTAAAAAACAAACAAAAACTTGAACCCCCTCCCCAAAACCAGAAAGTTCACAAACGAAGGGAGGGCGGAGGGAGGCCACGGTGGAGGGTCGCCAGATCGCATGTCCCCGAATCCACCGAGGACACATCATGTGGCGGCGGCGGGTGGAACGCTGCTGCCGAAAAAGTTTTGGCGGGCGACCTCGAAAAGGCCACATTAGTGGCCGCCTCGCAGGATGAGGTGCCTGGCGAGGCGGACGACCCGGGCACGGCCACATCCGTGGCCGACATGGAGGAGGGAGTGTCTGGCGAGGAGGATGACCTCGCAGAGGCCACGCCCGTGATCGACGTGGTGGACGACGCCTCAGCACCGAAATCCCAGCAGGCTTGGAAGCAGCAGACGAGGGTGCGGGGACTGCAGCCAAAGCAGGCCCGAGTGCAGCTGGCGAGGATGATGCGGGTGCTGCAGGAGTCGTCGGAGGCGGCCTGGGAGCCGCAGGAGTCGTCGGAGGCGGCCTGGGAGCCGCAGGAGTCGTCGGAGGCGGCCTGGGAGCCGCAGGAGTCGTCGGAGGCGGCCTGGGAGCCGCAGGAGTCGTCATCGACGTGAATGCAGGCGTAGTCGTCGGTGGTGCTGGTGTGGGTTCCAGCCCCGTCGTCGACGCTGTTGTGGGCTCCAGCCCCGTCGTCGACGCTGGTGTGGGCTCCAGCCCCGTCGTCGACGCTGGTGTGGGCTCCAGCCCCGTCGTCGGCGCTGGTGTGGGCTCCAGCCCCGTCGTCGGCGGTGCTTGGCGGCGCGGAGCTGGCACCGGTGCTTGGCGGCACGGAGCTGGCACTGGAGTGGGCTCCAGCCCTGTCGACACAGGTGAAGGTTCCAGCCCCGTCGTCGACGGTGTGGGCTCTAGCCCCATTGTCGACGTTGGTGCTGGAGTGGGCTCCAGCTCTGGAGCTGGTGCTGGAGTGGGCTCCAGCTCTGGAGCTGGTGCTGGAGTGGGCTCCAGCTCTGGGGCTGGTGCTGGAGTGGGCTCCAGCTCTGGAGCTGTTGCTGGAGTCGGCTCCAGCTTTGGAGCTGTTGCTGGAGTGAGATCCAGGTTAAAGTCTGTAATTGGTATGAGAACCAGTTCTGGGTCGGAGGCTGGTGTGAGAACCAGGTGGGAGTCTAGTGCTGGCTTGAGAACCAGACTAGAGTTCAAAACTGGTGTGAGAACCAGGCCCGAAAAAGCTGCTGGTGTGTGAACCAGGCGAGAGTCGAATTCTGGCGTGAAAACCAGGTTAGTGTCATGTGCTGGTGTGAGAACCAGACGGGGAGCAGGTGTCGGCTTCAGCCGAGGAGCAGGTGTCGGCTTCAGCCGAGGAGCAGGAGTCGGCTTCAGCCGAGGAGCAGGAGTCGGCTTCAGCCGAGGAGCAGGAGTCGGCTTCAGCCGAGGAGCAGGAGTCGGCTTCAGCCGAGGAGCAGGAGTCGGCTTCAGCCGAGGAGCAGGAGTCGGCTTCAGCCGAGGAGCAGGCACAGGGGTCTGCCGAGGAGAACTAGGGGACTGGCTGTGAGCAGGACTAGGACTATGATGAGTGATAAGACAAACACTAGGACTCGGGCAAGGACTTGAGAGAGGACCAGGACTTACAATCACACTAGTGTTTTGAGAAGGGCTTGGGCAACGACCAGGACTTACAGTCATACCAGGGCTTGGGCAAGAACTAGGACAAACGGTCAAACTAGGGCTTGGGCAAGGACTGGGACTAACAATCAAACTGGTGCTCGGGCAAGGACTAGGACAAAGACTAGGACTTACAGTAACACTGGGGCTCGGACAAGAACTTGGGTAAGGACTAGGGTTCGGACTAAGACCACGAGGGGAATCAGTACTAATATTACAAAGGCAAGAAACAAGACTCGGGACCGGACTCGAAACAGGACTCGGACTACGGATCAGTCTACGAGTGGAACTAGGACTACGACGACTACGAGAAAGACTAGGACTACAACTAGAATCAGAACGGAAACTCGGACCAGGACTTGGACTACGACTCAGTCTACAAGTCGGTCTACGAGTAGGACTAGAACATGGGCTACGAAGAAGGCTGGGACTCGAACTCTGAGAGAGACTGTGACTAAAACTAGAACTAGGGCACAGACGGAACACAGGTGGAGGAGGTCTAAGAGGGCGTGACTTGACCGGGGAGAACACCGGTGGAGGAGGTCTAGGAGGCCGTAGTGGCTTAACAGGTTTAACAGGGGTGAACACCGGTGGTGGAGGTCTAGGAGGCTTAGTAGTAATACTGGCCCTCCCCTCGAGACCCGGATTCCAGACGGGGTCCCGTTGGATAGAGGCTGACCGTAAGGGCGGGCGGTGGGAGGTTTGGAGGAGGGCAGACTCCACCCCATTAGTCTGTATGAGGAGAGGATTGTTCTGAGCAGCAAGAAATTTCTCCTCCAGCTCCAGTTCAATCAAAACTCTCCTGTACCACTCGTCCATCCAGGCAGGACTATATTTTTCTAGGTCAGTTTCAAAATCAGGTGACGTGGGGGTAGGACGTGAAATAGGCTGAGATGTGGGCGGGGCCAAAGTAATGGGAGGCTGATCTTGACAATTAACAATATACTGAGGGTGACTAGAATCAATATAAATGTCCTGATACTGTGTGAAAGTATTATTACTGTCCAAGTTTTTGGAAAATGGCTGAGATATATCGTCCACAATAAAAAAATCTTCTGAAAAAATGTCATCAACAGAGGCCGGTGTTGCGTCACCGGTGGGCGTTCCCCAAATGACGTCATCGCTTGTGTCAGAAAAAGTGTCATGGCAGCTTAAGGAATGATTTGAAAAAAAACAAGCAGGATTACCGGTAATGACGGGTGAATCCTGGACGGGGTGAAACTTGCTGTGTCCATGGGGAGGAATAAGTGGTGCTGGAACATTACTGCCGCGCGGGGGACCTCTCCACTGGACCCCCCGCTTCTTCGGGGCAGCGCGAACGGCTTCGGAGGAGACTTCAGGCCCACAGTCGAGTCTTTCCTGCTCCCAAGCCATGAGCTCCAACCACAACCCTAAGTCGAAGGGTTCCTCCCGTGGTTTCGACGCGGAAAAACAACTTGATGCTCGGATCCTACTGTGAAGACTCTTCTTCGGCATGGTAATGCCGGTGTAGTTTTCCCGTGGATGCGTCGAAGCAGAACACAGCAAAGGTAAGATATAAGGTATTTATTTAATAACAAAAGTCTATGAACAAAAATACTGGTGTAAAGAGAAAAAAGTAAACAAAAGACGCTAGCGTGAAAGCTAGGATAAAACAAGGAAAACTAAAACTTGGTACGAGGACACAAAAGAGTAAACAAAACATTTAGCATGAAAGCTAGACAATAAAGTGGCTTGGCGTGAGAGCTAGCGAGAAAATACATACGAATGATGAGAGTCGTCACTGATGCGCGTGGGCAAATTAGGATCCGAGAATGAGTGAACAGAAAAGGTGAGCTTAAATAGGAGGGTGATAATAATTAGCAGGTGTGCGGGGCGAGACTAGCCGGTGGACTGATGTGTAACCATAGTGATGGATAAAAACAGGAAATAAACGGGTCAGACAGAGAATGAAAAAACAAACACGTGAAGATCTGAGCCACAGATCGCAACAGTTGTGTTTATTATGCCCAGTGCATTCAGTATAATTACGACCATATCTAGGAATTGATACGACGGAAATGTTCCGATTGTTTGATTGTTGCTTTGATAAACTGCACGCATCATGGTTAGCCACCTCAGTAACGGGGATTTTCCGATTGTTTGATTGTTGCTTTGATAAACTGCACGCATCATGGTTAGCCTCCTCAGTAACGGGGATTTTCCGATTGTTTGTTTGTTGCTTTGATAAACTGCACGCATCATAGTTAGCCACCTCAGTAAAACACATGTCCAACTCTGAAACACTCAAAGCAGAAAAAACTTGTTCTAATTTAACTGACTCCTTACCCAGACCAGTAGTCTCGCATCTTTCATCTAAATCCGTCTTCAGAATGGAGGGAAGTGGTGTACTGTGGGGATTAGCCTTCTGCTTTGTTTTTAGCCCCGCTCGACATCCGCGTTTCCGATCACACCGCTGGCGTCTGCTCCGTAGACGGCCCCCGCTGCTACTAGACTCCGCTGCTTCACAGGCCGCTGGATGTAGCCGCCGACGTATCCCCATGCTAGTTAGCATGTTTAGCACGCCCGCGTCTATCAGTCCAAAACGGCCCGATATGTCCATATCCAGAAGTGTCTGGCGGTCGTACGTGATCACGGAGTGACCACGATGCGAGCCAGCCATGAAGTCTGCAGAACTGTCCGGCATTTCCGCCAAATGTTCCATCTTTAGCAAGAGCACCGCAGTGTCGCAGCCCGTCCGGGCGCCGCCATAATAAACTAAACATATATTTAATATTAATACACTAAACATGTATTTAACATTTATACACTAAACATGTATTTAATATTCATACACTAAACATGTATTAAATATTTATACACTAAACATGTATTTAATATTAATACAAAAACATGTATTTAATTTTAATAAACTAAATATATATTTAATATTAATACACTAAACATGTATTTAATATTTTTACACTAAACGTGTATTTAATATTCATACACTAAAAGTGTATTTAATATTCATACACTAAACATGTGTTTAATATTAATACAAAAACATGTATTTAATTTTAATAAACTAAATATATATTTAATATTAATACACTAAACATGTATTTAATATTTTTACACTAAACATGTATTTAATATTCATACACTAAACGTGTAGTTATTATTCATACACTAAACATGTATTTAATATTTATACACTAAACATGTATTTAATATTAATACACTAAATATGTATTTATTATATATCCACTAAACATGTATTTAATATTCATAAACTAAATATATATTTAATATTAATACACTAAACATGTATTTAATATTAATACACTAAACATGTATTTAATATTTTTACACTAAACATGTATTTAATATTCATACACTAAACATGTATTTAATATTCATACACTAAACATGTATTTAATTTTAATACAAAAACATGTAATTAATATTTTTACACTAAACATGTATTTAATATTCATACACTAAACGTGTAGTTATTATTCATACACTAAACATGTATTTAATATTTATACACTAAACATGTATTTAATATTAATACACTAAATATATATTTAATAGTAATACACTAAACATGTATTTAATATTCATAAACTAAACATATATTTAATATTAATACACTAAACATGTATTTAATATTAATACACTAAATATGTATTTATTATATATCCACTAAACATGTATTTAATATTCATAAACTAAATATATATTTAATAGTAATACACTAAACATGTATTTAATATTCATAAACTAAACATATATTTAATATTAATACACTAAACATGTATTTAATATTGTTACACTAAACGTGTATTTACTATTTATACACTAAAAGTGTATTTAATATAATACACTAAATCCATCATAAACTAAACATGTATTTAATATTAAAACACTAAACATGTATTTAATATTTATACACTAAACATGTTTTTAATATTAATACAGAACATGTACTTAATTTTAATAAACTAAATATATATTTAATATTAATACACTAAACATGTATTTAATATTCATAAACTAAACATGTATTTAATATTTATACACTAAACCTGTAGTTATTATTCATACACTAAACATGTAGTTAATATTAATACACTAAACTTGTATTTAATATTTATACACTAAACATGTATTTAATATTAATACAAAAACATTTATTTAATTTTAATAAAGTAAACACATATTTAATTTTAATACACTAAACATGTATTTAATATTTATACACTAAACATGTATTTAATATTTATACACTTAACATGTATTTAATATTAATACACAAAATATTTATTTATTATTTATCCACTAAACATGTATTTAATATTCATAAACTAAACATGTATTTAATATTCATACACTAAATGTGTATTCAATATTAATACAAAAACATGTATTTAAGTTTAATAAACTAAACATATATTTAATATTAATACACTAAACATGTATTTAATATTCATACACAAACATGTATTTAATATTCATACACTAAACATGTATTTAATATTCATACACTAAATATGTATTTAACATTCATACACTAAACATGTATTTAATATTTATACACTAAACCTGTAGTTATTATTCATACACTAAACATGTAGTTAATATTAATACACTAAACTTGTATTTAATATTTGTACACTAAACATGTATTTAATATTAATACAAAAACATTTATTTAATTTTAATAAAGTAAACACATATTTAATTTTAATACACTAAACATGTATTTAATATTTATACACTAAACATGTATTTAATATTTATACACTTAACATGTATTTAATATTAATACACTAAATATTTATTTATTATTTATCCACTAAACATGTATTTAATATTCATAAACTAAACATGTATTTAATATTCATACACTAAATGTGTATTCAATATTAATACAAAAACATGTATTTAAGTTTAATAAACTAAACATATATTTAATATTAATACACTAAACATGTATTTAATATTCATACACAAACATGTATTTAATATTCATACACTAAACATGTATTTAATATTCATACACTAAACATGTATTTAATATTCATACACTAAACATGTATTTAATATTTATACACTAAACATGTATTTAATATTCATACACTAAACATGTATTTAATATTTATACAAAAACATGTATTTAATTTTAATAAATTAAACATATATTTAATATTAATACACTAAACATGTATTTAATATTTATACACTAAACATGTATTTAATATTCATACACTAAACATGTAGTTATTATTTATACACTAAACATGTATTTAATATTAATACAGTAATCATGTATTTAATATTAATACACTAAACATTTAGCTATTATTTGTACACTAAACATGTATTTAATATTAATACACTAAACATGTATTTAATATTAATACACTAAACATGTATTTAATATTTATACACTAATCATGTATTTAATATTAATACACTAATCATGTATTTAATATTTATACACTAAATATGTATTTAATATTTATAGACTTAACATGTATTTATTATTTATACACTAAATATGTATTTAATATTCATACATTGAAAATGTATTTAATATTCATACACTAAACATGTAATTAATATTCATACACTAAACATGTATTTAATATTCGTACACGAAACATGTATTTAATATTTATACACTAAACATGTATTTAATATTCATACATTAAACATGTATTTAATATTCATACACTAAACATGTATTTAATATTTATCAATCAATCAATCAATGTTTACTTATATAGCCCTAAATCACTAGTGTCTCAAAGGGCTGCACAAACCACCACGACATCCTCGGTAGGCCCACATAAGGGCAAGGAAAACTCACACCCAGTGGGACATCGGTGACAATAATGATCCAGTGGGACGTCGGTGACAATGATGATTATGAGAACCTTAGAGAGGAGGAAAGCAATGGATGTCGAGCGGGTCTAACATTATACTGTGAAAGTTCAATCCACAATGGATCCAACTCAGCAGCGAGAGTCCCGTTCACAGCGGAGCCAGCAGGAAACCATCCCAAGCGGAGGCGGATCAGCAGCGCAGATACACTAAACATGTATTTAATATTAATACAGTAATCATGTATTTAATATTAATACACTAAACATTTAGTTATTATTTGTACACTAAACATGTATTTAATATTCATACACTAAACATGTATTTAATATTTATACACTAAACATGTATTTAATATTCATACACTAAACATGTATTTAATATTAATACACTAAACATGTATTTAATATTTATACACTAAATATGTATTTAATATTCATACACTAAACGTGTATTTAATATCAATACACTGAACATGTATTTAATAATCATATACTAAACGTATATGTAATCATATACTAATCATATATTTAATATTCATACAGTAAACATGTATTTATTATCCTCTAAATAAGGCACACTTGGAAATAATGAATTTCTTTATGCGTGCAGTTGCGGCAGAAGTCCACAGGAGGGCGCACGTTCCCTCTTAATAAGTCCGGTCCTCTCCGTCTCTCTATCTCTCTTTTTCCTTTTTTTTTGTTTCTTTTCTTTTTTTTTTTACATAAGTTTGGTTTCTAATACACTTATATTTATACACTAAACATGTATTTAATATTCATACACTAAACATGTATTTATTATTTATACACTAAACATGTATTTAATATTCATACACTAAACATGTATTTAATATTTATACACTAAACATGTATTTAATATTTATACACTAAATATGTATTTAATATTCATACACTAAACATGTATTTAATATTAATACACTAAACATGTATTTAATATTTATACACTAAATATGTATTTAATATTCATACACTAAACGTGTATTTAATATTAATACACTGAACATGTATTTAATAATCATATACTAAACGTATATGTAATTATATACTAATCATATATTTAATATTCATACAGTAAACATGTATTTATTATCCTCTAAATAAGGCACACTTGGAAATAATGAATTTCTTTATGCGTGCAGTTGCGGCAGAACTCCACAGGAGGGCGCACGTTCCCTCTTAATAAGTCCGGTCCTCTCCGTCTCTCTATCTCTCTTTTTCCTTTTTTTTTGTTTCTTTTATTTTTTTTTTACATAAGTTTGGTTTCTCATACACTTATATTTATACACTAAACATGTATTTAATATTAATACACTAAACATGTATTTAATATTTATACACTAAACATGTATTTAATATGAATACAAAAACATGTATTTAATTTTAATAAACTAAACATTTATATAATATTCATACACTAAACATGTATTTAGGGCTTCACGGTGGAAGAGGGGTTAGTGCGTCTGCCTCACAATACGAAGTTCCTGCAGTCCTGGGTTCAAATCCAGGCTCGGGATCTTTCTGTGTGGAGTTTGCATGTTCTCCCCGTGACTGCGTGGGTTCCCTCCGGGTACTCCGGCTTCCTCCCACCTCCAAAGACATGCACCTGGGGATAGGTTAATTGGCAACACTAAAAATTGGCCCTATTGTGTGAATGTGAGTGTGAATGTTGTCTGTCAATCTGTGTTGGCCCTGCGATGAGGTGGCGACTTGTCCAGGGTGTACCCTGCCTTCCGCCCGATTGTAGCTGAGATAGGCGCCAGCGCCCCCCGCGACCCCGAAAGGGAATAAGCGGTAGGAAATGGATGGATGGATAAACATGTATTTAACATTTATACACTAAACATGTATTTAATATTAATACACTAAACATGTATTTAATGTTAATACAAAAACATGTATTTAATTTTAATAAACTAAACATATATTTAATATTAATACACTAAACATGTATTTAATATTAATACAAAAACATGTATTTAATTTTAATAAACTAAACTCATATTTAATATTAATACACTAAACATGTATTAAATATTCATACACTAAACATGTATTTAATATTCATTCAACAAACATGTAGTTATTATTCTTACACTTAATATGTATTTAATATTAATACAAAAACATGTATTTAATTTTAATAAACTAAACATATATTTAATATTAATACACTAAACATGTATTTAATATTAATACAAAAACATGTATTTAATTTTAATAAACTAAACTCATATTTAATATTAATACACTAAACATGTATTAAATATTCATACACTAAACATGTATTTAATATTCATTCAACAAACATGTAGTTATTATTCTTACACTTAATATGTATTTAATATTAATACAAAAACATGTATTTAATTTTAATAAACTAAACATATATTTAATATTAATACACTAAACATGTATTTAATATTTTTACACTAAACGTGTATTTACTATTTATACACTAAAAGTGTATTTAATATTAATACACTAAACATGTATTTAATATAATACACTAAACATGTATTTAATATTTATACACTAAACATGTATTTAATATTCATACACTAAACATTTATTTAATATTAATACACTAAACATGTATTTAATATTAATACAGAACATGTTTTTAATTTTAATAAACTAAATATATATTTAATATTAATACACTAAACATTTATTTAATATTCATAAACTAAACATGTATTTAATATTAATACACTTAACATGTATTTAATATTAATACACTAAACATGTATTTAATATTTATACACTAAACATGTATTTAATATTAATACAGAGCATGTTTTTAATTTTAATAAACTAAATATATATTTAATATTAATACACTAAACATGTATTTAACATTCATACACTAAACATGTATTTAATATTTATACACTAAACCTGTAGTTATTATTCATACACTAAACATGTATTTAATATTAATACAATAAACCTGTATTTAATATTTATACACTAAACATGTATTTAATATTAATACAAAAACATTTATTTAATTTTAATAAAGTAAACACATATTTATTATTAATACACTACACATGTATTTAATATTTATACACTAAACATGTATTTAATATTTATACACTAAACATGTATTTAATATTAATACACTAAATATTTATTTATTATTTATCCACTAAACATGTAATTAATATTCATAAACTAAACATGTATTTAACATTCATACACTAAATGTGTATTTAATATTAATACAAAAACATGTATTTAAGTTTAATAAACTAAACATATATTTAATATTAATACACTAAACATGTATTTAATATTTATACACAAACATGTATTTAATATTCATACACTAAACTTGTATTTAATATTCATACACTAAACATGTATTTAATATTCATACACTAAACATGGGGCTTCACGGTGGCAGAGGGGTTAGTGCGTCTGCCTCACAATACGAAGGTCCTGCAGTCCTGGGTTCAAATCCAGGCTCGGGATCTTTCTGTGTGGAGTTTGCATGTTCTCCCCGTGAATGCGTGGGTTCCCTCCGGGTACTCCGGCTTCCTCCCACTTCCAAAGACATGCACCTGGGGATAGGTTGATTGGCAACACTAAATGGTCCCTAGTGTGTGAATGTGAGTGTGAATGTTGTCTGTCTATCTGTGTTGGCCCTCCGATGAGGTGGCGACTTGTCCAGGGTGTACCCCGCCTTCCGCCCGATTGTAGCTGAGATAGGCGCCAGCGCCCCCCGCGACCCCGAAAGGGAATAAGCGGTAGAAAATGGATGGATGGATGGACACTAAACATGTATTTAATATTAATACACTGAACATGTATTTAATAATCATATGTAACCGGTGGTCTTCTCCTCTGCGTTGTGTGTTTTTTATATAAGACGACCGACACCATGGGTTTCTCCACTGCACTTTACTGATAAAACAGAATACAATCGTCATCAAAACTTTGTGCCATCGTCGAGCCCCTCTCCCGTTATCGTAGACAAAAAGGCGGCATAGTTACATACACAGTAAAATAAAAACATACCTGATAAAACAGAATACAATCGTCATCAAAACTTTGTGCCATCGTCGAGCCCCTACACAAATACATAATAATGAACAAGAAATGAATTAAAGTTTTTAACAAGACATTTTCTGTCGTCGCATGAACGCCTACCTCTCCCGTTATCGTAGACAAAAAGGGAAGTTGGAGGGCGTGTCTAACGCATATAAAAAGACAGGTGTCACAGTAATTATTGCAGTAGGAGGGACAATGAGATAATGGTTCCACATTGACAAAACATCAAACAATATTCAGGTATTTACATGTAACTTACATATTTTGTGTAATTATAACAATAATAAAACTTTAGAAAATAAATTATTTACAAGACGTAATTGACCCTGTTACACTCACCCCCCAAAAATTACACAAAAGTCTGGTTTGCAAGAACAGCATACATATGTAAACACAATGGCCATGAAAATCACAAATTTGCATTAAACAGCAATATACGCTTCCTATTTAAAGGATAAGAGAACAAGAGACTTGCTTGGCGCCTAGCAAGAACTCAAAGTACTCTATAGACAAGGTGAGGTGCCTTATACACCACACATACACAGGCCAAACATTGTGGGTGAGAAGGGAAAAATTACTTTTTCAGAACATCGAGTCCACACAAAGAGCAGCACAAATCAGCTTTTTGATCATATCTCACACATTAATAACAGTATGGACGCCTGGCTCAACCCTTAATATGGACTCAAGTTGAACCATGGACTCTATTAAACGGTAAACAGGTTTAATGACTCTGCCAAACCGTGAGGCAAATTGGTTCTCAGCACCAGATGCTTGAGGTGGAACAACTGGGACTAATTGTAGTGAGGGAGAAGGAAGTGCTATCAGGGGATCCAGAGCAGCAATACAGCCACCGTCTGTAGGGGAGACTCCTTCAGCGGACTCTGAACCTTGAGGCTCATCAAAGGAAGACTGCTCACGGACCCATGAGGCAGTACGGCCATCATCACAAGCATCAGCACTCAAGAGGGAACCAGCATGGGATGTCCCAACAGTTGCAGCTGCTGTATCAGACACCTCTGACTCATACCCATCAGACACTGCAATGGCAGGCATGACCACGGGTCCAGCATTATCATCCAAAGCTCCGTCTAAAGGCAGGAAGTTGACCTGGAGCAACAGGTTACGGTGAACAACCCTTTCATTCCCCTCTGGATCCTTGATCCGGTAGATGTGCAGGTCAGGTTTTGAGGCCACCACAGTGTGTATAACAGGCAACCACTTGTCAGAAAGTTTACGCTTCCCTTTGACACCTTTGTTTGCCAACAAAACCTGGTCGCCAAGTGAAAGAGGCTGACCTTTGACCTGTCTGTTGTACTGGTTGCACTGATGCTTCTGCTCAGCTGAGCAGTTCTTCTGGGCAAGCGTCATGGCACAATGCAGGTCCTCTAAAAGGGACTTTACATATATGTTATAGTCACACACAGTCTCATCCCGAAACACATTCTTGTGGTATCCAAGATGGCGGCGCCCGGACGGGCTGCGCTCTCGAGGAGCTCCTGCTAAAGATGGAACATTTGGCAGAAATACCGGACAATTCCACAAACTTTATGGCTGGCTCGCATCGTGGTCACTCCGTGATCACGTACGACCGCCAGACACTTCTGGATGTGGACGAATCGGGCCGTTTTGGACTGATAGACACTTGCGTGCTAGACTTGCTAACTAGCATGGGAATACATCGGCGGCTACATCCAGCGGCCTGTGAAGCAGGGGAGTCTAGTAGCAGCGGGGGCCGTCTACGGAGCAGACGCCAGCGGTGTGATCGGAAACGCGGATGCCGAGCGGGGCTTAAAACAAAGCAGAAGGCTAATCCCCACAGAACACCACTTTCCTCCATCCCGAAGACGGATTTAGATGGAAAATGCGAGACTACTGGTCTGGGTAAGGAGTCAGTTAAATTAGAACAAGTTTTTTCTGCTTTGAGTGTTTCAGAGTTGGACATGTGTTTTACCGAGGTGGCTAACTATGATGCGTGCAGTTTATCAAAGCAACAAACAAACAATCGGAAAATCCCCGTTACTGAGGTGGCTAACCATGATGCGTGCAGTTTATCAAAGCAACAAACAAACAATCGGAAAATCCCCTTTACTGAGGTGGCTAACCATGATGCGTGCAGTTTATCAAAGCAACAATCAAACAATCGGAAAATTCCTGTCGTATCAATTCCTAGATATGGTCGTAACTATACTAAATGCACTGGGCATAATAAACACAACATTATTAATATTGCTACTACGGATAATTTGATCAAAAACTCCCTAAAACAGCCCACTACCTATAATATAGGTTTTTTAAACATAAGATCATTGTCTCCTAAAACGTTGTTAGTTAATGACATTATCAGAGACAACAATCTTAACGTCATCGGTCTCAGCGAAACCTGGCTTAAACCAAACGACTTTTTTGCGCTAAATGAGGCATGTCCTCTTAACTTTACACATGCGCATATTGCCCGTCCGCTCAAAAGGGGTGGGGGGGTTGCACTAATATACAACGAAAACTTTAACCTTAGTCCTAACATAAATAATAAATATAAATCGTTTGAGGTGCTTACTATGAGGTCTGTCACACCGCTGCCTCTACACCTGGCTGTTATCTACCGCCCCCCAGGGCCCTATTCGGACTTTATTAATGAATTCTCAGAGTTCGTTGCTGATCTAGTGACACACGCCGATAATATAATCATAATGGGGGACTTTAATATCCATATGAATACCCCATCGGACCCACCGTGCGTAGCGCTCCAGACTGTAATTGATAGCTGTGGTCTCACGCAAATAATAAATGAACCCACGCATCGCAACGGTAATACGATAGACCTAGTGCTTGTCAGGGGTATCACCGCTTCCAAAGTTATGATACTCCCGTATACTAAAGTATTGTCCGATCATTACCTTATAAAATTCGAGGTTCAGACGCATGTTCGTCAAACTAATAATAATAATAACTGCTATAGCAGCCGCAACATTAATACGGCCACAACGACAACTCTTACTGACCTACTGCCCTCGGTAATGGCACCATTCCCAAAGTATGTGGGCTCTATTGATAACCTCACTAACAACTTTAACGACGCCCTGCGCGAAACCATTGATAACATAGCACCGCTAAAGTTAAAAAAGGCTCCAAAAAAGCGCACCCCGTGGTTTACAGAAGAAACTAGAGCTCAGAAATTATTATGTAGAAAGCTGGAACGCAAATGGCGCACGACTAAACTTGAGGTGCACCATCAAGCATGGAGTGATAGTTTAATAACTTATAAACGCATGCTTACCTTAGCTAAAGCTAAATATTACTCAAATCTCATCCACCGTAATAAAAACGATCCTAAATTTTTGTTTAGTACGGCAGCATCGCTAACCCAACAAGGGACCCCTTCCAGTAGCTCCACCCACTCAGCTGATGACTTTATGCAATTCTTTAGTAAGAAAATTGAAGTCATTAGAAAGGAGATTAAAGACAATGCGTCCCAGCTACAACGGGGTTCTATTAACACTGACACGATTGTATATACGGCGGATACTGCCCTCCAAAATAGTTTCTCTCGTTTTGAGGAAATAACATTAGAGGAATTGTTACAACGTGTAAATGGAATAAAACAGACAACATGCTTACTTGACCCTCTTCCTGGGAAACTGATCAAGGAGCTCTTTGTATTATTAGGTCCATCACTGCTAAATATTATAAACTTATCACTTTCCTCGGGCACTGTTCCCCTAGCATTCAAAAAAGCGGTTATTCATCCTCTTCTTAAAAGACCTAACCTCGATCCTGACCTCATGGTAAACTACCGACCGGTGTCTCACCTTCCCTTTATTTCAAAAATCCTCGAAAAAATTGTTGCGGAGCAGTTAAATGAACACTTAGCGTCTAACAATCTATGTGAAACCTTTCAATCCGGTTTCAGGGCAAATCACTCGACGGAGACAGCCCTCGCAAAAATGACTAATGATCTATTGCTAACGATGGATTCTGATGCGTCATCTATGTTGCTGCTCCTCGATCTTAGCGCTGCTTTCGATACTGTCGATCATAATATTTTATTAGAACGTATCAAAACACAAATTGGTAAGTCAGACTTAGCCCTGTCTTGGTTTAACTCTTATCTTACTGATAGGATGCAGTGTGTCTCCCATAACAATGTGACCTCGGACTACGTTAAGGTAACGTGTGGAGTTCCCCAGGGTTCGGTCCTTGGCCCTGCACTCTTCAGCATCTACATGCTGCCGCTAGGTGACATCATACGCAAATACGGTGTTAGCTTTCACTGTTATGCTGATGACACCCAACTCTACATGCCCCTAAAGCTGACCAACACGCCGGATTGTAGTCAGCTGGAGGCGTGTCTTAATGAAATTAAACAATGGATGTCCGCTAACTTTTTGCAACTCAACGCCAAAAAAACGGAAATGCTGATTATCGGTCCTGCTAGACACCGACCTCTATTTAATAATACAACTCTAACATTTGACAACCAAATAATTAAACAAGGCGACACGGTAAAGAATCTGGGTATTATCTTCCACCCAACTCTCTCCTTTGAGGCACACATTAAAAGCGTTACTAAAACGGCCTTCTTTCATCTCCGTAATATCGCTAAAATTCGCTCCATTCTGTCCACTAAAGACGCTGAGATCATTATCCATGCGTTTGTTACGTCTCGCCTCGACTACTGTAACGTATTATTTTCGGGTCTCCCCATGTCTAGCATTAAAAGATTACAGTTGGTACAAAATGCGGCTGCTAGACTTTTGACAAGAACAAGAAAGTTTGATCACATTACGCCTGTACTGTATATACCTTTATATACATATATACATACATATATACCTATACTGTATATACCTTTATATACATATATACATACATATATACCTATACTGTATATACCTTTATATACATATATACATACATATATACCTATACTGTATATACCTTTATATACATATATACATACATATATACCTATACTGTATATACCTTTATATACATATATACATACATATATACCTATACTGTATATACCTTTATATACATATATACATACATATATACCTATACTGGCTCACCTGCACTGGCTTCCTGTGCACTTAAGATGTGACTTTAAGGTTTTACTACTTACGTATAAAATACTACACGGTCTAGCTCCATCTTATCTTGCCGATTGTATTGTACCATATGTCCCGGCAAGAAATCTGCGTTCAAAGGACTCCGGCTTATTAGTGATTCCCAAAGCCCAAAAAAAGTCTGCGGGCTATAGAGCGTTTTCATTTCGGGCTCCAGTACTCTGGAATGCCCTCCCGGTAACAGTTCGAGATGCCACCTCAGTAGAAGCATTTAAGTCTCACCTTAAAACTCATTTGTGTACTCTAGCCTTTAAATAGACTCCCTTTTTAGACCAGTTGATCTGCCGTTTCTTTTCTTTTTCTTCTATGTCCCACTCTCCCGTGTGGAGGGGGTCCGGTCCGATCCGGTGGCCATGTACTGCTCGCCTGTGTATCGGCTGGGGACATCTCTGCGCTGCTGATCCGCCTCCGCTTGGGATGGTTTCCTGCTGGCTCCGCTGTGAACGGGACTCTCGCTGCTGTGTTGGATCCACTTTGGACTGGACTCTCGCGACTGTGTTGGATCCATTATGGATTGAACTTTCACAGTATCATGTTAGACCCGCTCGACATCCATTGCTTTCCTCCTCTCTAAGGTTCTCATAGTCATCATTGTCACCGACGTCCCACTGGGTGTGAGTTTTCCTACCGAGGATGTCGTGGTGGTTTGTGCAGCCCTTTGAGACACTAGTGATTTAGGGCTATATAAGTAAACATTGATTGATTGATTGATGTTTGGTGTATAAATATTAAATACATGTTTAGTGTATAAATAATAACTACATGTTTAGTGTATTCATATTAAATACATGTTTAGTGTATTAATATTAAATATATGTTTAGTGTATTAAAATTAAATACATGTTTTTGTATTAATATTAAATACATGTTTAGTGTATTAATATTAAATACATGTTTAGTGTATTAATATTAAATACATGTTTAGTGTATGAATATTAAATACATGTTTAGTGTATGAATATTAAATACACGTCTAGTGTATGAATATTAAATACGTGTTTAGTGTATTAATATTAAATATGTGTTTACTTTGTTAAAATTAAATAAATGTTTTTGTATTGATATTAAATACAGGTTTAGTGTATAAATATTAAATACAGGTTTAGTGTATTAATATTAAATACATGTTTAGTGTATGAATAATAACTACAGGTTTAGTGTATAAATATTAAATACATGTGTAGTGTATAAATGTTGAATACATGTTTACTTTATGAATATTAAATACATGTTTAGTGTATTAATATTAAATACATGTTTAGTGTATGAATATTAAATACATGGTTACTGTATGAAAATTAAATATATGATTAGTGTATACTTACATAAACGTTTAGTATATGATTATTAAATACATAATCAGTGTATTAATATTAAATACATGTTTATTGAATGAATATTAAATACATGTTTAGTGTATAAATACTAAATACATGTTTAGTGTATGAATATTAAATAAATGTTTAGTGTATTAATATTAAATACATGTTTAGTGTATTAATATTAAATACATGTTTAGTGTATTAATATTAAACATATGTTTAGTTTATTCAACTTAAATACATGTTTTTGTATTAATATTAAATATATGTTTAGTGTATGAATATTAAATACAGGTTTAGTGTATGAATATTAAATACATGTTTAGTGTATAAATATTAAATACATGTTTAGTGTATTAATATTAAATACATGTTTAGTGTATTAATATTAAATATATGTTTACTTTATTAAAATTAAATGCATTTTTTTGTATTAATATTAAATACATGTTTAGTGTATTAATATTCAATACATGTTTAGTGTATAAATGTTAAATACATGTTTAGTGTATAAATATTAAATACACGTTTAGTGTATGAATATTAAATACATGTTTAGTTTATGAATATTAAATACATGTTTAGTGGATAAATAATAAATACATATTTAGTGTATTAATATTAAATACATGTTTAGTGTATAAATATTAAATACATGTTTAGTGTATAAATATTAAATACATGTTTAGTGTATTAATATTAAATATGTGTTTGGTTTATTAAAATTAAATAAATGTTTTTGTATTAATATTAAATACATTTTTAGTGTATAAATATTAAATACATGTTTAGTGTATTAATATTAAATACATGTTTAAGGTATGAATATTAAATATATGTTTAGTTTATTAAAATTAAATACATGTTTTTGTATTAATATTAATTACATGTTTAGTGTATAAATATTAAATACATGTTTAGTGTATTAATATTAAATCAATGTTTAGTGTATAAATATTAAATACATGTTAGTGTATGAATATTAAATACATGTTTAGTGTATGAATATTAAATACATGTTTAGTGTATGAATATTAAATACATGTTTAGTGTATTAATATTAAATACATGTTTAGTGTATGAATATTAAATACATGTTTAGTGTATTAATGTTAAATACATGATTATTGTATAAATATTAAATACATGTTTGGTGTATTAATATTAAATACATGTTTAGTGTATAAATATTAAATACATGTTTGTTGTATTAATATTAAATACATGTTTAGTGTATTAATATTAAATATATGTTTAGTGTATGAATATTAAATACATGTTTAGTGTATAAATGTTTAATACATGTTTAGTGTATAAATATTAAATACATGTTTAGTGTATTAATATTAAATACATTTTTAGTGTATTCATATTAAATACATGTTTAGTGTATTAATGTTAAATACATGTTTATTGTATAAATATTAAAATACATGTTTATTGTATGAATATTAAATACATGTTTATTGTATAATAAATACATGTTTAGTGTACAAATATTACATATGTGTTTAGTGTATGAATATTAAATACATGATTAATATCCATATGAATACCCCATCGGACCCACCGTGCGTAGCGCTCCAGACTGTAATTGATAGCTGTGGTCTCACACAAATAATAAATGAACCCACGCATCGCAACGGTAATACGATGGACCTAGTGCTCGTCAGGGGTATCACCGTTTCCAAAGTTACGATACTCCCGTATACTAAAGTATTGTCCGATCATTACCTTATAAAATTCGAAGTTCAGACGCATGTTCGTCAAACTAATAATAATAATAACTGCTATAGCAGCCGCAACATTAATACAGCCACAACGACAACTCTTACTGACCTACTGCCCTCGGTAATGGCACCATTCCCAAAGTATGTGGGCTCTATTGATAACCTCACTAACAACTTTAACGACACCCTGCGCGAAACCATTGATAACATAGCACCGCTAAAGTTAAAAAAGGCTCCAAAAAAGCGCACCCCGTGGTTTACAGAAGAAACTAGAGCTCAGAAATTATTATGCAGAAAGCTGGAACGCAAATGGCGCACGACTAAACTTGAGGTGCACCATCAAGCATGGAGTGATGGTTTAATAACTTATAAACGCATGCTTACCTTAGCTAAAGCTAATTATTACTCAAATCTCATCCACCGTAATAAAAACGATCCTAAATTTTTGTTTAGTATGGTAGCATCGCTAACCCAACAAGGGACTCCTTCCAGTAGCTCCACCCACTCAGCTGATGACTTTATGCAATTCTTTAGTAAGAAAATTGAAGTCATTAGAAAGGAGATGAAAGACAATGCGTCCCAGCTACAACGGGGTTCTATTAACACTGACACGATTGTATATACGGCGGATACTGCCCTCCAAAATAGTTTCTCTCGTTTTGAGGAAATAACATTAGAGGAATTGTTACAACGTGTAAATGGAATAAAACAGACAACATGTTTACTTGACCCTCTTCCTGGGAAACTGATCAAGGAGCTTTTTGTATTATTAGGTCCATCAGTGCTAAATATTATAAACTTATCACTTTCCTCGGGCACTGTTCCCCTAGCATTCAAAAAAGCGGTTATTCATCCTCTTCTTAAAAGACCTAACCTCGATCCTGACTTCATGGTAAACTACCGACCGGTGTCTCACCTTCCCTTTATTTCAAAAATCCTCGAAAAAAATTGTTGCGGAGCAGTTAAATGAACACTTAGCGTCTAACAATCAATGTGAAACCTTTCAATCCGGTTTCAGGGCAAATCACTCCACTGAGACAGGCCTCGCAAAAATGACTAATGATCTATTGCTAACGATGGATTCTGATGCGTCATCTATGTTGCTGCTCCTCGATCTTAGCGCTGCTTTCGATACCGTCGATCATAATATTTTATTAGAACGTATCAAAACACGAATTGGTATGTCAGACTTAGCCCTGTCTTGGTTTAACTCTTATCTTACTGATAGGATGCAGTGTGTCTCCCATAACAATGTGACCTCGGACTACGTTAAGGTAACGTGTGGAGTTCCCCAGGGTTCGGTCCTTGGCCCTGCACTCTTCAGCATCTACATGCTGCCGCTAGGTGACATCATACGCAAATACGGTATTAGCTTTCACTGTTATGCTGATGACACCCAACTCTACATGCCCCTAAAGCTGACCAACACGCCGGACTGTAGTCAGCTGGAGGCGTGTCTTAATGAAATTAAACAATGGATGTCCGCTAACTTTTTGCAACTCAACGCCAAAAAAACGGAAATGCTGATTATCGGTCCTGCTAGACACCGAACTCTATTTAATAATACAACTCTAACATTTGACAACCAAACAATTAAACAAGGCGACTCGGTAAAGAATCTGGGTATTATCTTCGACCCAACTCTCTCCTTTGAGGCACACATTAAAAGCGTTACTAAAACGGCCTTCTTTCATCTCCGTAATATCGCTAAAATTCGCTCCATTCTGTCCACTAAAGACGCTGAGATCATTATCCATGCGTTTGTTACGTCTCGCCTCGACTACTGTAACGTATTATTTTCGGGTCTCCCCATGTCTAGCATTAAAAGATTACAGTTGGTACAAAATGTGGCTGCTAGACTTTTGACAAGAACAAGAAAGTTTGATCATATTACGCCTGTACTGTATATACCTTTATATACATATATACATACATATATACCTATACTGTATATACCTTTATATACATATATACATACATATATACCTATACTGTATATACCTTTATATACATACATATATACCTGTACTGTGTATACCTTTATATACATATATACATACATATATACCTATACTGGCTCACCTGCACTGGCTTCCTGTGCACTTAAGATGTGACTTTAAGGTTTTACTACTTACGTATAAAATACTACACGGTCTAGCTCCATCCTATCTTGCCGATTGTATTGTACCATATGTCCCGGCAAGAAATCTGCCTTCAAAGGACTCCGGCTTATTAGTGATTCCCAAAGCCCAAAAAAAGTCTGCGGGCTATAGAGAGTTTTCCGTTCGGGCTCCAGTACTCTGGAGCCCGAAATGTATTAATATTAAATATATGTTTAGTTTATTGAAATTAAATACATGTTTTTGTATTAATATTAAAAACATGTTTAGTGTATTAATATTAAAAACATGTTTAGTGTATAAATGTTAAATACATGTTTAGTGTATGAATATTAAATACATGTTTAGTGTATTAATATTAAATATGTTTAATTTATTAAAATTAAAGACATGTTTTTGTATTAATATTAAATACATGTTTAGTGTATAAATATTAAATACATGTTTAGTGTATAAATATTAAATACACGTTTAGTGTATAAATATGAAATACATGTTTAGTGTATGAATATTAAATACATGTTTAGTGTATAAATATAGGTGTATGAGAAACCAAACTTATGTAAAAAAAATAAAAGAAACAAAAAAAATTGAAAAAGAGAGAGAGAGAGACGGAGAGGACCGGACTTATTAAGAGGGAAGATGCGCCCTCCTGTGGACTTCTGCCGCAACTGCACACATAAAGAAATTCATTATTTCCA
Organism: Nerophis ophidion; assembly: GCF_033978795.1. Lineage (NCBI taxonomy): Eukaryota > Metazoa > Chordata > Actinopteri > Syngnathiformes > Syngnathidae > Nerophis > Nerophis ophidion. Next base: position 35,452 of record NW_026906967.1, on the reverse strand, counting down.
AGTGTGCCTTATTTAGAGGATAATAAATACATGTTTACTGTATGAATATTAAATATATGATTAGTATATAATTACATATATGTTTGGTATATGATTATTAAATACATGTTCAGTGTATTAATATTAAATACATGTTTAGTGTATGAATATTAAATACATGTTTAGTGTATTAATATTAAATACATGTTTAGTGTATTAATATTAAATACATGTTTAGTGATTGAATATTAAATACATGTTTAGTGTACAAATAATAAATACATGTTAAGTGTATGAATATTAAATACATATTTACTGTATGAATATTAAATACATATTTAGTGTACAAATAATAAATACATGTTAAGTGTATGAATATTAAATACATATTTAGTGTATAAATATTAAATACATGATTAGTGTATTAATATTAAATACATGATTAGTGTATAAAAATTAAATACATGTTTAGTGTTTAAATATTAAATACATGTTTAGTGTATAAATATTAAATACATGTTTAGTGTATGAATATTAAATACATGTTTAGTGTATAAATATTAGATACATGTTTAGTGTATAAATATTAAATACATGTTTAGTGTATGAATATTAAATACATGTTTAGTGTATAAATATTAGATACATGTTTAGTGTATGAATATTAAATACATGTTTAGTGTATAAATATTAGATACATGTTTAGTGTATGAATATTAAATACATGTTTAGTGTATAAATGTTAAATACATGTTTAGTGTATAAATATTAGATACATGTTTAGTGTATGAATATTAAATACATGTTTAGTGTATAAATATTAGATACATGTTTAGTGTATGAATATTAAATACATGTTTAGTGTATAAATATTAGATACATGTTTAGTGTGTGAATATTAAATACATGTTTAGTGTATAAATATTAGATACATGTTTAGTGTATGAATATTAAATACATGTTTAGTGTATAAATGTTAAATACATGTTTAGTGTATAAATATTAGATACATGTTTAGTGTATGAATATTAAATACATGTTTAGTGTATAAATATTAGATACATGTTTAGTGTATGAATATTAAATACATGTTTAGTGTATAAATATTAAATCCATGTTTAGTGTATGAATATTAAATACATGTTTAGTGTATTAATATTAAATACATGTTTAGTGTATAAATATTAAATACATGTTTAGTGTATTAATATTAAATATATGTTTAGTTTATTAAACTTAAATACATGTTTTTGTATTAATATTAAATACATGTTTGTGTATAAATATTAAATACATGTTTAGTGTATTAATATTAAATACATGTTTAGTGTATAAATATTAAATACATGTTTAGTGTATTAATATTAAATATATGTTTAGTTTATTAAACTTAAATACATGTTTTTGTATTAATATTAAATACATGTTTGTGTATAAATATTAAATACATGTTTAGTGTATTGATATTAAATACATGTTTAGTGTATTAATATTAAATATATGTTTAGTTTATTAAACTTAAATACATGTTTTTGTATTAATATTAAATACATGTTTAGTGTATAAATATTAAATACAGGTTTAGTGGATAAATAATAAATAAATATTTGGTGTATTAATATTAAATACATGTTTAGTGTATTAATATTAAATATGTGTTTACTTTATTAAAATTCAATAAATGTTTTTGTATTAATATTAAATACATGTTTAGTGTATTAATAATAACTACAGGTTTAGTGTGTAAATATTAAATACATGTTTAGTGTATGAATGTTAAATACATGTTTAGTTTATGAATATTAAATACATGTTTAGTGTATTAATATTAAATATATATTTAGTTTATTAAAATTAAATACATGTTTTGTATTAATATTAAATACTTGTTTAGTGTATTAAAATTAAATACATGTTTAGTGTATGAATATTAAATACATGTTTAGTGTATTAATAATAAATACATGTTTAGTGTAACAATATTAAATACATGTTTAGTGTATTAATATTAAATATATGTTTAGTTTATTAAAATTAAATACATGTTTTTGTATGAATATTAAATACATGCTTAGTGTATTAATATTAAATACATGTTTAGTGTATGAATATTAAATACATGTTTGTGTATAAATATTAAATACATGTTTAGTGTATTAATATTAAATACATGTTTAGTGTATAAATATTAAATACATTGTTGTATATCCTAGCTTCTATGCTAGCGTCCTTTATTTGTTTTATTCTACTAGGTCCAGCATTTTTGTTATATAGCTCTTTTTTGTTATTTAAATAAATTGTGTATATCTTATCTTTGCTGTGTTCACTTGACGCATCCTCGCGGGAATCGAACCCGGTACCACGATGCCGAACCGGCGTAACAGCTACCAAGGAATGTACAACAATTCTTCTCAACTAAAGAGGAGAAATATAACCTTAGAGGAAAATCTAACTTAAAACATTTGTATGCACGTACAACACTTAAAACTTTTAGCATATCAGTATGTGGAATTAAATGATGGAATGGATTAAGTAAAGAAGTTAAACATTGTACTGATATCAGCCAGTTTAAGAGGATGTTTAAATTAATAGTGCTTACAAAGTACAAAGAAGAAGTATTATGAGAAACACTTTCAAACTTATTGAAAATAAGATATTCTTCATCTTAGTATGTTAATAATGACTGAAATAATTAAGTACATGTTAAAAAACTGCTGTGTTACTCACTCACAGATGTCATTTTGCTATTTCGGTTTCCCCGAATTATAAATAACCTAATGTAAATAATCAAATGTTCTTCTGTTGTATATACTTGTTCTTATGCTATCTGAACTCACTATGTACCATGAATTGATTAACTACTAATAAAAGTATTAATTAATCAAACAAACAATGCTGCTAATCCACATTTTAATAGCAATTTTGTTCATCCTTACTTTTAATTGAATAATAATATCAATAAAATCAAATAAAAAAAATGTGTGGATTTATAAGAAACAACAACACCCCTAATGGAAATAATAACTTATCCTCTCTTCAAAGATGAGAAAAAAAAAATAGTAACTACATATATGATATTCAATAAATGCACACAACTTAAAGGCCTACTGAAAGCCACTACTAGCCACCACGCAGTCTGATAGTTTATATATCAATGATGAAATATAAACATTGCAACACATGCCAATACGGCCTTTTTAGTTTACTAAATTGCAATTTTAAATTTGCGCCGAACCATCCTGCTGGAACGTCGCGGTATGATGTGCGTGCGCGTGACGTCACGCATTGTAAAGGACATTTTGTTCCAGCACCGATCCTAGCTATAAGTCGTCTGCTTTCATCGCATAATTCCACAGTATTCTGGACATCTGTGTTACTGAATCTTTTGCAATTTGTTCAATGAATAGTGGAGACGTCAAAGAAGAAAGCTGTAGGTGGGAAGCGGTGTATTGCAGCCGCCTTTAGCAACACAAACACAGCCGGCGTTTTCTTGTTTACATTTCCGAAAGATGACGGTGAATTTTTACTATGGAACACAGATGTCAAGCGAACACGGTTGGATTAGACCACACACACAAAGTACAGTGTATTATGCAGCGATCATTTCGAAAGATCGTGTTTCGAAGAGGGTCCCTTGCGAATGGCAGAGATGGGCATCGCCACCACCCGTCAACTGGTGCTGAAGAAAGGTGCGGGGCCGACCTTCAAGTTGTACAGGTATGACCATATTATCTCGTTAAAACACTAGTAACACAATGAGCAGATAAGGGTTTTTCCAGAATGATACTAGTAAATGTGTCTAACAACATCTAAATCACTCTCACTGTATAGTCTTTATTTTGTTCATTTTATCTAGTCCTTCACTCTCACTTTCCTCATCCACGAATCTTTCATCCTCGCTCAAATTAATGGGGAAATCGTCGCTTTCTCGGTCTGAATCGCTCTCGCTACTGGTGGCCATGATTGTGAACAATGTAAGGATTTGAGGGAGTCCACAACCTGTGACGTCACGCGCACATCGTCTGCTTCTTCCGGTACAGACGAGGCTTTTTTATTAGCGACCAAAAGTTGCGAACTTTGTCGTCGATGTTCTCTACTAAATCCTTTCAGCAAAAATATGGCCGTGTCGCGAAATGATAAAGTATGACACATAAAATGGACCTGCTATCCCCGTTTAAATAAGAAAATCTCATTACAGTAGGCCTTTAAAAAGTAATTCCAGGACAACATATAACAGTAGAAGATGAGAAGCATTACATACAACATCAAATATACATTCATATTAACCATGCTGTGTTCATAAAGTAAATTTTGCACAATCACTGTTTAAGTGTTTTTAAATTCCTGCAGCTTCCGTGACTGTTACACACTTGTGTTTACTGACTTTATACTTAACCCGGAACATCTTATCACACACAGTTCATCTGAACGGTTTCTCTCCAGTGTGTGTTCTCATGTGTGCTGTCAAGTTTTGTTTTCTGGAGAAAGTCTTCTTACATACAGAGCAAGTAAAAGGTTTCTCTCCGGTATGTGTTCTCATGTGCGTGGACATGTTAGGCTTTCTGGAGAAACTCTTTTTACAAACAGAGCAAGTAAAAGGTTTCTCTCTAGTATGTATTCTCATGTGTCTGGTCATGACAGTCTTTATAGTGAAACTCTTCTTACAAACAGTGCAAGTAAAAGGTTTCTCCCCCGTATGTATTCTCATGTGTGTGGTCATGTCAAACTTTCTGGAGAAACTCCTCTTACAAACAGAGCAAATAAAAGGTTTCTCCCCAGTATGTTTTCTCATGTGTATGGTCATGGCAAGCTTCATGGAGAAACTCTTCTTACAAACAGAGCAAATAAAAGGTTTCTCTCCAGTGTGTGTTCTCATGTGTGTGGTCATGTCAAGCTTTCTGGAGAAACTCTTCTTACAAACAGAGCAAGTAAAAGGTTTCTCTCCAGTATGTATTCTCATGTGTGTGGTCATGTTACGCTTTGTGGAGAAACTCTTCTTACAAACAAAACAAGTAAAAGGTTTCTCTCCAGTGTGTTTTCCCACGTGTATCGTCATGTGTTGCTTTGTGGAGAAACTCTTCTTACAAACAGAGCAAGTAAAAGGTTTCTCTCCAGTATGTGTTCTCATGTGTGTGGTCATGTTACGCTTTGTGGAGAAACTCTTCTTACAAACAGAGCAAGTAAAAGGTTTCTCTCCAGTATGTATTCTCATGTGTACTGTAAAATTACTCTTGTGTCTAAATGATTTCCCACATTCAGAGCAGTCAAAGTGTTTGTTGTTAGTGTGATGTCTCGTATCACCTTTAGAGTCGTTTTTACTCTCCAAAGGTTTTTGGATGTGGTCACTGTGATCAGAAGAGTCTGACATCATGTGGTCCATGTCTGGCAGTGGAGCAAAGATGCTGTCTGGTTGTGACTTTATATGTTCACAATGCTCTCCATCAGCTTCTGTGATGTGTTGACTTACAAGCTCCGCCCCTCTGTTCTCCTCACTTTGACTGTGATGAAGCTGTAAGGACTGAGCTTCATCTTCATCATTATCCTCCACCAACATTTGAAGCTGATCCCACAGTTCCTCCTCTTCTTCTTTAATGTGGGAGGGGGCCTGTCGCTCCTTCTGTCCCACACTGGAGCTCCACTCCTGCTGCTTGGAGGGAATCTCTTCATGAGTCTCTGCTGACACCTGCTGGACGTCTGCAGAACATAAAACACAAATGAGGTGTTACTGTATTGAAGTTTGCAGTATTCAAACTATTCACATGTGAGCTAGGCCAAACGGACAGTGATGGGCAAGCGACTTGGAAAATGTAGTAAGCTGAGCTACAAGTTACTCTCCATTAAATGTAGCTAAGCTATCCTCAGAGAATTGTAGCAAGCTACACTACACGCTACACTGCAAAAGTAGCTTGCCACATCAAAGCTACATTTAACAGCATTTCTATCTATTGGCCCACATGTATAATGTCAGTGTTAATGTAACTGAGAGTGTGCACATGGACCCAGTGAGGGTCAATTGCTGTTAACTATCTGTCATTGAGCTGGAGACACCTTACAAAACACTCCACAGTGTGCATTCATGTATTTGTTCTTGTATTTCTACCCTTCTTGAGACACCAAGTACCTTCCATATGAGGAGGTGTGAACAAGTTAGGACATAAATCATGGTGCCATTACGGAAAACCGTTGTATCTAATAGAGAATGTCTCATTTGCACCCCCGGTGGTGAAATCTATCAAAATTAGGGTGGTCCCAAAAAGGAGGAATTTTTCAAATTGAATGTGTGTCGGTTTTAAAAGTGCTCCCCTTCTGATCAACATATGAAATAACAAGTGAATGTAAGAAATCGAAATGATCCTGCTTATGCCAAAATGATTTCGAAAAAGTGTATACCGTAATTTTCAGAGTATACGTCGCTCCGGAGTATAAGTCGCACCTGCCGAAAATGCATAATAAAGAAGGAAAAAAACATCTAGGTCTGGAGAATAAGTCGCATTTTTTGGGGACATTTATTTGATAAAACCCAACACCAGGAATAGACATTTGAAAGGCAATTTAAAATAAACAAAGAATAGTGAACAACAGGCTGAATAAGTGTAGGTTATATGAGGCATAAATAACCAACTGAGAAGGTGCCTGCTATGTTAACCTAACATATTATGCTAAGAGTCATTCAAATAACTATAACATATAGAACATGCTATACCTTTACCAAACTATCTGTCACTCCTAATCGATAAATATCATGAAATATTATACGTCTAGTCTCTTACGTGAATGAGATAAATAATATTATTTGATATTTTACAGTAATGTGTTAATAATTTCACACATAAGTCGCTTCTGAGTGTAAATCGCACCCTCGGCCAAACTATGAAAAAAACTGTGACTTATAGTCCAGAAAATATGGTGTGTGTATATATGTATATATATATATATATATATATATATATATATATATATATATATATATATATATATATATATATATATATATATATATATATACATACATATATATATATATTAGTGGTGTGGGAACAAATCAATTCGAAGTTGGGTCGCGATTCTCACGTTGTGCGATTCAGAATCGATTCTCACTTTTTTTTTTTTAATAAATAAAAACTAATCAATCCAACAAAACAATACACAGCAATACCATAAAACAATGCAATCCAATTCCAAAACCAAAGCTGACCCAGCAACACTCAGAACTGCAATAAACAGAGCAATTGAGAGGAGACACAAACACCACACAGAACAAACTAAAAGTAGTGAAACCAAAATGAATATCATCAACAACAGTATCATTATTAGTTATAATTTCAGCATAGCAGTGATTAAAAATCCCTCATTGACATTATCATGAGAGATTTATAAAAAAAAAAAAAAAGAACAATAGTGTCACAGTGGCTTACACTTGCATGGCATCTCATAAGCTGGACAACACACTGTGTCCAATGTTTTCACAAAGATTAAATAAGTCATATTTTTTGGTTCGCTTAATAGTTAAAAACATTTACATTATTGCAATCAGTTGATAAAACATTGTCCTTTACAATTATAAATGTTTTTTTACAAAAATGTATTACTCTGCTAGCATGTCAGTCGACTGGGGTAGATCCTGCTGAAATCTATGTATTGAATGAATACAGAATCCTTTTGAATCAGAAAAATATCGTTTTTGAATTGGGAATCATGTTGAATCGAAAAAAATCGATATCTAATCGAATCACAACCCCAAGAATAGATACTGAATCGAATCGTGGGACACCCAAAGATTTTCAGCCCTAATACATATATATATATATATATATACATATATACATATATATATATATATATATATATATATATATATATATATATATATATATATATATATATATATATGTAGTGAGGTCCACAAGTATTTTGTACACCCTGCAATTTTGTGAGTTCTCCCTCTTAGAAATTAGGGAGAGGTGTGAAATGTTCATCATAGCTGTATTTCCACTTTTACAGACATAATCTAAAAAGAAAAATCCGGAAATCACATTGTATGATTTTTTTTTATGATTTATTTGTATGTTACTGGGGTTCATAAGTATTTGTACACATGAGAATATCAGTGTTAATACTTAGTGTAGAGCAATTACAGAGGTCAAAGGTTTCCTTTAGTTGTTCAGCAGGTTTGCACACACGGCAACAGGGATGTTGGCCCACTCCTCCACACAAATCTTCTCTAGAACTGTCAGCTTTCAGGGCTGTCACCGACCAACAAAAAGTTTCAGCTCCCTCCAAAGATTTTCTATTGGATTTATATGTGGAGACTGGCTAGGCCACTCCAAAACCTTGATATGCTTGGTATGGAACCAGTCCTTGGTTATCCTGGCTGTGTGCTTCGTGTTGGAAGACCCAGCCACGATCCATCTTCAATGCTCTAAATGAGAGAAGGAGGTTTTTGGCCAAAATCTCTCAATACGTGGCCCCATTCACCCTCTCCGGAATCGAGTGCAGTCGCCCTGTCCCCTTTGCTGAAAAGCACCCTCAAAGCATGATCTTTCCACACCCATGCTTCACTGTAGGAATGGTGTTCTTGGGATGATACTCAGCCGTCTTTTTCCTCCTAACCCGACGGGTGGATTTTACACCAACATTTTCTATTTTGGTCTCATCTGACCACATGACTTCCTCCCATGACTCCTGTGGATCATCCAGATGGCCATTGGCAAACTTCAGACGGGCCTGGACATGGGCTGGCTTAAGCAGGGGAACCTTCCGTGCCATGCATGATTTTAAACCGTAGCGTTCTACTGATAGTAGCCTTAGAGACAGGAGTCCCAGCTCATTCACCAGCTCCTGCCGTGTAGTTCCGGGCTGATGCCTCACTTTTCTTATCATGAGTGATGCCCCGCTAGGAGAAATCTTACATCGAGCCCCAGTCCGAGGTAGATTAGCAGTCATGTTTAGCCTCTTCCATGTTCTAACAATTTCTGCAACAGTTGATCTATTCTCACCAAGCTGCTTCTCAATTGTCACATAGCCTTTTCCAGCTTTGTGGAGCTCTACAATTTTGTATCTAGGGTTCTTCTGACAGCTCTTTGGTCTTGTCCATAGTAGAAGGTGGATCTTGACTGACTGTGGGCTGCACATGTGACTTTAATGAGCTCAAAAGAGTGGTGGGTGGGTGTTTAGTTGTGGGTTGAAGGTGGACTTTTTTAAGGTAGAATGACATCTCTTTGAGAGTCATAATTATTGCTGATTCTCACGTGTGCAAATACTTATGAACCCCAGTAACATACAAATTTATCGTAAAAAAAATCATACAATGTGATTTCCGGATTTGTCTTTTTTGATTATGTCTCTTAACAGGGGAAATACGTCCATGATGGACATTTCAGACCTCTCACTAATTTCCAAGTGGGAGAACTTGCAAAAATGCAGGGTGTGCAAATACTTGTGAACCTCACTGTGTATATATATATATATATATATATATATATATACATGCACACACACACACATGTACACACATATATATATATATATATATATATATATATATATATATATATATATATATATATTTATACACACACTCCTCTCTGAGCTGCCACCTTATCATGGTAGAGGAGTGTGCGTGTCCCAATAATCCTAGGAGCCCTGTTGTCCGGTGGCTTTATGCCCCCTTGGTAGGGTCTACCAAGAGAAACTGGTCCTAGGTCAGACAAAGAGCAGCGCGAAGACCTTTTTGAAAAATACAAACGAAGGACCCAGATTTCCCTCGCCTGGACGCAGGTCACTAGGGCCCCCCATCGTGTCCCCGGAGGTGGGACACGATGGCGAGCGCCTGGTTCCCATGGGCACAGCCCGAAGAGGCCATGTGGGTTCCCCCCTCCAATGGGCTCACCACCCATAGCAGGGGTCATAGAGGTCGGGTGCGATGTGAGCTGGGCGGTAGCCGAAGGCAGGGCACTTGGCGGGTCCGATCCTCGGCTACATCTTGGGACGTGGAATGTCACCTCACTGGGGGGGAACGGAGCCTGAGCTAGTGCGCGAAGTAAAGAAGTTCCGGCTAGATATAGTCGGACTCACTTCGACGCTCAGCAAGGGCTGTGGAACCAGTTCTCTCGAGAGGGACTGGACTCTCTTCCACACTGGCGTTGCACTCAGTGGGAGGTGGCGGGCTGGGGTGGCTATTCTTGTTGCCCCCTGGCTCAAAGCCTGGACGTTGGAGTTCAACCTGGTGGAGAGGGTAGCTTCCCTTCGCCTTCGGGTGGGGGGACGGGTCCTGACTGTTGTTTGTGCTTACGCACCAAACGGCAGCTCAGAGTACCCACCCTTTTTGGATTCACTCAAGGGAGTACAGGAGAGTGCTCCCCCGGGTGATTCCCTTGTCCTACTGGGGGACTTCAACGCTCACGTTGGCAACGACAGTGAAACCTGGAGAGGCGTGATCTGAACCCAAGTGGTGTTTTGTTATTGGACTTTTGTGCTCGTCACGGATTGTCCATAACAAACACCATGTTCAAACATAAGGGTGTCCATATGTGCACTTGGCACCAGGACACGCTAGGCCGCAGTTCCATGATCGACTTTGTAGTTGTGTCATCGGATTTGCGGCCTTATGTTTTGGACACTCGGGTGAAGAGAGGGGCGGAGCTTTCTACCGATCACCACCTGGTGGTGAGTTGGCTGCGATGGTGGGGGAGGATGCCGGACACACCTGGGAGGCCCAAACGCATTGTGAGGGTCTGCTGGGAACGTCTGTCAGAGTCTCCTGTCAGAGAGAGTTTCAATTCACACCTCCGGAAAAACTTTGAACATGTCACGAGGGAGGCGCTGGTAGTGGCGTTCTGTACAAAATTTAACTTTAATTTAGTGTTGTTTTGATATGCCATATTAGTGACATCATGCACAAAAGTGCACTATGAGCTTGTTTTAAAATGTCTCTGACAATCTTGCACTTTGTTTGGAAATGACATGAATGTTTGTGCCATTGCTCAATAACTGTTTAGTAAATACACTTTTGCTAATTTGACTTAGTTGTGGTTTCCCTCTCTGCATGAAAGTTTAAAAGTAGCATATATGAATGCAGTATGAAGAAGAATGTTTGAATGTAGACACATAGAATCATCATACTGCTGTGATTATATGCATCAAGTGTTCATTCAAGGCTAAGGCAAAATATCCACATATATATGCTGTATCGTGATGTGGACTAAAAATATTGAGATATTAATAAAAGGCCATATCGCCCAGCCCAGTTAGAATGGGATTTTTTTTTTTTAATATATCCACTATCATGTATTTTATAATGATTGTGAATGATAGAAAAATTCCCCAAAAAAGTACAGCTCCACTTCAAATTCCAATGATTATATTCAAGACTTGAAGTGCATGAGCATGAAGTGATGAAGCCTACTTGGATGAGAGGACAAAGGTCTTGTAAGAGAAAGTGAAGAGTCCAGTTGTGATGGATTGAATGCCCTGAGAATAAAATGTTGTGCTTACTTGGACTGTGATGAAGCTGTGAGGACTCAGGTGGTTTGTCTTCATGCTCTTCAGTCTTCACAGAGACAACAGTCAGTGGAAACTTGCTGACATCAGCCTCCTCCTGCCCTACAGGACACTCTCCCTCCTGACTCATCCACACTTCCTCCTCTTCCTCTTTCATGTGAGGGGGATGTGGATCCTCCTCATCCTCTTTAATGTGGAGGGTTGTGGATCCTCCTCTTCCTCTTTAATGTGAGGGGGCTGCTGGACATCTGTTGGGTAAATAATTAAATAAAATTAATGGAAAATATGAATAGTTTTGGACTGACACTGTTAACACAATGACATTAAATGTGTTGTTTTGTGTGTTGTGTTAAAAGCGTGTCTAGTAAAACAACCAATACAAATACGGGAAATACCTCCTTTTTTCCCAAAATTAATTCAAAAGTGGTACAGTGAGTACAAAAACCGACCTGTAAATTTGATGGGAGGCAATTTGAAAAGTGTTTTATAAGTATGAGGCAGAATTGATTGAGCCTTTTTTAACCTTACACTCACTGATGTTAAGTGTGTAAATATTTTATTGTGTATATTGTCTATAAAACCTGAACTTTATCTCTAAATTTAACCATGATCTTGTAATGACATAGTCATTATCATAACTTCAATATCATGGAAATAAAAATCTAAAATTCCAAAATAACTTAAATAGTTTGTTATTGTCATCATGCAAAACACATTTTTGTGGTCATTTTGTTGGCTGGGCCAAAAGGAACTTTGACCAAAAACATGTGGTGTTTTATGGAGTATCTCCATCAACAAATCCTCTTTGGGAATTGGAGACCATCTACGACACGCTGAAGGAAAGTCAGTCACCTTTATGTTCTTTTAATAATTCAAGTTGTTGACTACTTTGGTTATTGAAAATAAATGTTTAATTTTAGTTATTGATCCATGTAAGTCCCAATCAGGAAGTGGTTAAGGTGGGGGGCAGGGTTGAGGTGGGTGGGGTTTGGTGCTAGCGAGAGTGTATATTGTAGCTTCCCGGAAGAGTTAGTGCTGCAAGGGTTCTGGGTATTTGTTCTGTTACGGTGCGAATGTTCTCCCGAAATGTGTTCGTCACTCTTGTTTGGTGTGGGTTCACGGTGTGGCGCATATTCGTAACAGTGTTAAAGTTGTTTATATGGCCACACTTAGTGTGACCTGTCTGGCTGTTGATCAAGTATGCCTTGCATTCACTTGTGTGTGTGTGTGTGTGTGTGTGTGTGTGTGTGTGTGTGTAAAAGCCGCATATATTATACGACCAGTTGCTGAGAACAACAAAGGCAGCAAATGCATGCCCCCAATATTGTTGTCCGGGTGGAAATCGAGAGAAATTTGGGAGAATGGTTGTCCCGGGAGATTTTCGGGAGGGGCACTGAAATTCGGGAGTCTCCCGGGAAAATCGGGAGGGTTGGCAAGTATGCCATGTACCTGTTTAAATATTTCAAAAATGTAAAATATATTCACCATTACAACACCAAAGGCAGTTGTATAAATCACATTCAACCCAGATCTCACTCCAAAAAAGGTTCTGATTTGTGTGCCTTCTATATCACCAAAATGTGGAACACCCTATCAAAAAGAAAATACATTACAGGTTGCGGCTACTCGTAACTGGGAATACAAAGCCTTTTACCTACTTCAACTATATTTTCCTGCAGTATATTTGTATTTGAAATGCTACTTTCTACATAGTACTGTGTGAATTAAAATATATTTCAACTGAAAGCATCTCAGGCTTTCTTGCAGCAGTGAATGTGTACCGTGATGAAAGTGTACCCTTTCCTATGCAAACTTCTCATAACTCCTTCAATCAATCAATCACACATTGTTACAAACTGAGAGGAACATCACCCTCAAACTGTCTCCTTTTCATGAAGAATCTAAATCAAAGCATTGCATCATCCCCACAAGACAAAGCATCTTCTGTTGAAAAAGAGTGTTAATTATGAAATATAAAGTTGGTAAAGATGTGAGAGTACGAAGTCAACAAACCTGTTCTGTGTAACACAATTTGATGTTTCTTGAAAACAGCGTCCAGTAGTTGATGTTGTCGCTCCTTCTCCTCTTTTGTTGGACAAAGTTCCTCCTCATACTTTGCTATGGTTCTTTGGCACATTTTCACACAATCACAACACTTTACTCTCACACTTGATCTCTACTTAGCGATGTGTTGATCAAATGTGCGTCTCTTTGTTAGCAGCTAACAAGCTAAGCTAACTAGCACAAGAGGCGATAAAGTGCGCTCAGACTAATGTATCCGGATACAAACAATGACTAAGAATGTTTCATCTACTACACGACACATATATGCGTACATGTATGCACTAAATACAAATAGAGAAACAATAATGGCCAGTGGCCACGTTTAGGCCTTCTCCGTCAAACGCCATCTTGCTTTTTACTCCTTCGTCTTCTTTGGATTTCCAGCAGACTAGTAGAGCATCTTAAGCCTCCACTGTTTCTTAACGGGACTTCTTCGTCCTGTCCTGTGGTCCATACTACATTCTACAGTACAGGAGGTTGTCCTATCAACTTTTCAATGGACCACTTCCAACTTGGCTTCGTCGCTCGTCTTCTTTGTTTGTTGAATGGCGGTTAGGATACATGGAGGGCACTAGGACCGCTCTTTGTGGCCGCAGGAAGAGCAGCAGAAAGTTTCTCTGAAGTAAAAAATAGGTGAGTGAAAGGGCGTTTTATTTTATTTTTATTGTATATATATATATATATATATATATATATATATATATATATATATATATATATATATATATATATATATATATATATATATATATATATATTTTTTTTTTCCCTACAGGCTGTGCTTCTAACATAGTCTTAATACGTTTTTTCTATTGTTCTTCTTTTCTTTATGATCAATCAGAAGTGTCACCAGGACGTCCCCTGGCCCTAACACTCCATGAAGGACATTTACGGCCATTGACTTTTGTCTTATATGGACATTCACATGGACATTGTTAACATCCATATTATCAACCTTTCTGTTTGGTCCTTGTGTGCCAGCTGTTTAATGGCAAATGTTTTTGAAGAAACTGCAAATGTTCAGTTTTGCACATTTTACATTGATCAGGATTCATTTTATTTAAGTATGACGTTTAGCAAGCGCTCTTTTTCACACTGCTGTGGCGGTGTGTGCGGACCTCTCTTTCTTTCTTGTTCTTGTAAGTGCTCAGTTTTGATCCAGCACCCATCCCAATTGTTTTTTTAAAAAAATTCACCCTATGTTTTGCACATTTTGGAAAAATAATTGTATGGTTGAAGAATACAATTTTCTTGTGATTATGGTATGGATAGGACTTACAGTAAGTGCAACAGTGGTCTAGTGGAGGTGTTAAGTTGATTGTTCTAAGCATTTTGGCATTTTTAAGCATTTTGGCATTTTTAAGCATTTTTGAAGCATTTTTTCAGGCCCGGACTGAAATAGGGGTAACCCAAATTTTATAAGGGACACCAAAAATGTTCCGACTGCCTGCAAGATGTCCCTTATTTCAAAGTCTGGGTGTTGGCAACCCTAATGGTTTGAAAAAGGCATTTTTTCGCTGATGCACTTAATGAAGTACGACGTGCAAATAGATGAAAATATTTAAAAAACAATTATAAAGGTCTCCGTTCAAAATATTCTAAATACAGCATGCAATGTTTTTCAGAACTTTTTCTAAACTTTCTGGGCTTTTGGTGGAAGGACACAATATTACAGATTTGAAACTCTGAAATTAGACAATTATTTACTATTTCCTATTTGCTGTATTTTCTCTGGAACAAAACAAACAAAAAAAAATACTCAGAACCAAAGGCAAAGGAGTTAATGAAAAAATAAAAATAAATAAACCCAGAATTGACCACTTAAAAAAACGTTTAAGATGTTTTGCAATTGAAGACAACACTTGTTCTTTCTGCTGAAGAGAAATAAAATAAACCGTTTATTTTAAGAATGTTTGCAAAGTAAATCTCTGTGGGATGATGTACAATATTGGCTTTTGCTTGACACTCCAAACTTGTTTTCTGAAATTGATAATCTTTTGGGGATCATAAAAAAAACAAAAAAAAACAACATATGTTTAAAACACAATAATTGAAATTTGTGTTTCATCCACAAATGTAAAAACTTTGTAAAAACAAAACCATCCCTCCACAAACAATTCAGACATTGCATTTAATATTTATATTGCATAAAGGTCTGGGGACATACATGTAAAACAATCACAACACAATCATCATATAATAAAAGAGATTAATAAAAATAATTAATAAAATGGATTATAGAGACCCAACAAATGATTCATAAAATCACACATTTTAAAATTGTATAAAAGACAACTGTTCAAATGATGTATAAAGTAAATAATAATATGCTTCCTGAAGTGGTCCAGAAGATGTTTCAGATGTGAACCAGTACATATGTATATCATATAAAGGTGATAATCTATGGGATTATTAACAATTACAAATACAAATATGTCACACTTCAATATTTCAAACACCTATAGAAAACACTATTATGAATAAGTCTAATATTGTATGATGAATATATATACACTTGCATCTTTTTAATGTATGTCAAATATGTCTTGTACTGTTTACTCTCACCTTTTCAGTCAAATTGTTCTGTTAAATTTTTAATAAAAGTACACAATGTTGCATATTAATGCAGGTACTCGACTAAAAAAAAAAAACACTAATACAAAACATCTAATCCATAAATGTAGAAGCATATTAGAATAGTATTACACAAATAATGTTACACATACAGTCACACATTTTAAAAGGAAATTATTTTGTATAAAATATATGTACACTAAATGTAATTTGAATGTATCACATGTTTTGTACTGTTTTGGATTTACTGACCTTATAAAAATTGTTCCTTTTGTAATTGATGTCAATATAAAAGTAAACAATGTTGCATACTAATGCATGCAATGGGCTGCTAAAATGTTGTATAAATATAGAAGCATTTTAACAAGATTGTGTTAGACAAACAACAATGTCACACATGTTATATGTGCTGATGTTGTTAGAAAGTCAAAATGAAAGTCTGGACAGTTTATTTCAAATCCTGCAGTTTCATTTGCTGCTGCTGTTCTCACCAGCACACTTGTGTTTCTTACACTGCTACTTAGAAGACAATCTTTCACCACACACACTGCAACTCAACACTTTCTCTCCTGGGTGTCTTCTCGTGTGTGCTACAAGGGTTGATCGATGACGAAAACTTCTGTTGCAGATGGAACAGGAAAGTGATTTTTCACCAGTGTGTGTTCTCATGTGTACTTTCAAATGTTGACTTTGTGTAAAACCTTTACCACAGGTTGAACAGGAAAGTGATTTTTCACCAGTGTGTGTTCTCATGTGTACTTTCACATCTGTACTTCTTGTAAATCCTTTACCACAGGTCGAACACAAAAAATGTCTTTCTCCAGTGTGTGTTCTCATGTGTGATTTCAGACGACAATGGTATTTAAAAGTTTTGTGAGAGTGAGAAGATGTGAAGTGAGTGTTGTCAGTGTGACATGTCTTATCATCTTTAGAGTCTTCATCATCAGTGTCAGGAGAGTGTGACGTTGTGTCCTCACTATCTGATAGTGGAGCTAAGAGCTTGTCTGCTTGTGATCCTCCACAGTGGTCTCCATCAGCTTCTGTTGTCATGTGTTGTGTTGAGCTGCTGCTTGGAGGCTCCCCCCCTCCCCTCTCCTCACTTTCACCTTTCACCTCATCATCTTCACTCTTCACAGGGACACCAGTCACTGGGAACATCAGTCCTTCAATATGCTCTCCCTCCTGACTAAGGCTGTGTTCCTCCTCTTCTTCTTTAATGTGTGAGATCTGTGGCGCCTCTTCTTCCTTTTTAAAGTGGTCGGTCAGTGGTTCCTCCTTGTTCAGTTTAATGTTGGGGGTCAGTGGATCATTCACTTTCTTTATAAAGTGTGGGGTCTCTGGTACCTCCTCTTCCTCTTTAAAATGGAGGAAGAGTGGGTCCTTGTCTTCCTCTTTCAAGTAAGAGGGTTGAGGCTCCTCCTTCACCATCCTGGAGCTCCACTCCTGTTGCTCAGAGAGAAGATGTTCTTCACAGACGTCTGCAAGACACATTATAATAACTTTTATGAGAAATAAACAGAACTTTTCCTAATGTTTTTGTTTCAACTCTGAAGTTGCACGCAAGGAACAAACTGAGCCCACACAAACCCTCATGGCAGCACAAGACATTATTCTATCCTTCCTGGGTGGGCACACACACACACACACACACACACACACACACACACTCACACACACACACACACACACACACACACACACACACACACACACACACACACACACACACACACACACACACACACACACATTAACATGTCTAACATAGTAGCCTCTCCATTTTTTAAGAGTTTTATAGAGTGTATAGTTGACATACACAATACTGTTAAATGAAATATATTAGATGTACAGAGATGACAGACAAGTCCTTCATAGATTTTCAAAACAACTGACATCTGACAAATCAGACAGTTAGTATCAGACTGTAAAATACATGGTCATCTTTAATGGATTGATCAGTCAAATCATACTGTCAGTGACCTACTGATCACATTAAATTCCGGGGGCGTGGCTTAGAGGTCATACACCATTTTGATTGATGGGTTTTTGACTATTTGACAGAGAGTGGGTGTTATATTCTCTTATGGCCCCCACCTGTGGAACAGCCCGCCAGAGAGCCTCAGGACTGCAGAAACCATTGATGTATTTTTTAAAAGGGCTAAGGACACACCTTTTTAATCAGACTTTTTACTGATCATGTTCAACTCCTGTTTTTTTATTATTCATTGTATTGTATTCTATCAGTGTGTCTGAGAAGAATTGGGGCCAATCCCTCTTAGTACCATTTTTAATAAAGCTATTGAGGATGCCCCCATGTTGCTCTCATATTGTTTTTGTGTCAGTCTAATAATTGACTGTAATATTATTTTCTACATGTTTGTAGTATGCTAGTTAGCTTGTTTTTATACCTTTTGTACTTGCTTGTGTTATACATTTTCGATATAATGTATTCTTATTAGAAGCATTTTAAATATTTTTGTCGTCCATGGTTGATTATTCTTTCTCTGCTTTCTACTGAGTTGTTTCCATGGACAATGTTTGTCATTAAAAAAAATCAATGTGTTTAAGAAATGTTCATATGCTTCATCAACATCATTTTCATTGGACACATTGTCCTAATTTAGCTTTTCTAGCTCATTTTTGAAAACAATTATCCTCTTCTCTGTGCAAATTTTTCAAAATGTATTAACGTCTTCCATGTTCTTCTTCTTGGAGTTTCCATCATATATTGCGAAAACTGGCAGATGATGACTAATGTTGGTTATAAGTAGACCACTTGTAATGTTGTTATCAAAATCATTGGTAAAGATATGATCAATAAGCGTGGCACAGTGTCCTGTGATGCTGCTTGGCTTTGTGATTTTAGGATATAAACTGATGCTGTACATTGTATCAATGAAGTCATCAATGGACTTTTGTTAGTTAGGGTTCAATAAGTCAATATTAAAGTCACCACATAAGAACATTATTTTTTGACCATTGTCCATGTAATTTGCCTTTATCCAATCTTCAAATGTTTCTATACTTAATCTATATATACAACTGATGAATATGTTTTTTCTTTTTTCCTGACATATTTCAATGCTTATACATTCTACAAAACCCAAAACTAGTGAAGTTTGCACGTTGTGTGAACCGTAAATAAAAAAAGAATACAATAATTTGCAAATCCTTTTCGACCTATATTCAATTGAATAGACTGCAAAGTTAAGATATTTAACATTCGAAATGGAAAACGTTTTTATTTTTTACAAATATTAGCTCAATTGGAATTTGATGCCTGCAACTAATTTCAAAGGAGCTGGCACAGGTGGCAAAAAAGACTGATAAAGTTGAGGAATGCTCATCAAACACATAATTGGAACATCCCACAGGTGAACAGGCTAATTGGGAACAGGTGGGTGCCATGATTGGCTATAAAAGCAGCTTCCATGAAATGCTCCCTCATTCACAAACAAGGATGGAGCGAGGGTCGCCATTTTGTGACAAAATGTGTGAGCAAATTGTCGAACAGTTTAGGGACAACATTTCTCAAAGAACTATTGCAAGGAATTTAGGGATTTCAAAATCTGCGGTCTGTAATATCATCAAAAGGTTCAGAGAATCTTGAAAAATCACTGCACATAAGCGAGGACATTAAATCCCTCAGGCGGTACTGCATTAAAAAGCGACATCAATGTGTAAAAGATATCACCATGTGGGCTCAGGAACACTTCACAAATCCACTGTCAGTAACAACAGTTAGTCGCTAGATCTGTAAGTGAAAGTTAAAATTCTACTATGCAAAGCCAAAGCCATTTATCAACAACACCCAGAAATGCCGGCAGCTTCGCTGGGCCCGAGCTCATCATAGATGGACTGATGTAAAGTGGAAAAGTGTTCTGTGGTGTGACGAGACCACATTTCATATTGTTTTTAGAAACTGTGGTACTTGTGTCATCCGGACCAAAGAGGAAATAATCCATCCAGATTGTTATAGGTATAAAGTTGAAAAGCCAGCATGTGTGATGGTATGGGGGTGTATTAGTACCCAAGGCATGGGTAACTTACACATCTGTGAAGGCAACATTAATCCTGAACGGTACATACAGGTTTTGGAGCAACGAATATTGCCATCAAAGCAACGTTATGATGGATGCCCCTGCTTATTTCAGCAAGACAATGCCATGTCACGTGTTACAACAGCGTGGCTTCATACTAAAAGAGTGGGTACTAGACTGGCCTGCCTGTAGTCCAGACCTGTCTCCCATTGAAAATGTTTGGCGTAATATGAAGCCTAAAATTCCACAACAGAGACCCCGGATTGTTGAACAACTTAAGCTGTACATCAAGCAAGAATGGGAAAGAATTCCACCTGAAAAGCTTTAAAAATTGGTCTTATCAGTTCCCAAACGTTTACAGAGAGTTATTAAAAGGAGAGGCCATGTAACACAGTGGTAAAAATGCTCCTGTGACAACTTTTTTGCAATGTGTTGCTGCCATTAAATTCTAAGTTAATGATTATTTGCAATAAAAAACAAGTTTCTCTTTTAGAACAATAATTATCTTGTCTTTGCAGTCTATTCAATTGAATATTAGTTGAAAAGGATTTGCAAATCATTGTATTCTCTTTTTATTTACCATTTACACAACGTGCCAAATTCACTGGTTTTGTAAGATATTATCTACAGCAAATGACATGTTTTTTACCACTTTGTGGTTCAGGTTCTTCATCACATACACAACTACTCCTCCTCCTTTTTTGTTGCTTCTGTTGATGTAGTTTAGTTCATATCCTTCCAGATCAAAATATATTCATTTTTTTTATCATCAATCCATGTTTCTGTGACAGCGATCACTTTAAAGGGTTTGTTGAATTGTTCTAAAAAGTGCTTCATGTTGTTAGAATTTGCATACAAACTTCTGCTATTAAAATGAATAATTGACAGTTTGTTATTACAATTAATGTTGCTATTATATTGTTCATCTGGATAATAACAACTATTATTACTGATGTGGGGGAAAACATTTGTATCTGGATCGATATCATTTTCCAAATCTTTTTATTTTTTTATCTTTGTTGCAGAAAATTTTCAGTTCCATATTTTTTTGTTCAACAATCTTTAGTTATTTTCCTCAAATCCTCAGTGCTTTGTATGTGTGTGTGTGTGTGTGTGTGTGTGTGTGTGTGTGTGTGTCTGTGTGTGTGTATGTATGTGTGTGTGTGTGTGTGTGTGTGTGTGTGTGTGTGTGTGTGTGTGTGTGTCTGTGTGTGTGTGTGTATGTGTGTGTGTGTGTGTGTGTGTGTGTGTGTGTGTGTGTGTATGTGTGTGTGTGTGTGTGTGTGTGTGTGTGTGTGTGTTCTGGCAATGCTTACTTATGGGGGACGTCGTTCTGTTTACAAAGTCACTTTAAATAATAGTAAAATCCATTCTGAAAATGCCTAAGTGATTTTTAATCTTTTTTCCCCCCCATAAACCATGTTTACTGTTTAGTTTGAGTGTGAGACATTTGCACAGCAGCCCCCTCATAGGGCTGTAGCTGGTACTGCACTCGCTGTTGGGCTCATATCCCTCCCCTGATTACCAATGGACTACACCTGGTCCCCAAACTGAAGGAGGTTCCTCTGCAGTGCAGGACATGTCGGCTGACTCAACACCAAAATAAGCTGTTTAAACCAAAAAGGTAAGCACATCTTTCTTATAAATGGAGGTTGTTGACTATCATCTGTGCAAGAGCAATGTGTTCATAAGCAAGTTAAGCCAAGAAATGAGGTAAGGTAGTTACGTCTTGTGAGGTAGCATAGCATTGCTCCTAGAAAGCTTTTGAATCACGTTATGTTGCTTTTTTTTGGCATTTGGACTGGAAATTATATATTTTACTACAAAGAGTTAAAGATGTTTTTTTTTGGTAGCGAAACTTTTCTAACGGGTGCACTTTGTGTTGCTTTTTTTGGCATTTGGACTGGTTTATAGTCAAAGTAGCTCTAATTTAATGTTTATTGGTTGTCTAAAAGGACTTCTAAGAAGTTATATGTATAGTTATGATGGACATTGGAGATGAAGTATATTTTTAAAAATATACTTTTTTGTTGATTTTAGCGCTGCTTTCGATACTGTCAATCATAATATTTTATTAGAGGGTATCAAAACACGTATTGGTATGTCAGACTTGTAGAACAGGAGGGCCTTATCCGGCCCGTGGGACCTATGTTTGACAGCCCTGATCTAGGCCCTTTGTGTCCTCAAAGAGAGTTGGCTCACAGGTTGCTGCACAACAGCCATCTTGGCTTGGTTGACCACCACCTTTTTCACTTCCCGGGAAAATGTCTAGTTAAAGTACCCGTGATTTAACCCCCAACTCCAATCCTTGATGCTGCAAGCCTAGCAGGGAGGTAATGGGTTTCATTTTATTAGTCTTGGGTATGACTGGGCCGGGGTTTGAACTCACAACCTACTGATCTCAGGGCAGACACTCTAACCACTAAGCCCCTGAGTAGTGAAGAAGTCATGTAGTATGTAACTGACTTCAAGTAAAAACTTCTTCCCTCATGTCATGTTAATATCCATTCTTCCATTTTCTGCCACTTATTCCCTTTGGGGGCGTTGGTGCCTATCTCAGCTACAATCGGGCGGAAGGCGGGGTACACCCTGGACAGGTGGCCAACACAGATAGACAACATTCACACTCACATTCACACACTAGGGACCATTTAGTGTTGCCAATCAACCTATCCCCAATACAATATTTTTATTGAGCAAAATATCATTTTTCATTGAAAACAAAGCTCCAGGTATAAATATCAAAGCCATTCATACATTCTAATCTTGCAACTTGTTTCTATTTCTAAATTCATGCGGAGGCTTTCAACACAATGATGTTTATGTCAAATAGAAAATAGATGAATCACTCATTTTAAAAAGGTGTCATCTCCCAATTGTTCTGGACTTTTCCCACTGTTAGAAAACACAAACAAATCTAAAAGAAACAATCTTGTTTCTACAGGATAATCATCATGAAGACAATGTCAAATAAAATTCACAAATCAAGAGTGTCATCCAATAATTTAGTGAGCATTATACAAGCTGTTGATTCTACTCAGTGGCCTAGTGGTTAGTGTGTCCGCCCTGAGATGGGTAGGTTGGGAGTTCAAACCCCGGCCCAGTCATACCAAAGACTATAAAAATGGGAGCCATTACCTCCCTGCTTGGCACTCAGCATTAAGGGTTGGAATTGGGGGTTAAATCAGCATAAATGATTCCCGGGCGCGGAACTGCTGCTGCCCACTGCTCCCCTCACTTCCCAGGGGGTGAACAAGGGGATGGGTCAAATGCAGAGGACACATTTCACCACCCCTGGTATGTGTGTGACAATCATTGCTACTTTAACTATAACTTTAACTTTACGTGACATAAGGTGAAAAGATGTCAACAAACCTGCTCTGTGTAGCACAACTTGAGGTTTGAAAACAGCGTCCAGTAGTTCTTGTAGACGTTTGTTCTCCTCCTTTGTCCTAGAAAGTTCCTCCTGGTACTCTGCTACGGTTCTTTCCAACACTCCAAATATTTCTTCAACAGTAAGATTGAGTCGCTGCTCCATCAACCTTCTCACCTTTTGGAATTCCCACATTTTTTCCTGCCTTATTTCTTGGCTCATGTTTTACATGTAAAAAGCTGATTCTAAAAGTAAGTAATTAGTTTGAGTGCAAAAAGAGATGAGATGTTAGCATTTGAGGCTCCCAACACGGAGTGATGGGTGGTTGGCGAAGGATCGGCCTTTAAAAGATGCTGCTCTTTGAAGTAGCAGCTCTTTGACATGAAAGAAGCTTTGAGCAATTCTTCCTTGAGTTGAAGGGCAGCTTGCAGTAATGACATGAAAGGTGCATACTGCCACCTACTGCAGCGGAGTATGTCACATATATTCATGTACTTACACTGTCAAAACTAATACTGGATGATAATAATAATATATATAATACTGCCACCTACTGCAGCGGAGTATGTCACATATATTCATGTACTTACACTGTCAAAACTAATACTGGATGATAATAATATACATAATACTGCCACCTACTGCAGCGGAGTATGTCACATATATTCATGTACTTACACTGTCAAAACTAATACTGGATGATAATAATATATATAATACTGCCACCTACTGCAGCGGAGTATGTCACATATATTCATGTACTTACACTGTCACAACTAATACTGGATGATAATAATATATATAATACTGCCACCTACTGCAGCGGAGTATGTCACATATATTCATGTACTTACACTGTCAAAACTAATACTGGATGATAATAATATATATAATACTGCCACCTACTGCAGCGGAGTATGTCACATATATTCATGTACTCACACTGTCAAAACTAATACTGGATGATAATAATATATATAATACTGCCACCTACTGCAGCGGAGTATGTCACATATATTCATGTACTCACGCTGTCAAAACTAATACTGGATGATAATAATATATATAATACTGCCACCTACTGCAGCGGAGTATGTCACATATATTCATGTACTTACACTGTCAAAACTAATACTGGATGATAATAATATATATAATACTGCCACCTACTGCAGCGGAGTATGTCACATATATTCATGTACTCACACTGTCAAAACTAATACTGGATGATAATAATATATATAATACTGCCACCTACTGCAGCGGAGTATGTCACATATATTCATGTACTCACACTGTCAAAACTAATACTGGATGATAATAATATATATAATACTGCCACCTACTGCAGCGGAGTATGTCACATATATTCATGTACTTACACTGTCAAAACTAATACTGGATGATAATAATATATATAATACTGCCACCTACTGCAGCGGAGTATGTCACATATATTCATGTACTTACACTGTCAAAACTAATACTGGATGATAATAATATATATAATACTGCCACCTACTGCAGCGGAGTATGTCACATATATTCATGTACTCACACTGTCAAAACTAATACTGGATGATAATAATATATATAATACTGCCACCTACTGCAGCGGAGTATGTCACATATATTCATGTACTTACACTGTCAAAACTAATACTGGATGATAATAATATATATAATACTGCCACCTACTGCAGCGGAGTATGTCACATATATTCATGTACTTACACTGTCAAAACTAATACTGGATGATAATAATATATATAATACTGCCACCTACTGCAGCGGAGTATGTCACATATATTCATGTACTTACACTGTCAAAACTAATACTGGATGATAATAATATATATAATACTGCCACCTACTGCAGCGGAGTATGTCACATATATTCATGTACTTACACTGTCACAACTAATACTGGATGATAATAATATATATAATACTGCCACCTACTGCAGCGGAGTATGTCACATATATTCATGTACTTACACTGGTCAAAACTAATACTGGATGATAATAATATATAAATACTGCCACCTACTGCAGCGGAGTATGTCACATATATTCATGTACTCACACTGTCAAAACTAATACTGGATGATAATAATATATATAATACTGCCACCTACTGCAGCGGAGTATGTCACATATATTCATGTACTCACACTGTCAAAACTAATACTGGATGATAATAATATATATAATACTGCCACCTACTGCAGCGGAGTATGTCACATATATTCATGTACTTACACTGTCAAAACTAATACTGGATGATAATAATATATATAATACTGCCACCTACTGCAGCGGGAGTATGTCACATATATTCATGTACTTACACTGTCAAAACTAATACTGGATGATAATAATATATATAATACTGCCACCTACTGCAGCGGAGTATGTCACATATATTCATGTACTCACACTGTCAAAACTAATACTGGATGATAATAATATATATAATACTGCCACCTACTGCAGCGGAGTATGTCACATATATTCATGTACTTACACTGTCAAAACTAATACTGGATGATAATAATATATATAATACTGCCACCTACTGCAGCGGAGTATGTCACATATATTCATGTACTTACACTGTCAAAACTAATACTGGATGATAATAATATATATAATACTGCCACCTACTGCAGCGGAGTATGTCACATATATTCATGTACTTACACTGTCAAAACTAATACTGGATGATAATAATATATATAATACTGCCACCTACTGCAGCGGAGTATGTCACATATATTCATGTACTTACACTGTCAAAACTAATACTGGATGATAATAATATATATAATACTGCCACCTACTGCAGCGGAGTATGTCACATATATTCATGTACTCACACTGTCAAAACTAATACTGGATGATAATAATATATATAATACTGCCACCTACTGCAGCGGAGTATGTCACATATATTCATGTACTCACACTGTCACAACTAATACTGGATGATAATAATATATATAATACTGCCACCTACTGCAGCGGAGTATGTCACATATATTCATGTACTTACACTGTCAAAACTAATACTGGATGATAATAATATATATAATACTGCCACCTACTGCAGCGGAGTATGTCACATATATTCATGTACTCACACTGTCAAAACTAATACTGGATGATAATAATATATATAATACTGCCACCTACTGCAGCGGAGTATGTCACATATATTCATGTACTCACACTGTCAAAACTAATACTGGATGATAATAATATATATAATACTGCCACCTACTGCAGCGAAGTATGTCACATATATTCATGTACTTACACTGTCAAAACTAATACTGGATGATAATAATATATATAATACTGCCACCTACTGCAGCGGAGTATGTCACATATATTCATGTACTCACACTGTCAAAACTAATACTGGATGATAATAATATATATAATACTGCCACCTACTGCAGCGGAGTATGTCACATATATTCATGTACTCACACTGTCAAAACTAATACTGGATGATAATAATATATATAATACTGCCACCTACTGCAGCGGAGTATGTCACATATATTCATGTACTTACACTGTCAAAACTAATACTGGATGATAATAATATATATAATACTGCCACCTACTGCAGCGGAGTATGTCACATATATTCATGTACTCACACTGTCAAAACTAATACTGGATGATAATAATATATATAATACTGCCACCTACTGCAGCGGAGTATGTCACATATATTCATGTACTTACACTGTCAAAACTAATACTGGATGATAATAATATATATAATACTGCCACCTACTGCAGCGGAGTATGTCACATATATTCATGTACTTACACTGTCAAAACTAATACTGGATGATAATAATATATATAATACTGCCACGTACTGCAGCGGAGTATGTCACATATATTCATGTACTCACACTGTCAAAACTAATACTGGATGATAATAATATATATAATACTGCCACCTACTGCAGCAGAGTATGTCACATATATTCATGTACTCACACTGTCAAAACTAATACTGGATGATAATAATATATATAATACTGCCACCTACTGCAGCGGAGTATGTCACATATATTCATGTACTTACACTGTCAAAACTAATACTGGATGATAATAATATATATAATACTGCCACCTACTGCAGCGGAGTATGTCACATATATTCATGTACTTACACTGTCAAAACTAATACTGGATGATAATAATATATATAATACTGCCACCTACTGCAGCGGAGTAGGTCACATATATTCATGTACTCACACTGTCAAAACTAATACTGGATGATAATAATATATATAATACTGCCACCTACTGCAGCGGAGTATGTCACATATATTCATGTACTCACACTGTCAAAACTAATACTGGATGATAATAATATATATAATACTGCCACCTACTGCAGCGGAGTATGTCACATATATTCATGTACTCACACTGTCAAAACTAATACTGGATGATAATAATATATATAATACTGCCACCTACTGCAGCGGAGTATGTCACATATATTCATGTACTTACACTGTCAAAACTAATACTGGATGATAATAATATATATAATACTGCCACCTACTGCAGCGGAGTATGTCACATATATTCATGTACTCACACTGTCAAAACTAATACTGGATGATAATAATATATATAATACTGCCACCTACTGCAGCGGAGTATGTCACATATATTCATGTACTCACACTGTCAAAACTAATACTGGATGATAATAATATATATAATACTGCCACCTACTGCAGCGGAGTATGTCACATATATTCATGTACTCACACTGTCAAAACTAATACTGGATGATAATAATATATATAATACTGCCACCTACTGCAGCGGAGTATGTCACATATATTCATGTACTCACACTGTCAAAACTAATACTGGATGATAATAATATATATAATACTGCCACCTACTGCAGCGGAGTATGTCACATATATTCATGTACTCACACTGTCAAAACTAATACTGGATGATAATAATATATATAATACTGCCACCTACTGCAGCGGAGTATGTCACATATATTCATGTACTCACACTGTCAAAACTAATACTGGATGATAATAATATATATAATACTGCCACCTACTGCAGCGGAGTATGTCACATATATTCATGTACTTACACTGTCAAAACTAATACTGGATGATAATAATATATATAATACTGCCACCTACTGCAGCGGAGTATGTCACATATATTCATGTACTCACACTGTCAAAACTAATACTGGATGATAATAATATATATAATACTGCCACCTACTGCAGCGGAGTATGTCACATATATTCATGTACTCACACTGTCAAAACTAATACTGGATGATAATAATATATATAATACTGCCACCTACTGCAGCGGAGTATGTCACATATATTCATGTACTCACACTGTCAAAACTAATACTGGATGATAATAATATATATAATACTGCCACCTACTGCAGCGGAGTATGTCACATATATTCATGTACTTACACTGTCAAAACTAATACTGGATGATAATAATATATATAATACTGCCACCTACTGCAGCGGAGTATGTCACATATATTCATGTACTCACACTGTCAAAACTAATACTGGATGATAATAATATATATAATACTGCCACCTACTGCAGCGGAGTATGTCACATATATTCATGTACTTACACTGTCAAAACTAATACTGGATGATAATAATATATATAATACTGCCACCTACTGCAGCGGAGTATGTCACATATATTCATGTACTCACACTGTCAAAACTAATACTGGATGATAATAATATATATAATACTGCCACCTACTGCAGCGGAGTATGTCACATATATTCATGTACTCACACTGTCAAAACTAATACTGGATGATAATAATATATATAATACTGCCACCTACTGCAGCGGAGTATGTCACATATATTCATGTACTCACACTGTCAAAACTAATACTGGATGATAATAATATATATAATACTGCCACCTACTGCAGCGGAGTATGTCACATATATTCATGTACTCACACTGTCAAAACTAATACTGGATGATAATAATATATATAATACTGCCACCTACTGCAGCGGAGTATGTCACATATATTCATGTACTCACACTGTCAAAACTAATACTGGATGATAATAATATATATAATACTGCCACCTACTGCAGCGGAGTATGTCACATATATTCATGTACTCACACTGTCAAAACTAATACTGGATGATAATAATATATATAATACTGCCACCTACTGCAGCGGAGTATGTCACATATATTCATGTACTCACACTGTCAAAACTAATACTGGATGATAATAATATATATAATACTGCCACCTACTGCAGCGGAGTATGTCACATATATTCATGTACTCACACTGTCAAAACTAATACTGGATGATAATAATATATATAATACTGCCACCTACTGCAGCGGAGTATGTCACATATATTCATGTACTCACACTGTCAAAACTAATACTGGATGATAATAATATATATAATACTGCCACCTACTGCAGCGGAGTATGTCACATATATTCATGTACTCACACTGTCAAAACTAATACTGGATGATAATAATATATATAATACTGCCACCTACTGCAGCGGAGTATGTCACATATATTCATGTACTCACACTGTCAAAACTAATACTGGATGATAATAATATATATAATACTGCCACCTACTGCAGCGGAGTATGTCACATATATTCATGTACTCACACTGTCAAAACTAATACTGGATGATAATAATATATATAATACTGCCACCTACTGCAGCGGAGTATGTCACATATATTCATGTACTTACACTGTCAAAACTAATACTGGATGATAATAATATATATAATACTGCCACCTACTGCAGCGGAGTATGTCACATATATTCATGTACTCACACTGTCAAAACTAATACTGGATGATAATAATATATATAATACTGCCACCTACTGCAGCGGAGTATGTCACATATATTCATGTACTCACACTGTCAAAACTAATACTGGATGATAATAATATATATAATACTGCCACCTACTGCAGCGGAGTATGTCACATATATTCATGTACTCACACTGTCAAAACTAATACTGGATGATAATAATATATATAATACTGCCACCTACTGCAGCGGAGTATGTCACATATATTCATGTACTCACACTGTCAAAACTAATACTGGATGATAATAATATATATAATACTGCCACCTACTGCAGCGGAGTATGTCACATATATTCATGTACTCACACTGTCAAAAACTAATACTGGATGATAATAATATATATAATACTGCCACCTACTGCAGCGGAGTATGTCACATATATTCATGTACTCACACTGTCAAAACTAATACTGGATGATAATAATATATATAATACTGCCACCTACTGCAGCGGAGTATGTCACATATATTCATGTACTCACACTGTCAAAACTAATACTGGATGATAATAATATATATAATACTGCCACCTACTGCAGCGGAGTATGTCACATATATTCATGTACTCACACTGTCAAAACTAATACTGGATGATAATA
This sequence comes from Nerophis ophidion, assembly GCF_033978795.1. Lineage (NCBI taxonomy): Eukaryota > Metazoa > Chordata > Actinopteri > Syngnathiformes > Syngnathidae > Nerophis > Nerophis ophidion. The sequence goes on along the minus strand of NW_026906967.1, from coordinate 4,350 downwards.
ATATATATAATACTGCCACCTACTGCAGCGGAGTATGTCACATATATTCATGTACTCACACTGTCAAAACTAATACTGGATGATAATAATATATATAATACTGCCACCTACTGCAGCGGAGTATGTCACATATATTCATGTACTCACACTGTCAAAACTAATACTGGATGATAATAATATATATAATACTGCCACCTACTGCAGCGGAGTATGTCACATATATTCATGTACTCACACTGTCAAAACTAATACTGGATGATAATAATATATATAATACTGCCACCTACTGCAGCGGAGTATGTCACATATATTCATGTACTTACACTGTCAAAACTAATACTGGATGATAATAATATATATAATACTGCCACCTACTGCAGCGGAGTATGTCACATATATTCATGTACTCACACTGTCAAAACTAATACTGGATGATAATAATATATATAATACTGCCACCTACTGCAGCGGAGTATGTCACATATATTCATGTACTCCACACTGTCAAAACTAATACTGGATGATAATAATATATATAATACTGCCACCTACTGCAGCGGAGTATGTCACATATATTCATGTACTCACACTGTCAAAACTAATACTGGATGATAATAATATATATAATACTGCCACCTACTGCAGCGGAGTATGTCACATATATTCATGTACTTACACTGTCAAAACTAATACTGGATGATAATAATATATATAATACTGCCACCTACTGCAGCGGAGTATGTCACATATATTCATGTACTCACACTGTCAAAACTAATACTGGATGATAATAATATATATAATACTGCCACCTACTGCAGCGGAGTATGTCACATATATTCATGTACTTACACTGTCAAAACTAATACTGGATGATAATAATATATATAATACTGCCACCTACTGCAGCGGAGTATGTCACATATATTCATGTACTCACACTGTCAAAACTAATACTGGATGATAATAATATATATAATACTGCCACCTACTGCAGCGGAGTATGTCACATATATTCATGTACTTACACTGTCAAAACTAATACTGGATGATAATAATATATATAATACTGCCACCTACTGCAGCGGAGTATGTCACATATATTCATGTACTCACACTGTCAAAACTAATACTGGATGATAATAATATATATAATACTGCCACCTACTGCAGCGTAGTATGTCACATATATTCATGTACTTACACTGTCAAAACTAATACTGGATGATAATAATATATATAATACTGCCACCTACTGCAGCGGAGTATGTCACATATATTCATGTACTCACACTGTCAAAACTAATACTGGATGATAATAATATATATAATACTGCCACCTACTGCAGCGGAGTATGTCACATATATTCATGTACTTACACTGTCAAAACTAATACTGGATGATAATAATATATATAATACTGCCACCTACTGCAGCGGAGTATGTCACATATATTCATGTACTTACACTGTCAAAACTAATACTGGATGATAATAATATATATAATACTGCCACCTACTGCAGCGGAGTATGTCACATATATTCATGTACTACACTGTCAAAACTAATACTGGATGATAATAATATATATAATACTGCCACCTACTGCAGCGGAGTATGTCACATATATTCATGTACTTACACTGTCAAAACTAATACTGGATGATAATAATATATATAATACTGCCACCTACTGCAGCGGAGTATGTCACATATATTCATGTACTTACACTGTCAAAACTAATACTGGATGATAATAATATATATAATACTGCCACCTACTGCAGCGGAGTATGTCACATATATTCATGTACTCACACTGTCAAAACTAATACTGGATGATAATAATATATATAATACTGCCACCTACTGCAGCGGAGTAGGTCACATATATTCATGTACTCACACTGTCAAAACTAATACTGGATGATAATAATATATATAATACTGCCACCTACTGCAGCGGAGTATGTCACATATATTCATGTACTTACACTGTCAAAACTAATACTGGATGATAATAATATATATAATACTGCCACCTACTGCAGCGGAGTATGTCACATATATCATGTACTCACACTGTCAAAACTAATACTGGATGATAATAATATATATAATACTGCCACCTACTGCAGCGGAGTATGTCACATATATTCATGTACTCACACTGTCAAAACTAATACTGGATGATAATAATATATATAATACTGCCACCTACTGCAGCGGAGTATGTCACATATATTCATGTACTCACACTGTCAAAACTAATACTGGATGATAATAATATATATAATACTGCCACCTACTGCAGCGGAGTATGTCACATATATTCATGTACTCACACTGTCAAAACTAATACTGGATGATAATAATATATATAATACTGCCACCTACTGCAGCGGAGTATGTCACATATATTCATGTACTCACACTGTCAAAACTAATACTGGATGATAATAATATATATAATACTGCCACCTACTGCAGCGGAGTATGTCACATATATTCATGTACTCACACTGTCAAAACTAATACTGGATGATAATAATATATATAATACTGCCACCTACTGCAGCGGAGTATGTCACATATATTCATGTACTCACACTGTCAAAACTAATACTGGATGATAATAAGTATATATAATACTGCCACCTACTGCAGCGGAGTATGTCACATATATTCATGTACTTACACTGTCAAAACTAATACTGGATGATAATAATATATATAATACTGCCACCTACTGCAGCGGAGTATGTCACATATATTCATGTACTCACACTGTCAAAACTAATACTGGATGATAATAATATATATAATACTGCCACCTACTGCAGCGGAGTATGTCACATATATTCATGTACTCACACTGTCAAAACTAATACTGGATGATAATAATATATATAATACTGCCACCTACTGCAGCGGAGTATGTCACATATATTCATGTACTCACACTGTCAAAACTAATACTGGATGATAATAATATATATAATACTGCCACCTACTGCAGCGGAGTATGTCACATATATTCATGTACTCACACTGTCAAAACTAATACTGGATGATAATAATATATATAATACTGCCACCTACTGCAGCGGAGTATGTCACATATATTCATGTACTCACACTGTCAAAACTAATACTGGATGATAATAATATATATAATACTGCCACCTACTGCAGCGGAGTATGTCACATATATTCATGTACTCACACTGTCAAAACTAATACTGGATGATAATAATATATATAATACTGCCACCTACTGCAGCGGAGTATGTCACATATATTCATGTACTCACACTGTCAAAACTAATACTGGATGATAATAATATATATAATACTGCCACCTACTGCAGCGGAGTATGTCACATATATTCATGTACTCACACTGTCAAAACTAATACTGGATGATAATAATATATATAATACTGCCACCTACTGCAGCGGAGTATGTCACATATATTCATGTACTCACACTGTCAAAACTAATACTGGATGATAATAATATATATAATACTGCCACCTACTGCAGCGGAGTATGTCACATATATTCATGTACTCACACTGTCAAAACTAATACTGGATGATAATAATATATATAATACTGCCACCTACTGCAGCGGAGTATGTCACATATATTCATGTACTCACACTGTCAAAACTAATACTGGATGATAATAATATATATAATACTGCCACCTACTGCAGCGGAGTATGTCACATATATTCATGTACTCTACACTGTCAAAACTAATACTGGATGATAATAATATATATAATACTGCCACCTACTGCAGCGGAGTATGCACATATATTCATGTACTCACACTGTCAAAACTAATACTGGATGATAATAATATATATAATACTGCCACCTACTGCAGCGGAGTATGTCACATATATTCATGTACTCACACTGTCAAAACTAATACTGGATGATAATAATATATATAATCTGCCACCTACTGCAGCGGAGTATGTCACATATATTCATGTACTCACACTGTCAAAACTAATACTGGATGATAATAATATATATAATACTGCCACCTACTGCAGCGGAGTATGTCACATATATTCATTGTACTCACACTGTCAAAAACTAATACTGGATGATAATAATATATATAATACTGCCACCTACTGCGCGGAGTATGTCACATATATTCATTTACTTACACTGTCAAAACTAATACTGGATGATAATAATATACATAATACTGCCACCTACTGCAGCGGAGTATGTCACATATATTCATGTACTTACACTGTCAAAACTAATACTGGATGATAATAATATATATAATACTGCCACCTACTGCAGCGGAGTATGT